>NC_081157.1:3935313-4255313 GCF_012432095.1 Onychostoma macrolepis
GAATGGATTTGTTCTTGGTAGACAGGCCTTTAATAATACAAACCCGATTCCAAAAAGTTGGGACACTGTACAAATTGTGAATAAAAACAGAATGCAATGATGTGGAAGTTACAAATTTCAATATTTTAATCAGAATACAACATAGATGCCATATCAAATGTTCAAACTGAGAAAATGTATCATTTTAAGGAAAAATAAGTTGATTTTAAATTTCATGGCATCAACACATCTCAAAAAGTTGGGACACTGTACAAATTGTGAATAAAAACAGAATGCAATGATGTGGAAGTTACAAATTTCAATATTTTAATCAGAATACAACATAGATGCCATATCAAATGTTCAAACTGAGAAAATGTATCATTTTAAGGAAAAATAAGTTGATTTTAAATTTCATGGCATCAACACATCTCAAAAAGTTGGGACACTGTACAAATTGTGAATAAAAACAGAATGCAATGATGTGGAAGTTACAAATTTCAATATTTTAATCAGAATACAACATAGATGCCATATCAAATGTTCAAACTGAGAAAATGTATCATTTTAAGGAAAAATAAGTTGATTTTAAATTTCATGGCATCAACACATCTCAAAAAGTTGGGACACTGTACAAATTGTGAATAAAAACAGAATGCAATGATGTGGAAGTTACAAATTTCAATATTTTAATCAGAATACAACATAGATGCCATATCAAATGTTCAAACTGAGAAAATGTATCATTTTAAGGAAAAATAAGTTGATTTTAAATTTCATGGCATCAACACATCTCAAAAAGTTGGGACACTGTACAAATTGTGAATAAAAACAGAATGCAATGATGTGGAAGTTACAAATTTCAATATTTTAATCAGAATACAACATAGATGCCATATCAAATGTTCAAACTGAGAAAATGTATCATTTTAAGGGAAAAATAAGTTGATTTTAAATTTCATGGCATCAACACATCTCAAAAAAGTTGGGACAAGGCCATGTTTACCACTGTGTGGCATCCCCTCTTCTTTTTATAACAGTCTGCAAACGTCTGGGGACTGAGGAGACAAGTTGCTCAAGTTTAGGAATAGGAATGTTGTCCCATTCTTTTCTAATACAGGCTTCTAGTTGCTCAACTGTCTTAGGTCTTCTTTGTCGCATCTTCCCTTTTATGATGCACCAAATGTTTTCTATGGGTGAAAGATCTGGACTGCAGGCTGGCCATTTCAGTAGCCGGATCCTCCTTCTACGCAGCCATGATGTTGTAATTGATGCAGTGTGTGGTCTGGCATTGTCATGTTGGAAAATGCAAGGTCTTCCCTGAAAGAGACGACGTCTGGATGGGAGCATATGTTGTTCTAGAACTTGGATATACCTTTCAGCATTGATGGTGCCTTTCCAGATGTGTAAGCTGCCCATGCCACACGCACTCATGCAACCCCATACCATCAGAGATGCAGGCTTCTGAACTGAGCGCTGATAACAACTTGGGTTGTCCTTGTCCTCTTTAGTCCGGATGACATGGCGTCCCAGTTTTCCAAAAAGAACTTCAAATTTTGATTCGTCTGACCACAGAACAGTTTTCCACTTTGTCAAAGTCCATTTTAAATGAGCCTTGGCCCAGAGAAAACGCCTGCGCTTCTGGATCATGTTTAGATCTGGCTTCTTTTTTGACCTATAGAGTTTTAGCCGGCAACGGCGAATGACACGGTGGATTGTGTTCTACGACAATGTTTTCTAGAAGTATTCCTGAGCCCATGTTGTGATTTCCATTACAGTAGCATTCCTGTATGTGATGCAGTGCCGTCTAAGGGCCCGAAGATCACGGGCATCCAGTATGGTTTTCCGGCCTTGACCCTTACGCACAGAGATTGTTCCAGATTCTCTGAATCTTTGGATGATATTATGCACTGTAGATGATGATAACTTCAAACTCTTTGCAATTTTTCTCTGAGAAACTCCTTTCTGATATTGCTCCACTTTTTTTCACCGCAGCATTGGGGGAATTGGTGATCCTTTTCCCATCTTGACTTCTGAGAGACACTGCCACTCTGAGAGGCTCTTTTTATACCCAATCATGTTGCCAATTGACCTAATAAGTTGCAAATTGGTCCTCTGGCTGTTCCTTATACAGTGGGGCAAAAAAGTATTTAGTCAGCCACCAATTGTGCAAGTTCTCCCACTTAAAAAGATGAGAGAGGCCTGTAATATCATAGGTATACCTCAACTATGAGAGACAAAATCAGAAAACAAAATCCAGAAAATCAGATTGTAGGATTTTGAAAGAATTAATTGGTAAATTCCTCGGTAAAATAAGTATTTGGTCACCTACAAACAAGCAAGATTTCTGGCTCTCACAGACCTGTAACTTCTTCTTTAAGAGGCTCCTCTGTCCTCCACTCGTTACCTGTATTAATGGCATCTGTTTGAACTCGTTATCAGTATAAAAGACACCTGTCCACAACCTCAAACAGTCCAACTCCAAACTCCACCATGGCCAAGACCAAAGAGCTGTCAAAGGACACCAGAAACAAAATTGTAGACCTGCACCAGGCTGGGAAGACTGAATCTGCAATAGGTAAGCAGCTTGGTGTGAAGAAATCAACTGTGGGAGCAATTATTAGAAAATGGAAGACATACAAGACCACTGATAATCTCCCTCGATCTGGGGCTCCACGCAAGATCTCACCCCGTGGGGTCAAAATGATCACAAGAACTGTGAGCAAAAATCCCAGAACCACACGAGGTGACCTAGTGAATGACCTGCAGAGAGCTGGGACCAAAGTAACAAAGACTACCATCAGTAACACACTGCGCCGCCAGGGACTCAAATCCTGCAGTGCCAGACGTGTCCCCCTGCTTAAGCCAGTACATGTCCGGGCCCATCTGAAGTTTGCTAGAGAGCATTTGGATGATCCAGAAGAGGATCGCAAGTTGAGTTTTTTTACTTTTTGGTAAAAACTCAACTTGTCGTGTTTGGAGGAGAAAGAATGCTGAGTTGCATCCAAAGAACACCATACCTACTGTGAAGCATGGGGGTGGAAACATCATGCTTTGGGGCTGTTTTTCTGCAAAGGGACCAGGACGACTGATCCGTGTAAACGAAAGAATGAATGGGGCCATGTATCGTGAGATTTTGAGTGAAAACCTCTTCCATCAGCAAGGGCATTGAAGATGAAACGTGGCTGGGTCTTTCAGCATGACAATGATCCCAAACACACCGGAGTGGCTTCGTAAGAAGCATTTAAAGGTCCTGGAGTGGCCTAGCCAGTCTCCAGATCTCAACCCCATCGAAAATCTTTGGAGTCCGTGTTGCCCAGCGACAGCCCCAAAACATTACTAAATAACTAAATAAATAAATACTTATTTTCCACCATAATTTGCAAATATATTCTTTAGAAATCCTACAATGTGATTTTCTGGATTTTTTTCCCTTTTTGTCTCTCATAGTTGAGGTATACCTATTAGAGGGTGACACGGGAGTGCATTTTGAAACCTCTCCCGTCCCACTCCCACAAAAAAAAATCCCGTCCCATCCCAATCCCACGAAAAAACTGGGGGGAAAATCCCGTCCCGCCCACTCCCGGAAGAATTACTCCCATTCCCTCCCACTCCCGTTTTTTTTTTTTTCATACATTTTTTTTTGGCCGAAATCTGTCAGTTACAGTAAAAATATAGTACAGATCACAGCGTGCCCACCTTAGTTGAATAAAAACCCAAAATGTAGTTTTTTTGTTATTATATTGAACTGAAAGCCAGTTTATGCACAGTGTAGGCTACATTGCACACATAAAATTTTATGTAAATCATCCATGCTAACACACACGTTTTCTATTTTAATTTTTTTTTTTTTTTTTTCATTTGAACAGAGACTGAAAGCCATTGTCACTGTACTCAAATCGATTACCAAACACAAGCACACAGATCACATTTGCGACAGCATTGTTCAGCAGTGAGCGAGGGTCAAACGGTCGGCCTGGAACAGAAGTTGTTAATCATGCTGTGCTTCTGATTTCAAATGTAATTTTCAAATGTTTTCAAAGCTCAGTAAACACCTTGTTCGTTTGAAACGGCCTCATTCAGAAAGCAACATTCGAGACTGATGGATGGCTCCAGGCTTTTCTTTCCCAATCCGAACTTCCGAAGGGTTGAGAGTGCAAATCTCCTCTGTTGTTTCCATTTATACCCACAAGCAGCAACTAAACCTGATCACAAAACAGACCCTTTACAGTTAATTGATTACAGATTACCCTATTAAAATGTAATAAGTAGTGTAACTGTTTCAATTACTTTATTAAAGTAACTGATTACTTTTCTAAATTTCGAATGAATGTTTTCAACTATTATTCAAACATTTAAAGCAAGCCGGGTTTTCCTTACAGTAGGACTCGACGCTGATTTCTTGAATTAAGATTATAATCATTTAATTTTAAAGCACTGCCAAAATCAGACCTCTTTTTACTTAAAAATGTTAAAAATAGATTAAAATCATAACAAGATACAGTTTAATAGCTATGATACTGTTTTTGAAATAAAATCCTTGCATTGCTATGACAAGAAACACTGGCATCTAACAATGCCTTGGAAAAAAAGGTCTTAAAAAATAAAGTATATACATAAACACAAATAGAAATTAAAACGGCTGTCAAATAGTCATGTGTCCTAAACTCCTAAAACGCTGGAGTCTCATATTTTAAAGCAGTCAATGCAATTTGGAAAAATATTCAGATGTAACCCACTTTGTAACCATTAACATTTTCATAAGTAACTGTAATTTAATTACACATTTTTTTCTCAGTAACTGTAACAGATTACAGTTACATTTATCATGCAATTTTGTTTTTTTCATTTTTTTTTTTTCATTTGAAAGTAGACATTTCACTCTCTATAGATATATTTTTCAAAGACGGAGTTTCGAAGTTTCTCGCTCAGAGACCTAAAGCGCACCCTGTTTGCTTTAAAGCGCAACGTTTCGTTGTTATTCTGAGTGTACACAAATAAACGAGTCTTTACAGATTCGAAAGATGTATTAGGCTACTTTTTTCTGTATGACCAAAAATTTTAAGAGCAAGTGAGCGCACCGGCGCCTGTCCTGCAGCGAGCGCGCTATTCAGCTCCACTCTCCACACAAACACTTCAATAGCGCACATTTCTCTATATTAACATCATATTGAGCGGCCATGTAAAGTTGCTACTACATACATCTTTCAGATGAAAAGCCATATTTGAGGTCGATGAACAGTGGCGGCTCCAGGATTTTTTTGTTGGGGGTGCTAAGGGGGGGCTTAACAGTTCAGAGGGGGTGCTAAAAAAACTAATTAAATTGAGAGAAAGTAATGAACGCCTAACTTTAGCTATCAGTTTTTTATATACAGCAGCTTCGAAAAAGGCATATTTAACTTTTTTCCTGTGGTATTAAACTTGCCACTGTTAATAACTTCTAATGCCAACTGCCAAATATGACACTTGCAAAGTAATATAATTTATGAATGAATATAAAAAAGAAAGAAAGTTGGGATTTTTTTTTTCATTGTTTTGTTTTGTTTTATTTTATTTATTCATTTAAGTTACCTTTATTTTTATTTTATTTTTATTTTTTTACACATATCTAGTAATTTCCACACGGGCACACATTGCGGGTGATAACCTCCCCGTGCTGATTTGCATCGTATCATGCATGTGTAGATAGCCAGAGATATTGTCAAAAGCATAAAAAATTGGCAATATTAAGTTGGCTTATTAAATTACATGAAATTATTGCCCAAAATAATTAATTAATTTCATAGCGCATCACCGCATGATGTGCTGTGATAGGCTATTTGTTTACTTCTCATTGAAAAGTTTTTTTTTTTTTCTTTTTAAAAACAGGTCTATTAATTTATACAATTAATTATAGGACTATAATTATTATTATTAACACTGCAGTCATCAATGAAAATTCAGAGCAGCTTTATTTCATGCACCGATTTTCAAAAACAACATGTTTAACGCGAAATACGTTTCGTCTCGTGTTTTTCACTTTAGGAGCCACAAGAGAAATATTAAGGGAATAATTTAAGACAGTTATATACCGTTATTAGCATATGTTAAATTAGATTCGTTTCTCGGTGCCTCGGAGAGAATATGCGCCGTTACTGCAGCGTTAACCGTCAGTTTGTTTACTTTCACTTTCTCTACAGTGAATTGACGTTCACCGTCTTGCGCAAACTTTGCCCGTTGCTTGCTCGAGTTGCTTGACCCCTCCCTCATATTATTAATTGTTTATAGTCCACATAATAGGCACTTTTTTTTTTTTTTTTTTAGGTTTTTAATATTTATTTTTCAATGTTAATGAGAGTGACATCACAGTTAAAAAACAGGAACATCATTAGGAAATCCTTGGTGGGGCTGTGCCGGGGCTAAGCAAGTTTCTGATGGGGAATAGCCCCGTCAAGCCAAGCCCTGGCGCCGCCACTGTCGCTGAATGATAGTGTATGACCACATAGACCAGCCGTTAACGATCTGTCCGTCACGGACTGCGTCATTCACGCAGCCACACCACAGCGAACAGGAGGAGAGCGAGACAGGGCAACTAGAACTGAGTTCAGAATTAAAATATACAGTTTATAGTTTATTTATATAAAAGGTATATTTGTGTATAAAGTTGGGTATCATCCCGGTCCCACCCACTCCCGATGACATTTTTTCCTGTCCTGTCCCAATCACGTGATTCGTAGGGATCTTGTTTCCCATCCCGCGGGATTCCCGTGACCCGTGGGAATCCCGAAAAAATGTCAGCCTCTAATACCTATGATGAAAATTACAGGCCTCTCTCATCTTTTTAAGTGGGAGAACTTGCACAATTGGTGGCTGACTAAATACTTTTTTGCCCCACTGTATGTACAACTTTTCCGGCCTCTTATTGCTACCTGTCCCAACTTTTTTGGAATGTGTAGCTCTCATGAAATCCAAAATGAGCCAATATTTGGCATGACATTTCAAAATGTCTCACTTTCAACATTTGATATGTTATCTATATTCTATTGTGAATAAAATACAAGTTTATGAGATTTGTAAATTATTGCATTCCTTTTTTATTCACAATTTGTACAGTGTCCCAACTTTTTTGGAATTGGGTTTGTATATTTTCCGTCATTAAACCATTAAAATCTACTATTTTATTAAACTTTTGAATTTATATAGTAAGTGTCCAACAGTATTTAGCATTAGAGTGAAATAATAATGCTAATTAATCAGACATTATTCCACCTCACTGTAATCAGGTCATACTGAATGTTTTAGTAAAGTTATGTTGTAAGACTTTAGAGGAGTTTAGGAGTGTAAAAGACTGGTCTCTGTTAAATCTCCTCTAGAGTCTCAGAGTCTCTTAGGGCCATTCAGTGACATATACTGACCAAACAATATCTTTTATGGGATCATACCTAGGATTTTCAGAAAGGTAGAATTCGGCCCAAAATTGGCCCGTTATCTTGTAGTGTGTGCCCTACTTAATCTTAAAAAGGTCTTGACAACTGTTTTTTTTTTTTTTTTTTTACTCCCATTACAATGACAATTAGTCTGCCAAAGGTCACACCTCAACATGTATATTTTATATTGTTTTTAATACTTAAGCCATACATATTGTCGATTATTTCTCTGTCGATTTGACACTTTTTTCCAATGTAATGCCACTGTTCTTAAAACAATGAACACAGCTATCTAAGCACAAACTTATCTTAACCAAACAGTTCAGCTTTGCAATTTTGTTAGTAATGCATTTATTAAAATTAAATATTAACATCAAATATATCGGTGTTCTCAATTGATTATAAAACATATTCAGCTGTAAATGTACAAATATGTTAATGAAAATACATGTTTATTGCAATTCTTCAACAGGGGGTTTTGTTTTATATACCTTGGGTATATCTAAATAAAAAAAATAAAAAATAGCTATCCAACACCTATCACCCATGTGAAAACCTATTTGCTCCTTTTAACTTAAAAACTGTTTTGCAGTATGAACTACAAACAAACTCTTTTGATAGATAGAGATCAATTTTTTATATTTTGATTTACTAGAGGGTGCATGACACTATAGTTCATTTATGTAAGTGAGGATAGCAAAATAAAGTAAACTGTGACATATTATACCAAATATTGGACTACCAGTAAAATTGATAAAATTGATTTGCCACTTTGACCTGACCATGTTTTGTTACATACCTTTCTATCAAAGTTATCCGACATTATCAAGATGAATTTGTTCTGACAGTTTAACTCTGAGTTCTTGTCATACTTTATTTCCATTTTCTAAACTATAGCAAATAAACTGTGATCATGAGAAATGTTGAAGTTGTCTGAATAAATTTTAGTTTGACTATATATACTGACCTCTTATATATATTGTAATGGGCGGAAGAATCACACGACAGAATGAGTGCAATAAATGCCCCGAAGGGTGCGGTTTATTGAGTGAAATGAGTGGCGTGCCGTAGAATTCAGGTGCTGTGTCTTCGTGCTCCAGGATCAACTTCTTTTCAGTGCTCCGAATGCGTTAGTGCCCAGTGTCCGGTGTCCGTGCGGTGCAGGTGCTTCGGGCTGGCCGGCTAAACGCTGCTCTCTGGGGAGATAAGGAGAAAAAAGTGAGTGATGCTTCACTGGAGTCATGTCTCAGCCAAATGCGCCTCTTGGCGGCTTATATGTCTGCCTCGTAACGAGGTTCAGGTGTGGCCGGCCAGCCCGCGTTAGTGGCGTGCAGGTGTTTCTCCTCCGTTTCCAGGGCGACGCTGATGAGGTCCCAGGACACGTGTCACAATATATATATATATATATATATTAGTGCTGTCAAATTATTAATCGTGATTAATCGCATCCAAAATAAAAGTTTTTGTTGACATAATATGTGTGTGTGTACTGTGTATATTTATTATGTGTATGTAAATACACACATACAGTATATATTTTGAAAATATTACATGTATTTACATATTTATATATATTAAATATGTTTATCTATAACAAATTATAAAAAGCATATTTTTCTTAAATATATGCGTGTGTGTGTGTTTATATACACACACACACACACACACACACACACACACGTGTTATGCAAACAAAATTCTGCTGTTCCATTCAAAATTAACAAATTAACTTGATTGTCCACCTGAATGTTCTCAAATTTCAATTCAGAAAAATGTTTGGACATTTATGGTAAAGAACAGAAGTTGTCCCAGAAGGACTACAAATCTGCTCAAAAATCATAGCACAATATTTATAAATATAGAAGTTATGTTGACAAACTCTCACTCTACTCATTTCTTCTCCCTCTGCTTCTCTTTCTTTTTACATCCTCCTCTTTGATCATCTCCTTCTACCTGTTCCACTCTTCTATTTCGTTCACCTCTTTTTTTTAGCCCCCTCATTTTTTTTTTTTTTTTTGTGCATATCTTTTCTTTCTTTTTGTATATTTTCCACTTTATAGTTAAAGCAGTTGTGATACATGTGTCAACAAGTAGGAAAGCTGTGTTTCCTGTGTTGTGTTATTAGTTTGGGGCCAACTGAAAATATACCATGTGCATCTGATGATATTACAGATTACATGGTTTTGTTTGTTGTGTTTGGACAAATGGTACATAAATGTTAGTGATTTGTGTAAAACCAATAAAAGGAGCTACAATTGCTTATTCAGATATTTTAATGAATTGGTTGGTTGTATTAACTATTACGAAAACATTTGAGATTATTGTGCTCAGTGTTTCGAGAAAATTCTTAGCATAATTTGTATGAAATGAATGAAACCTTACAATCTGTTTGGACAATTACAAAGTGTTCAGATCACTGTGTTAACTGTTTTGAGAACAGAGACCTGAGTTTGGAGAAATGTGTCAAATTGATTGAGAAAAACTGTAAATTCTTTAACAAATATTAGAAGTAAAATTTAAACATTTGTAAGAAATTTACATGCAATTGATCAGTCTCTGTTATCCTGTTTTCACTGTAATGGTGCTGGTTCTCGTGTTCAGAGGGGAACTGCTTACATACTGACTCCGTAACCTGCCCATAAACAAACATTAAACAGCTCTGATCACATATTTTAACATCCAAATTATTTATATTCTGTATATTTATTAATAAAATCATTATTTTAAGCAAGGCGTCAGGCCTTTCTATCTTGTGAGAAGACTGATGCGACACTTGTTTAGGTGACTACACACACACACACACACACACATGCACATTCACACACAAGCACTACCTCAAGCACACACAGAAATGCTGCTGCTCTCAGTAGAGACACCGTAGACACAGATTTGCCAAAAGATAGTTTACACAAATATTATTTTGTATTGCACTACACTGCACTGTCATTTTTTGTTCTTTTGTTTTGTAACAAAACTCTTCGGATTTAAATTCAGAAGTATTTTGTATGTTATTTAACATGTTCTATTCTGCACTGGCACTTTGTTCTTTTCATTTGCTATGAAAGATTCAGATTTAAGAATTTGGCATATTGAGAATATCACTACACATGCCTTAGTTTTATGAGTCATGTGTTTCATACAGATGTTGATGAAGGTCCCCTGTATGAAGGGGAAAGTGATTAGTGACGTATCTTGTCAGAGCCTTCCTCGCAGTGCTGCAACTAGCAATTTCCTGGAAGTGCATTTGCTGACTTGACTGTGAGAAATTTACTGTGGCTTCACAGATGTCCACCACCAAGTTGCTGTTACAGAAATCAGCTTTTTTGACCAAAATTGTGCAGAGCACAGCATGTACTGATCACAGCTGGTTCGCATGTGAAGTGAAAGAAGTACCCTCCATCTTGACTTAAGGATACCAAAAACCAATTTCAGTACCCACCCAGAGCAAGCTAAGGTACACACTGAATGACTCTGTACTGGGTTCAAATTAGCCGAGTTGATATCATGAGCCTGTCTAGGAGGGGGAAAGCAGGGTCACCAACAATTTGAAGCCTGGCTTCTCCCTCAATGTTCTTGACAAGCTGAAAACAGAGGACAAGAGAAAGGTTCATTTGTTTTTCAGTTGTAGTTGTGTGTAGGCACAATATGTGTCTTGGTTTTGTCAGCATCACTACAAAGTTGCATTAAAATCACAGCCGGCCATATATCTAAAGTCATTTTATGCCTCACCAACAGAATTAAGACCATCACAGTTTATTTATTTATTTTTAACAATTGTAGTTAGGGCGGGGCGATAATTTGATAACGATAATTATCGCGATATAATTTTCCTCGATAAAACGATATGAAGTTCGATAAGTGTTCGATATAATGTTTATGCGCCAAAAGCGGAACGAAACAGCGCGCCTCATTTGAATCGTGTTTATCCGCTCAGATCAAAGTTCAATCTTAGCTAAGTTCAAGTTTACTCGCGGACGAGACGGTCACGCAAGCACTAAACAACAGCGCTGAGATCGAAGCGCTTGCATTCAGCGATGAACACAAATTACTCTGTGATTTAAACTAGTTTAGAGCCAAACAGGAGAAACACTGTGTGCAACAAGACAGTCAGAAGGCTTTCAAGTCTACACATCGCCATCATTTACCATGGATTTACTGTAGTAACACTCACTGGTATTGTGGCAGAAATGTGGGATATTCACACTGAATGTTATTACAGGAGTATAGTATGTATTTGTGATTAAGCTATAGCATGTGTGCATTTATACTGAATGCTTTTAGACTATGTTTCAGGGCCGTTTCTAGCCGTTTTGACGCCCAAGGCAAAATCCCTATTAGCAACCCCCCCCCATCCAACTCCCACACCCAAACAACATAATTAAGATTACATACAAAATAACACAAAACTGATTATGTTAACACTCAAATCTTAAATAACAACATTGATACGTTTACAAATTATATTTGTATATAGGTTATATATAATTTACTTTTCAGACATCAGTTTCTTGTCACATCCAAATTGGTTGTCGTAGTAACGACACTAATTTGTGGAAATTCAGCACATTGTGAGTTCCACAAATCTGAACATGTTAGGCCTATTTGTAAATTGACTGTTAAGATAAAACATTTTGCACAGTTTATTATCTGTAATACCATTATAGCCACTGGATGCCTGTATACAGCTCTATGTAACAATTCCTATTTGCTAAGAAATTGTCATCACACATAAATTAATTTTATTACATTTGGATACATGTTTAGATATTATCAATGGCTACTTTTTGACCTTATCTGTTTTTTGTTCAAATGTTTTGTTGTTGTTGTGTCAGTTATTGCATTATTATTTCAGTCAAACCTATAAAACCCTTTGTTACCCCAAACTACACAGGCCTAGTAAAGCCTGATCAGTGACATAAAAGTAATCAGAATGCAGCTACTTTCTTTTATTACTCATTGACACGTGAACTTCCACTATAAATAACGTGCCGCTCTGCCCTCTATATGATGCTGCAGGGACTGGGATACACTTGTGAATAACTTGTGTGTACATATAAACATGTCGCATGGATGCACCTATAGACACTCACTTATACGTATGAACTCAATCCATGCATATACACCTATAACAACACATGCACATACAGGTGCATCTCAATAAATTAGAATGGCATGGAAAAGTTCATTTATTTCAGTAAATAAATTCAATGCCCTGCCCACACTGCCAAAAGCACCAAAATTTGGTTAAATGACCATGGTGTTAGTGTGCTTGACTGGCCAGCAAACTCACCAGACCTGAACCCCATAGAGAATCTATGCGTTATTGACAAGAGGAAAATGAGAAACAAGTGTAGCATTTGGACCAAGCAGACACACAATGTTGCATTTGATTTAACAAATCAATTAGCTATTATATTACCAAATAGTCACAGACCCCTCACCCAATACACATACTTGGTGCCAGTAGGACTGTCAAGGATTTCAGGCCCCCGATTCCATGGCAACCCATCAGATAACACTAGTTTTATTGCTCAAAGGAATGCAAATGCAGAGCAACTCGCACTATCTTTTTCCTTTAGGAAAGACATTATGCCATAAAAATGGACTCTTCTCTAATTAATTCATAGAAAAACCTTTTTTTGAACGAAGACACGTCATTCAGGTCATTGTGTATATTATTACTGTTCTTGTATATGTTTTTGTGTATTGTATACTGTTTTATGCATGCTTATGATAGATCACCTGTTAATGTCACTTTAACTCATACCATGTTTGGTCTCTATCAATTCGTCTTCGGATGATCTAAGTGAGAGTGAATATTACATGTTGATACCTATGCAACACATTAATGTCCTAAGAATCTTTAATAGTTTGTATATCAACTTCCAATCCAACCCCTTTGCAAATTACCATGCTCTGAGACAAAGGGTCATAAAACCCCCCAGTATTTCCAAACTCCCGCTTGGAAATTCAGCCTTTCTCATTGGTCAAGCCCATCCTGAGAGGTGTGACTCTTCGCAGACCTTAAAGGGCTCACGCACAGTTCCACGCTCTCTCTTCTGAAAAAGCTCTTCAGCTAAATCTCCAGATTGCTGCCCGTGTGGAGAGCCTGAGCCGGTACCGGCGTGCCCGGTGGGCTCCAACATATCTCAGTCTGCGGTTCTGTTAGATCCTAGAAGGATGTGAGCTAGAACTCTTCTGGACCCTTAAGTCTTGCGCCAGGCCTTGACTTTCCATTCAACCAAAGTTCCTCGGACCTCAGAGCCAGAATAACCTCTTTGGAATTCATCACTCTTCAACCCGGAAGAACGTGATCGCGAGTCCAAAACCTTGAAACCATCAAGACTTTTCATCCGAGACTGCATTCCAGACACACGCCAACAGCCGTGGAAGTGCAAGTATGGTACATCTAACTAGACTAAACAGAGGTTTAGTATAAGCTATATCTAGTATAAGCGTTATAAAAGGCGCTGATGGTTTAACTCAGGCGGTTAACTGACTCTTTCCATAACTGCATTCTGTTTTCTCTAATGGCTTCATTCATCCACTTAAGCTCCCCTTTTGTATATACGTGTGAGTGTATGTTTGTTTATTTGTTTGTTTAGATTAGTTATTAGTTATTTATTTAGTTAATAAAAGTTGTGTGCACAAATTTCCTCAAGTTTCTGGTTCTGCCTTGCAAATTAATGTCCCTTTACGATTTTCGATCCTTACTACATGCTCTAATGCATTAATACTTAGGAAAGTATTTTCTGTGGCCACGAAAATATCCTTTCTTACACCGTGTCCTAACTACACGCGACGCGACGCTGCGACACGCGATAAAAGGTATCTTTTCCATGTTAATCTGAGTTTTTGTCCTAACTAGCCGCGACGGCGACACGCTAAATTTCTAATTTAGAAACGGTTTCTATTTCCGCGACGTCGCGGCTGGATCAACAACATACAAACTATATGACAGTAGATATCTTTATTCAAAGTTAAACGTGTCTAATATGAGTTTAAATATCATATTGCGTGACCCTATAGCCATACTGAAAGCAACAACAGTTTACCTCAGATCTTGAAAAATAAATTAAATCAAAGATGACCATTAAAACGTGAACTCACTGCGAAACCAACAAGTGTATTCCATAACAAAGATGTTATCAGTCACTCAGTGTGTATATTTAATGATGTTAAAAAGCTTTAAAATTTATGAATTAGATTATAAACGTATCCATTTCGTAGCAAGAGCAGTGCGCTTCCAGAGAGAGCCCGCCCACTGATTGGCTGTGATATTTGATTGATTCTGTCGCGTCGCGGTGTCGCGTCGCGTCTGGTGTGGACACCCAAATTGCTTGTCGCTGGAATCTTGTCGCGTCACGTGTAGTTAGGACACGGTGTTAGAGTTGATATGAACTTACACTGAATGGTCGCTGGATGAAAAGATCAGTTGATGGCAATTTAATTCTGCTATAGTTATTACTGTCAGCCGATATAAATAATTGTAATTAATCATAATTAATTGTAATTATTTATATACAATTCCCTTTTAAGCTAATTTGCTACACAAGAGACCAAAAAATGCAGATGAGCTGAAGGCCACTGTCAAAGAAACCTGGGCTTCCATACCACCTCAGCAGTGCCACAAACTGATCACCTCCATGCCACGCCGAATTGAGGCAGTAATTAAAGCAAAAGGAACCCCTACCAAATATTGAGTACATATACTGTAAATGAAAATACTTTCCAGAAGGCCAGCAATTCACTAAAAATGTTTTTTTTATTGGTCTTATGAAGTATTCTAATTTGTTGAGATCGTGAACTGGTGGGTTTTTGTTAAATGTGAGCCAAAATCATCACAATTAAAAGAACCAAAGACTTAAACTACTTCAGTCTGTGTGCATTGAATTTGTTTAATACACAAGTTTCACAGTTTGAGTTGAATTACTGAAATAAATGAACTTTTCCACGACATTCTAATTTATTGAGATGCACCTATACATATAAACCTGATACGCGCATACATATCCATAAAACATGTATGCAAGTGATTTCATATGTGAATGTGCGTGAACTTTTTTACATTCCAGTGTAAAAGGAAACTGTTTGATCGTAAACGGAAGTAAAAATAGTTGAAAAAGTAGAAATTTTGTGAAATGACTTCCAAATGCAATGTAAATCTCTCTCTCTCACACACACACACACACACACACACACACAGTAGAATTTCCTGCCTCTATAGTTAAAAAATATAAAATATGTTCCTAACTAAAGTCCGAGTCCACTAGTGAGCTCAGCCATTTCCAGGACTCAATATAATAACTAAGGATGTCAAGTAATTTATGATAAATGCAGTTAATTAAAGTTTGCTTTTTGTTAAGCTGCATTTGTTTTTACAGAACCAGAACACAATACCATCAAACTTTTAATAAGGATGTTATACTGTTGACCTCCCCTGACGATAATTTCGTAGCAAAGCAAAATAAAAAACAGAACTTGCATGAAATTGGACACAAGTTGAATTTAACAAAGTATGGGACAGTACAACAGTTTTAAGAAAGATCAAAGAAGGCTTCAAAGAAAAAGTGCCACTTGATGTGAGGTAAAATATGTTTTTTATTAATTTTTTTATTAAGTTACAGTTATTATATTGTAAATGTTTTACTGTGTGATGTATTATTTGGTGGTGTATTAGTAGTTTTAACGGGCTGGATTCTGTCCACCCACTAAAGGTATCTTCCAACCAGATCGTCTGTACAGGGCGAAGCCACGCCCAGCACGGCTTCTTTCCGTGCATATATTAACATAATGCTTATGTCCATCATGTGAGTGATATTTCTAATAAATGGTTATAAAAGTATTCACCCTTCATATGAAACTGAACATCGACATAACATTAATTCCAACTTCCTGCTTTTGAAATACTCTCTAATATGATACTATACATGGCACTATTCAAAAGAAAGTTATAAAGTAAAGATCGAAATATCACACCACGCATAACATAACACATCAAGCATATATGTAAGACATCAAACATGTTATTTGTTCATACACTTGCATCAACGGCAATGGAAATAAAGGATTGTTTTTAGAGATCATTTGTGTAAATTAGTGTTTCTTTTGTTGCAAGAGAAGTTGGAGACCGAGCACGCGGGAGCCATGTTACAGATCTCGTGGTCTTGACGGCCTGAGGCTTTAAGTTCCTTTTAATGGTCCTTTTCCTGTTCGAAATGTATGGATCTTTATATCTTGACAATCATGCGGTTGCTCCACGGGTTGCAGGAAAGACTCTTGCAGTTCTTTAAAACAAAGGAGCTTTGTTTTTCCTGATTAAGTTAGTCATTATCACCGATGAGCAAACACTGACAGGAAACGGCTCAAACCGTGGTCTGAGATTAATCGTTAACTAGTCTCATGACCGCAGATGGCTAACCTAGGAGTTCTTCTAAGGACTGTGCTGTTTACGCACAAATTTTGTTGTGTCCGTCTGCTCAGGTCCTACACTCTGATGACAGCTGCTTTGAGGTTGACATGCCTGGCGAAAGGGTCTACCAGTCATCAAGTCCTGTTTCTGAAGAGAATATGACCACACTGCAAAAAATGCTGAACTTAATTAGATTTTTTGTCTTGTTTCCAGCCAAAATATAAAAAAATTCTTAAATCAAGAAGGATTTTCTAGACAAGTAAAAATAATTTTCTTGTTTTCAGAAAAAAACCAAGTCAAATTAAGTAACTTTTTGCTTGAAACAGTGATTCTGTCTAAATTCCCTGTAAAATAAATCCTAAAAAATAAATGATTCCCTTTGAGCTACATTGACCTGTTTCCCTTACACTGAAATACAGCTATTTGAAAATCTTGAATCTGAGGGTGCAAAAAAATATCTAAATATTGAGAAAATCGCTTTTAAAGTTGTCCAAATGAAGTTCTTAGCAATGCATATTACGTTTTGATACATTTATTGTAGGAAATTTACAAAATATCTTCATGGAACATGATCTTTACTTAATATCCAAATGATTTTGGATGGAAAAATGGATAATTTTGACCCATACAGTGTATATTTTGGCTATTGCTACAAATATACCTGTGCTACTTATGACTGCTTTTGTGCTCCAGGGTCACATATACAGTACTGTGCAGAAGTCTCACAGGCATCTTTTGCTGTAATGTGTCAGTAGGAAATATAAGTTTGCATTTATATTATTATAAAACACATCATATGCATTAAAACTTTATTTTTTAGGATTTAAATGGCTTTTTATATTTAATGAAAGTCACACTGAAGAAAGTAAAAAAAACAAAAAACAGGAGAATTATTAATTATTATTAATTAAAAGAATAAAAATTCTTGGGAGGACTTCTGGTGCTATGCAAATTTAAGGTGGGGCTATAGCCGCAGCAGGCCCTGCCCTATAGCAGCACTACTGTATATTAGGCTGGTGTAGTTTGCTGGAGGACAGCTGGAAAAGGACACTGAAAACACGATAGGTGAGTAGAATATTATTAGTACACTATTATCCAAATTGATGTACTTTATTTGTTATTATTAAAAGTGTAACCATCAGAAAACCAACTGTCCATTACTACTGTCAAACAAAACTCTCCCTTCAACGTCCTGGAAGGGTTTGTTAAGGATAAAAAACAGGTCATTAGGCAAAAGAAACCTTATAATTAGTGATCAAATTGCATATACAATGTATAAATTATTAAAAACTTTACCAGAGTAGATTTACTATGTACTAAGACTGATGTAGGGGAGCGCGGGGCACAAACTTAACGGGGTTAGTTTTAACGTGTGTGGTTTAAATATTTCCACACATGCTAGCATAACCAAATTTATGGTATTTACTAGTTACCATATAAAAATTATAGAGAAAAAAAGTGCACCAAAATTAAAAAACCTTATTAAGATATCGCTGAATATTTATTTTGCCATAGTAAAGTACATTTCTGACTGAAGTAAATTTTTCAACTCAAATTTTAGTGTTAATTTAAAATGAGACAAATCTGCTTTTCTTTTAATCTCCAATCTGTTATTAATCAGTTTAGATGCTTTGCTAACTAGCAGAAGACACTAACCAGTTTTAAATTCCAGTTGTGCAGATGGGGAACGTTTTAACACTGCGTTACAATGTGCCCTGCTATTATTAAACTATGTTATTCTATGACTTTAGCGATATAATTTACACTATTTTTTTTTCGTTTTAAAGAGAAGCCACGAGAAACAGGTGAATAAAGACTGGAAATCGACGTTCAGAAATTATTATGTCAAGAAATGTAAAGCATTTTGGCTCGTGTGTGTGTCTGGTGTTCTGTGAGAGCTGTGTGTGGAGGGAGGGGAGTGTATGTCTGTGTTTTCTGAATGTGTTTCTTCATATATTTGCTCACATTGTTTTAAACTAGGCTATACTGTATAACCGTGTGTTGTGATCAGGGCCGTCTCAAGCATGGTTGCAATGTGTTCGTTGTCAAACTCCAAAATTAGATTATTTTTAATTCTAAAGAAAAAAAAACATTATTTTATTTGAAAGGTTAATAATTTTATTTTATTGACAATATTTTAGTTTGTCTAATAGATAACATTTTAAGCTGTGATATATGGTCATGTTACGACGCTACAATGTGAGGCATGTTGTCACATTTCACTTCCATTTTTTGAGTTAAATAAAGAAAAACATTTACAGTGTAATTATGAAACAAAGCAACATATTTGTACTAGACAAGTGTGAAATTAATGCGGATAAAAATTATACTCTGAACCCCACGTGGATTTACACAGACTGAGATCGTCAAAGTGTTAGGTTGTGCCCCCGCGCTCCCCTACTCTGAAAAAATAATTTTGTTACTTGTCTGTGGGACCCGTTTTCACTTTTTGTCAAAAGAAAAATTATATGATTAATTATGTTTCTCAAATTCATACTCATTGGCCTTGGCTCATTTTCTGTGAAGAACATACATCAGAGTAAATTTTCAATGACCACACACTGTACACCCTCCTACACATTTATATTACACACAGGATGTTCGGGTCCACTGAACCCGGGGGTGATAAAAGAGTGGACATTTCAGGTGCTGTGTACCTTCACTCTGTCCCCCTATTGTCTGGGAGTACACTATTAGTATATGTATGTGTGTTTATGTGTCTGGGACTGCTATTAGTACACTATATTGCAAAAAGTATTGGGTCACCCCCTTCTAATGAACAGGTTTGACTACTTTAGTCATTTCCATGAGTACAAATCTTAATGTTTAACCATATAATGATTTTCTTGGGAATTGTGTGCTTCTAATTTTAAAGCAACAGTTTGGACAGGACCCTTTTCTATTCTAACATGACAATGCCTCTGTGTATAAGGCAAGGTTCAAAAAGAAATGATTGATTGAGTCGGTGTGTAAGAACTTGACTGGTCTGCAGAAAGCCAAGTCCTAATCCAAGCTGAACACCTCTGGTGTGACTTTAAATGCAGACCTTGAGCCAAAAACTCATCACCAAACACCTATGACTTGTACATACACTATATGGACAAATGTATTGGGACGCCCCCTTCTTTAGAACAGAAAAAGGCACTTCCAAAACTGTGGCAACAAAGATGGAAACATAATTTGTGTTTTTAAAAACTGTATTTCCATCTCTGTTACAACCGTTTGGAAGTGTCTAAAATGACTGAACCCATATGTACAAGTCATGGAAACTAGAATATTAAGTCAGATTCATTGTTGGTGGTGGTGAAATTATTACCAGCATTAAAACATCTTACTAACGTCAACAGTCAAAAAAGTTTCACAGGATTATGAACGTATAGTTACCTGAAGGTGATGCACGGGCTTCTTCTCTGGCTTTTTATTTTCTCTGCGCAGCACTGCGCTGTTGTCTTTTCCCTGATATAGCCTAGTTGCCCATCAATTATGATCATTTGTATTCAGCGACAAACATGAGGTGAGAGCGGGCGCGGGCGCAGATGCGGGAGTGGCGCGTCTCGTGCTTATTCTGCCTACTGTGTTCATCATAAAATGCATTTTTTATAATTTTGTATATATGTTCAGGTTTAGATTTTATGTATATGTTATGTATATGTTAATATTAATATTAATATAGAACGAAAGTTTTTTTTGAGCAACTGGGATGGTGCCCCCTGGGAGTTGGTGCCCTACGCAAACTGCGTACTCTGCGTATAGGGAGTGGTGGTACTGATTAGATATCATCATTTTAGTCATGGCTAATTTATTAATGATCCAGCATCATCTGTATTAAAGAGAAAGAATCACTCAATCCGATGTTTAAAGTGAATAAAATAGCATTGAGCCTACTTGAGTACTGCAGAACTCTGTTCTCTCCACCAGAGTCGTGTGTGTGTGTGTGTGTGTGTGTGTGCGTGTGTGTGTGTGTCGGTGAGGTAAACGGGGAAAGCAGGCAGCGTGAAACCAAACCACTGTGAGGCAAGGCAGGGGGAACTGTAAGGTTTTTTTTCTCTTTTACTTTTTTCTCTGTTTCTTTTACTACTTACACAATTATTTTAAGTATATTTCCATTATATTATTTACAATACACATAGTTATTTGTAATTATATTTTTAGGGGGGACAGCCCTCAAATAGGGGGGTTCCTGGTCTTTGTTTTTTGTGTAGACTTCTACTATTTACACATCTTAAATCATGTATTAGTAATTTGTTCATGCTTGTGCAGTACCCAATCTAAAGTTGAGACTATTCATAATTTGTAAATATTCATAAACATTTACTATTTTTTTTTTGTATCTTTATTTCCACTGATCTTTTATCTGGCACTTTTCGGTACTGTAACAATGCTTGTATAAAGGGTGGTTATAAGTTTAGCTAAATGCTTGCTAAAGACAACATATTGCAATTTGGGTGCAAAACATGTTTTTATTACCTCAACACTTATATTACTATACTATTGTGTATCATTAAACAGAATATTCCTTGAATCATACATTAAAAGGTGGGGGGAAAACTCAAGAAAATACTTCATTTATCATTTATCAAAACAATGCAATATAAACAGATTGTTCCCTTATAGTAATCAAATTGACCCCTTAACTAACCTTAAACCTACCCATAGCACCAAACCTGTCCCTAACCTTACACTCGTACCACACCTCAACACCAGCTAAAGTGTTGTTGCTTTAAAAAAAAGCTTTTAATCGTTGTATAATTGTATAACATCTGTTAAAATTATTTGTAGATTTTCAAGATGTGCATGATTATTGTTACGTGTGGTGGTGCTCAAGGAGGGCAAGGAGACGAAGGGGTGAAAATCAAAACTCTTTTACTGACGATAAGTAGTTCGGAATAGAAGAACATAAATTAACATCACATCACAATAACATTATTACTGACACTAGACAAGGGAGAAAACCAAACTGAATGCTTATAAAGGGAACCGGAACAAAAGAGCAATCAACATAATCAAACTCAGGTGGGGACAATCAAACGATAATGAACCAATGAGGGCAGGAACTAAACCAAAACAAGGAAAACGAGGACCAGGACAGACTGACGTGTAACAGTATCTCCCCCTCCCGGTAGGCGCGTCCCGCGCCGTAACAGTTCCAACCGGGAGGGGGGGTGGGCGTCCTGGATGCCGGAGCAGGACGGAGACCAGGATACAGAGGAGGCATCCAGGGCGGATCAGGGGACTCCGAGGGCCATGGCGGATCAGGGGACTCCGGCGGCCTTGGAGGATCAGGGGACTCCGGCTCCGATACCTCGGCCCCTGCCCCCGCCTCGGTCTCTACGGCCGGAGCCCTACTACCCCCAATTTTCTTGGGGAAGTTCACGGTGTTGCAGACAGTCAGGGGTAGCGGACTCTTGTAGTGTGGATTCAAGGGAGCGCTCGGACAGCGTGGACTCTTGGGGGCACTCGGACAGCGCGGACTCTTGGGGGCGCTCTTGCAGCGCGGACTCTTGGGGGCGCTCTTGCAGCGCGGAGACAGGGAGGCGCTCTTGCAGCGCGGATTCTGGGCGGCGCTCTTGCAGCGCGGGTTCTGGGCGGCGCTCTTGCAGTGCGGGCTCTGGTTTGCGCTCTTGCAGCGCGGATTCTGGGCGGCGCTCTTGCAGTGCGGGCTCTGGTTTGCGCTCTTGCAGCGCGGAGACAGGGAGGCGCCTTCTTGGCGCAGGTACAGGGGTGCGGTCTGGCAGCGCGGGCTCTGGTTTGCACTCTTGCAGCGCGGATTCTAGGAGGCGCTCTTGCAGCGCGGAGACAGGGAGGCGCCTTCTTGGCGCAGGCACTGGGCGGCGCTCTTGCAGCGCTGGCTCTGGTTTGCGCTCTTGCAGCGCAGATTCTAGGAGGCGCTCTTGCAGCGCGATTCTGGGCGGCGCTCTTGCAGTGCGGGCTCTGGTTTGCGCTCTTGCAGCGGAGACAGGAGGCGCCTTCTTGGCGCAGGTACAGGGTGCGGTCTGGCAGCGCGGGCTCTGGTTTGCACTCTTGCAGCGCGGATTCTAGGAGGCGCTCTTGCAGCGCGGAGACAGGGAGGCGCCTTCTTGGCGCAGGCACTGGGCGGCGCTCTTGCAGCGCGGGCTCTGGTTTGCGCTCTTGCAGCGCAGATTCTAGGAGGCGCTCTTGCAGCGCGGATTCTGGGCGGCGCTCTTGCAGTGCGGGCTCTGGTTTGCGCTCTTGCAGCGCGGAGACAGGGAGGTGCCTTCTTGGCGCAGGCACAGGGGTGCGCTCTGGCAGCGCGGGCTCTGGTTTGCGCTCTTGCAGCGCGGATTCTAGGGGGCGCTCTTGCAGCGTGGAGACCGGGAACAGCGGAGGCGAAGGTGAGCTGGACGGGACCAGCGGAGGCAAAGGTGGGCTGGACGGGACCAGCGGAGGCAAAGGTGAGTTTCTGCGAGGGGTTGGCACTGGTGGGTATCTCATCCCTTCATATACCACCAACACACCACAGGGGAAATAAACTTCTGTCGGTGGTCTTACCATACTCCTCGGCGGCGGGTTGGCCGCACTCTCTGGCGGCTTACTTCTCGGCGGGAGCGCCGTGTTTAGCGGCGTGCTTCGCGGCGGGATTGCCGTGCTTCGCTGCGTGTTTTGCGGCGGGATCGCCGTGCTTCGTGGCGTGCTTCGCGGCGGGATCGCCGTGTTTAGCGGCGTGCTTCGCGGCATGCTTCGCGGCGGGATTAGGAGAGCCACCCATGGCTGTCGAGTCTCCGTCGCCATGGGCGGCGGGCTTGGCAGCCGAACCGGCCCGAAATTCCTCCAGTGGGCCGGAACCAGTCGCAGACGGCGGAGGCCCGGAATTAGCGGCGGCAGGCTGGTGCGGGCGGCGAGCTCCATCTTCGGTATTGGTCTAGTCTTCTGTTATGTGTGGTGGTGCTCAAGGAGGGCAAGGAGACGAAGGGGTGAAAATCAAAACTCTTTTACTGACGATAAGTAGTTCGGAATAGAAGAACATAAATTAACATCACATCACAATAACATTATTACTGAGACTAGACAAGGGAGAAAGCCAAACTGAATGCTTATAAAGGGAACCGGAACAAAAGAGCAATCAACATATTCAAACTCAGGTGGGGACAATCAAACGATAATGAACCAATGAGGGCAGGAACTAAACCAAAACAAGGAAAACAAGGACCAGGACAGACTGACATGTAACAATTATATGAATAAATTAGAAATTGTATGACATTTGTAAGCATTTTTATTTACATAAAATTTTATTGTTAGGTAATGTTTAATACATTTATTAGTAAAAAATTAACAAGCACATTATTTCATGTTTCTAGATATGTGAATATTTATTAACTAATGATCCGTTAAGCATTACATAAGGTTTGTTGATGATTTATTAATGAAAGTTATTATAAAGTGTTACCGAGTCATCTTCTAATTCTAAAATGTAGTGACTCCCCACACTATAGGATTCTTTCAGTATTTTTACAGAAGACTGCGCTAGGTAATAAACCTGAGTATGTGATACGTGTCCTCAGTGTTGGGAAGGTTACTTTGGAAATGTAATAGGTTACAGATTACAAGTTACCCTATTTAAAATGTAATTAAAAAGTTACACTACTTAAGTAATGTAACTGGTTACATTTGATTACTTTTCTAAATTTCTAATGTTTTCTAATGTCATTTTTAAATAATTTTTAAAACATGTAAACCAGGCAGGGTTAACCTTACAACAGTACTCAACACTGTCAGACTTTCAAAATCCTTCATCACTTGCATTAAAATTCTAATAATTTAATTTTAAAGCACAGCCACCGCAAAATCAGACTGACTTTGAGATCATTCTGAGGTTAAATACAGATTTAAAACCATAACAATAAATAGTTTAATAGCTTTGATACGGTTTTTGGAATCAAATCTTTGCATAGTTGTGACAGGAAACACTGGCATCTAACAGTAGCTTAGAAAAAAACTAGTTAATCTTAAAAAATAAAGCAAATACATTAATCCAAATAGGAGTTATTGAATAAGCATGTGTCCTATTCTGTGTCCTTAACTCTTGAAACAATGGTGTCTAATATTTTAGAGCAGTCACTGCAATTTATGAAATAAATCAATTAAATCTGTATGTGGGTGTGTGTGTGAATACAATTCAGATGTAACCCCCTTTGTAATTCTTAACATTTTCACAAGTAACTGTAATTTAATTACAATTTTTTTCTCGGTAACTGTAACTGATTACAATTACATTTGTTTTGTAATTAAATTACGTAATTCCGCTACATGTGATTAGTTACTCCCCCAAATTGCGTGTCCTTTGCAACAATATGGGTTTTAATGACAGCATCTAATATGTTTCTTAAAGGTTTGTGTTCCCAATATAAACATGAATTTAACATTATTTGGCATGTTTTAAACTTTATCTCACAAATCATAATGCATTTCAAAGCAGCTGTATGAAAAGAGTTCATTAAAAACGAATGGTCAATCCAGTGGCGACAGAGGAAGTATTTTGGAGTATTTTCTGGTTTTTCAAGCCCTGTTTACACCTGGTCAGATCACAAGTGGACGACGCTAAACACGGGGTGTAAAACGTTTTGAGCTTGTCCACTTTCAACCACTTCCAGAGGTAGTTGAAAACACATTCGATGGGATTGTGTTCATGGTGTAGACGCTCATGTGGTTGAATGTGTTCAAACAGCCACAAAAGTCTGCCTACAGATATAACGCATAAACATTATGTAAAGTGCACAAGCCAGACAGGATTTCAACATTTTCAGCTAAGAGATAAAATTTTTTTTGGAAAGGATAAACCAGGGGTGTCCAAACTCGGTCCTGGAGGGCCGGTGTCCTGCAGAGTTTAGCTCCAACCCTAACCAACCCTGCCGTCTCCGGTCACGTTTATATGTAAATTGCATGCGCCCATTCATTTGCTCACCCATAAATCCTCTCCTCCAAGAAATCAGGACAGAAGTGGTTGAAAGTGAACAAAAGAGACAGCAGGTGTTAAAGGCAGGGTAAGTGATTTCTGGAAGCCGATGTTGATATTTGAAATCACCAAAATAAAACCCGCCCCTACCCCAAAAGGGTCTCGCCCCTATTTTGATAGATCCGCCCACACACATGTAGCCTATGCAACCCAGGCAACGATTAGTTCTGTGATACATAAGCTGCTTTTCCACCGAAATTACCTGGAACATTATATCCCAGGATCTTTTTTCCCCCAGACCTGTTGCTGTCTGCGTTTACATCATGGTCTAAAGTACTGAGAACAGGGGCATATTCAAAATGTATTAGATAAAAGAAATATCTTAAAACTAATCAGATGCAAACGTCATGTAGAAATCTTTAAATGGAGTTACTGCATTCGGAAAGAAAGAGTTATGACTTTATATGTTTTTATTGGATTTGTAAACAGAATTAGATTACATTGGACACCATTTTGTGAACTTTGTGAAACATTTTGTGAAACACTGTGTGAACTAATAATCATATTTGTTGTATACTTGTTAGACTTTAACTACCTTTTTAGAAAACTTGACTAAGTTTTTAACAAGAATTTTAGAATGATAAAATTATTATATAATTATTATTATATCATTGTTCTTTCTGTTTTTATTTTCACTACAGACATGGCATCAGAACCCATTGAACTGGCAGCCCTAGGAAGACCTCTGTTTCCTGGTATGCTGTATGACTGCCGCAAGGATTCCTTCATTCCAGGTGTTTTACCTACTTAAAAAAGACCCCCTAGAGCACAAAAACACACAAAAAAACATAGTAACCATACTGTGGTTGGTTACAAGCTATATGACTATACAGTATATTAACTAATGATCTGTTAAGCATTATATAATGTTTGTTAATAACTTATTAATGAAAGTTATCATAAAGTATTACTAAAAATATTTATATAACCAATTTGAGACACAATAAAATGAAGCACACAAATATTAGTTTAAAATTGTCTTACAGATACAGGATGCATTTTTACTTCAGTTGTTCATTGTGTCCATTGTACGTACATAACTGTTAAAACCATTTCTCATTTCAGGTGTTACTCTGTGGGATAAGAAATCGCTGAGGGAAGATTTGGACAGTCGTCCGCAGCTCATGACAGATTTGAAGTTCAGTAGCTCTGACTCTCTCTCTAGTAAGTCCAATCTTCTAGATGTAAGCGCTTCCCTGAAGGCCAGCTTTTTGGGGGGGCTGGTGGAGGTGGGAGGATCTGCCAAGTACCTGCGTAACACCAAATCCTCCAACCAACAGTCCAGAGTAACAATGCATTACAGTGAAACCTCAAGATTCGATCAACTCACTATGACTCAGCTGGGCCAGATCACTTACCCTGAGGTGTTTGAGAAGAAAACTGCAACTCACGTGGTCACCGCTGTGCTGTACGGAGCTCAAGCCTTCATGGTGTTTGATCGCTCATTTGCAGAAGATGAAAACAAGCAGGACATTGAGGGAGAATTGAATGTCATGGTCAAGAAGATCCCTGGATTTTCCATTGAGGGAAAAGGAGCTTTAAAAATGACAGATGAAGATAATAAAAAGGCTGAGAATATCACCTGCACATTTCATGGCGATGTCCGTCTCGAGCAGAACCCCACCACGTACCTGGAGGCCCTAGAGGTGTACAAGAACCTCCCCAAACAGCTGAAGACAAATCCACAGAATGCAGTGCCAATAAAAGTCTGGCTCTATCCTCTAACTTTACTGGATACAAACGCAGCTCGGTTGGAGAGAGAAATCAGCACACGCTTGATTTCCAGCACTGAAGATATGATGGAGGACCTGGCGGAGGTAGGGAGGACATGCAATGACCTGTCCAGAAGAACAGAGGTAAATGTTTTCAGTGACGTCAAAAAAAGGCTGCGCTCATTTCAGGATTCATTTATCAATTACAAGATGGTGCTACAGAAAGCATTGGCCAGGGTCTTGCCTACAATTCGAGGAGGAGGTATGGAGGAACAATCCCTGGAAAACATCCTGATCATCCACTACAGCTCCCCTTTTAAAGCTGACTTGCTTAACCAATGGTTAGATGATGCAAAGTCTGAGCTTTACTTATTGAATAATCCCAGCAAGACGCTGATTGGGATCAACACTGAAGATTCAGACAGGCTCAACGGCATCCTTCTTGATCCTGATATTAATGTTGTGGTGTGCTTGACCTTCACATCTCTAAAATATAAAGACCCATATCTTTCAACCCTGAAAGAGTTTCAAATATCTGACAAGTTTAAACAGCTAAATGAAAAAATAAACCTGCCTTCTGTGACATCAGACATCAGAAAGTGGTTCAAAGATCCTGATGTCATTGCAAAGATGAGAGAGAACTTATTCGTCTTCAAGAAATTTTCAGAGGCCAATAAAAATGAGAAGAATATCCGATTCATTATTTCTGCCATCTCCAATCCCTCCATTCCAGGCTCCTCCATCTATTTGTATGAAAATGGGAAACTGACAGACACACAGTTCCAGCCCGTGTCCAAGCCGCCCACACCAATAGTGAAGAGTGTCCAGGCACAAACTGTGTCCCTGAAATTGCAGAAGTCCCCAACTGGAGAAACAGTGAAGTACAGAGTGGAGTACCAGCAGGTGAAAGCAGATTCTGGAGCTGAGGAACGGTGGCTTGTCATAGACACAGCTGATGAAGACTTCACGCTGACTGAACTGGTATCTGGAAAGCAGTACCTGATCCGCTACAGGATAGTGGGTAAAGTGGGAGTCAGTGAAGCCAGTGATACTGTCAGCCCAGAGACACTCTCTTCATGTAAGTGTCATCTGCACATTTTTATGAATACTTTCTTTAGGGGTGACCCTGAATAGTCGACGATTCGATGCTTCGATAGGAGGAGCCTGATTCGACTCCCAATCGCACAGTCGAATATTCACTGAGGTGTTATGATCATGCCATTTTGGCAATATGGGGGTGCTCAAATGTCTGATTTCACATAGAACTACCGTTTTTCCCCCAATAAGTTAATACAGCCTATTAAGATAATGCTGTAAATAAGAATCTGAAAAGAAATAAGCTTTAGATAAATATTGTAACGAAGTGTGAATAAAGAGATTTAATAGATTTAAGTTTCACTTTCCATAATCCGTGACCGACAGAGGCTCTTGGCGGCAGGGATTTAAATCTTTATTTAACAAGCCTCAGATTGACACAGGCAGAGTGAAAGATTGGATTTTTTCGATCAGGTGGGGTACAAGTGATTTCAAAACATTTCAGCCGGTTTATATATTTCGTTTATACAGGGTTTGAAATGAACTTTTTCACTCACCAGCCAATGACTAAGTTACCAGCCATTCAGAACTTCTACTAGCCACAAAAAAAGAAAGACAGAAAGAAAATAACCACATTAACTATGTCACATCTTTATTTATCAACATTTGTTGTATATTTTATTATTTATTATAAAATCTGAATTTCATATTCAAACAAAAGAAGTAAAAGAGAAATAGAAAGAAGAAATTTAGTCTTCTAAAATGGTAGATGTTGCAAAATAACACTGTCTTTTAGGTCTAGAAATGCTTAGATGTCCTCAGAGTTCTCATTAGAGTCCTCTGTGTCATTAAGGAAGTTCTGTTTTTTAGCTTGGTCTTTGCGCGTGAACTCTGGTCTGCAGAAGCGTAAACTGTATGCATGCCATATCTCAATGGCGTTGGTGGGATCAAAGTGCATGATATCTGGAGAGTTCAGCTGGACAGTAAGCAGAACACAGAGTGTCTCAGCCTTCAGTCTTGCACGCCAGTCAGTTTTCACCAACTTCATTAAACTAAAACCTCGTTCACAGTCAGCAGAAGATGATGGGATGGCAAGTATGAGGTCAAAAAGTTGAAGAATATCAGGCAACTCATGTCCCAGCATCCTGTTCACAGCAGGCCAGGTTATCTTCTCTAAGGGCCCCATTTGCTGGTACAGTTGTGACTTTAGTACAGTCCATTGATCTGAGATCAAGTCAACATCCACTCCAGCTGACAAGAGAAGAGGCCTGAAATGATGTGTGAGCTCTTCCACGTCAGTGTCGCCAAAGTCTAAAATACATCATATTTATAAAATGTTATTTTCCATAATACTGCCATCTTCCCTATTAAAAGGTGTTGGTTAAAGCTTATACATTTAAATACTAACCTGTACTCATGTCTGCATCTGGCCAGCTTTGGAAACTGATCAGTCGCATAGCCTTCAGGACACCACTGCTTACGTCCCCAAGTCTTTTAGTGAGGCACTGGCACAGAGAATCTATCAGCTGTTTCTTGGCCATATCCAGCTGTTCAGCATTAGCAGGCTTCAGGTGAATGTTCTCATATGTATCAGCTTCTAGCGCTGACCTCAGCTTAGGACTCGGTCTAGGGTAAGCCAATTTTAGACTTTATGTGACAAGTATGCACGCACAGAAGGAGCCAACTACTCCTTTATAATGAATAATTTTATGATGGAAATGTAAGACCACGTAACATAATTAAGAATGAACACCTTGACTTATACTTCTGTAAAACTGCCGGAGTGGAGGAGAGACAGCTTTGAGCCTCAGCCAAAGTCACTAATGACTTCTGCAGTGTGACTGACAGGTTGCTGAGGTGTGTCAAAATGTCATACAGGAGGCAGGAGAACTTTACAATTGTACCATCATTGATGGTATTAAGGAATCCTTTGGCCTTGGCCTTAAGTTTGACATCAGTCTGCATTGTCTGCAATTAAAAATAAAATATCTTTGTATCATACAGGTAACAGATCAAGTAGAAAAGTATGCATTTTACTTTGCTGCCTGTCTTTACATTATAACTCAACAATAGTATAACTTAAAGTACCTTTTACAAGTGATGTGTAATTCCTTTATAGCCTCTCAGGAAATGGTCTAAAGCCCTGAGGAAGTGTGTCACCCACCGGGTTCCACCAATTCTGGTTGGACTCAAGGGCTTCATGTTGAGCTCCTCAAAGCTTGTCTTGAGACTATCTCTGTTTACTGAGCTCTTGTGGTACAAAGTGTAAAGACCAGTCATTAGGTCTTCCTAGCCATCAGACTTTATTTCACTGCATCAGCATAAGCTAGATCAAGCCTATGGGCCACGCAATGGATGCCTAGCAAATAAGACCTGTCTCCCCGGATTCTTGTGACCACACCATTCTTCTCACCAGTCATCACCGCAGCTCCATCTGTGGTTATGGCTACAAGTTTTCTCTTCCACTGAGTGCTGTCTGTACTATTCACTGATATACTGTCCGTAATGCTACTCACTGCCTCAGCAATGTGGCTGGCGTCTGGCCTAGAGACTGCCTGAACACCAGCAAAATCAACTCTGACCTGCCCAGCCTTTGCGGTCCTTATGTACACCTTCTCTTCTTCCGTAACTGAAGAATCTACAGATCCATCTGTCATCAGAGAGATGAATTTTGCAGTGGACACACTCTCCCTTAACTTTCTTCTCTCTTCCTCCGCTATGCAGTGCATGAATAGCTTTGCTTGATTGATGTTCCTGTATGTTTTCCCTACATCTAGACCTTTCTGACTGCGTGAGCATTTCGAAAGAGAAATTTCATTCGGTCTAAAAGCGATGACTTCATTGCATTTAGCGGCAACACTGTTTTCAATAGATGTTGACTTTGCTTGTTTTGTTGCAATGCTTTGGAGATGACTTTTAGAATTTTTGTGGTCTTTAACAGTTTCCACTTTGAAATAGTTCGTTCCAGTGACAAAATTATGTCCGACAGACCTCACAGTACATTATCTGATTTTTGGAGTCATAGATGAGCCATTTACGGTCAGTTTGCCACTTGGTATTAAAACTTCTGCTTTTCTTTTCTTGGTATCCTTCGTTGTTTGGGGCGATTTTCCTTTTTATGCTGGGGTTTGTAAGTATCGCCACATTATTATGTTCGAGGCTAGCACGCCGTTATTTGTTGCGCGTGTAAGGATCCACCCGCTAGTCCAAACAGCGGAACCCTGGTCGAAAGTTTAATTCGAAAGTTTAATGCGTGTTCGGTCTTTTACTTGCGCCTCTGAATTTATCTGGATTTAGTTTAAATTTTAGTCTAACTCGGTGCTTGATCTGACTCCAATTTCAAGTGATCATTAAATTTAGACAATATTTATAATTAAACTGATCACAGATATCGATTGTACATTAATTTAGATATTTGATTATTCCAGAAAATCCCATACTTTCAATTCTTCGTTCATTAGGGACCAGGTATCGCTTAGCAATTCACTCAGCCAACAGTGAATGCACGGCACAAACTCATCAGTTCTGAACTTACTCAGAGTGCAGAGTGTTATAATACCTTTAAGTGAGCTGTGCCTGCATACTCATAACAAAAAGTGTATTTTTTCCTATAACCACGAGAGCTACACCGTGTTAAGCCAGTGACAGTCAGAAATCCAAAGTCTCCTTCATGGTGCTCCCCATAGTTCATCCATTAGTGCTTGGTATGATCTGTCCTCAACGCATATTTGCGGAAATACCACTACACATTAATCTACTTGAAACAATTATTTCAGAATAAATCAAATATAACAATTTATTATTAGTCAGGTAAACGTGTCTGTCACATGTTTGACCTAGTTTCTTTAGTTCCCTTATTGGTTAATTAGTTCCTCACCTGTTTCTGTTTCCCCTTTGATTACATTGATTATTTAAAGCCTGTGTTCTCCCTCCACTCTTTGTCTGCTATTAAGTTTGCCTTATGTGTTTTGCTGCTGCTTGCTCCTGGAATTCTACTGTGGATTATTAATAAAAGACTTTCATTTGTTCTACTCCTCGTCGTGCGCCTCATTAGCGGACACGTAACGTTACAGAATAGCAGACCGATACAGTGAATTATTAAGCGGCGTTTTTCTTTGTTTATTTCTTTATTTTTTCTGTCCTCCCCCGGAATGGATCTGCCCGCCGTCCAACTCCTATGCCTGAAGCAGATGGACCGTTCGCTGGAGGACCATACAAGGGACTTTCTCGATCTGGCGTGCCTTAACCACTTCCCGGACCGCTCGCTCTGTGTTTTTTACATCATCAGCCTGAGCGAGTAGTGTAAGGTACACCTGCCAGCAAACGGTCCCAAAGAGGATTTCGCCGCTTGCGTGGAGTGGGTGCTGGAGAATAATGGACTGTTTTTCTCCATCTGCCCTGCCGAGGACGACTCCAGCCCCACTGACTCCAGACTCCAGAGCGCCATGCGCTTTGCTCTGCCGCCTCAGGACTTCCAGTCTCCAACTCCGCCCAGACGTGCGGATCCCCTGTCTCCACTCCCAGCCTCCGAGCCCTCGACTACACCTCGGTCCTCCGACCCATCGGCTCCTAGCTCCCTCGTCTCCACCATTGCCCGTCATCCCACCGGCTCCACCGGGCTCCCTCGTCCCTCCGGCTCCGCCTTGGTCAGTCGTCGACCATCCGCCGCCTCGGGACTCCACTCCTCTGGCTTTGCCTCGTCACTCCATCCCTCCGGCTCTCTTTACATAAATACTGTACATGAAATAGTGCTAAAGAGATGTTTGTGCAGGAAATATATATTTTTTACATTAAATTGTTCAGAAGAGAGATTTTGTGGGAAGCAGCGCATAGTGCAAAAGAGTTAGTAGTGCAATGCTCCAGTAAACATTATTTTGTAGTGCAATATTCAAGTAAACATATATTATCTTATTGAGTCTTTGTTGCAGGGAGTGTTTATAGAAAGTGTCTAGTGTGCATATAGTGGGACGAGTGCGTTACTACAGCAAACTTGATGATGTGGTTGGAGCTGGACTTGGCAGTGCAGTCGTGGGTCAGCAGCGTGAAGAGCAGCGGGCTGAGCACACAGCCTTGTGGGGCCCCTGTGCTCAGTGTGGTAGTGCTCGAGGTGTTGCGGCCGATACGGACTGACTGAGGTCTTGCAGTTAAAAAGTCCAGGATCCAATTACAGAGGGAGGTGTTAATGCCCAGCAGGTTTAGTTTGTGGATGAGCTGTTGTGGGATTATTGTATTGAATGCTGAGCTGAAGTCGATGAACAGCATTCTTACATAGGAGTCTTTCTGTTCCAGGTGAGTAAGAGCTAGGTGGAGAGTGGTGGATATTGCATCGTCCGTGGAACGGTTTGGACGATATGCAAACTGGAATGGGTCCAGCGTGCTTGGGAGACTGGACTTGATGTGATGCATGACTAACCTCTCAAAGCACTTCATCATGATTGGGGTCAGTGCTATGGGACGATAGTCATTCAGACAGGACACATGTGACTTCTTTGGTACTGGGATTATGGAGGTGGATTTGAGACACGTGGGGACGACTGCCTGGCTCAGCGAGATGTTGAAGATGTCTGTTAAGACATTCGTCAGCTGTGCAGCACAGTCTCTCAGTACACGCCCAGGTATGTTGTCAGGGCCCGCAGCCTTCGTGGGTTAATCCTGGATAGGGTCTTCCTTACATCGGCTGGGGAGAGACAGAGTACCTGGTCGTTTGGAGATGTGGGTAGTTTCTGTGCAGGTGTGTTGTTCTGTATCTCAAATCGTGAGTAGAAGTGGTTGAGTGCCTCTGGTAGGGATGTGTCATCGTCACTGGCCTGTGGCGGGGCCTTGTAGTCAGTGATGGTCTGAATGGCTTGCCACAGGCTCCGAGTGTCTTTACTGTCGCTGAAGTTGTTGTTGATTTTTTTAGCATACTGATGTTTTGCCTTCTTGATGCCATGAGACAGATTGGCTCTTGCTGTTTTGAGGGCTGCTTTATCTCCTGATCTGAATGCTTCATCTCTGGTCTTTAGCAGCCCACGAACCTCTGCTGTCATCCATGGCTTCTGGTTGGCACGTGTGGTGATGGTCTTGGTGACTGTCACATCATCTATGCACTTTTTGATGTAAGCAGTCACAGTGTCAGTGTACTCCTGTAGGTCTGTGTGGTTGTTGTAGGTGGCCGCCTCTTTAAACATGTTCCAGTCTGTGTCCTGGAAGCAGTCCTGCAGTGCTGAGGTAGCATTTTCTGGCCATACCGTGATTTGCTTTTGAACCGGTTTGGTGAGTTTCAGAAGTGGTCTGTATGCTGGGATTAGCATAACAGAGATGTGGTCCGAGTACCCGAGGTGGGGGCGGGGTTCAGCTTTGTATGCATTTTTCTCTATTGTATAAACAAAGTCCAGTGTGTTATTTCCCCTTGTTGCAAAGTTCACATGTTGGTAGAACTTTGGCAAAACTGTCTTTAAGTTTGCGTGATTGAGGTCACCGGCTATGATGAAAAAGCCGTCGGGGTTATTTGTTTGTTGTTCGCTGATGGCGCTGTACAGTTCACGAAGCGCGTCCTTAGCGTTTGCACACGGGGGGATGTAAACCGCGACAATAACAATGGCCGTGAACTCCTGCGGCAGATAGAACGGTCGACACTTCACAAACATAAACTCCACCAGCGACGAACAGTGTTTTGATACTAACGCAGCATTGTTACACCATTCTTTGTTGATATACACACACAAGCCACCGCCGCGAGTCTTACCAGACAGTGATGAATCTCTGTCCGCTCGGTAGCAGGTTAGCCCGTGCAGCTGAATGGCGGAGTCCGGGATGTTGTTCTTTAGCCATGTTTCAGTGAAAACAAACACACAACAATCCCTTGCCTCATGCTGTGTAGACCGACTGAGTTGAATTAAGTCCAGTTTGTTTTCCAGAGAGCGAACGTTTGAGAGCATGAGTGTTGGAAGAGCCGGTCTTGAGGGGTTAGCCCTTAGCCTGGCTCATATACCTCCGCGCTTACCGCGCTTCCGTCCTCTCTCACACCGCTTGCGACGCCGCCTTGTGCGGGTAGCGTCAGTAGGCGAGGCCGCGGTCTCGAGGTCCGACTCCAGCAGTAAACAAAGGCCTCGTAGCTTCTCAGTAGCCGCCGGCAAGAGTTTGTGTTTGTATGTGTTGTCGATATCCAAAAGGCTTTGGCGATCATAGATGTATCCCGGAGTGATCTCCCGATGAATTAGCGGTAAATTGATTTAATTTTATTTTCTTTTAGTCGGTCACATACACTTCAATTCACTACAGTTGCACAACAGATACACTACTGTTCAAATTCAGTGTTATCGGTTATCAGTGATATGTGTATGTTATGTGTGACAAAGTGTTAAATGTGTTGACCTAAATAACAGCTAAAACGATTATTTTAACAAAATGTTTTTATCACGCTTGCATACATGGGTCCTTTTTGACCCATGTGTGTAAACTTGACTTACGATTGAGTCATTACTAGAGAATTATAATGTTATTCACTTTAGAATACCGATCCAAATAATTAGTAATTCCTTCTGAAGAATATGGTAATACTTGAGTCATTACTAGTGGGTTACCATGACCTTCACTTTAGAATTAACTATACATTATGTATTATTCATATTAATTATGAACCTGTATATAGTAGTTCTTAGTAGTTCTTGGGGAGGTATGAAAAAACACTAGTTATTGATTAGCTAATAGTGAACTACCACATTCGACTAAGCACTTTTACTTACTAATTCATTAATCAGTTTCTTGCTAGATACTAGTAGTTACTAGAGTGCTTATATTGCATTACTCATGTGTTCTTGTGTAGTTATTCAGTAATGATGGAATAGTATTCTAAAGTGTTACCCATTGCTCTTTAAGCATTAAAATCACTAAATTAAAAGTAAAAATCACTGAATTAAAAATGAAAATAAATAATAAAGAGAGAGACTACATCTTAACACACATTAACTCATTTGAACTTAGTAATTAGGACTCTACTAGCTTACATTTGATTTACCGAAATACAATAGTTCCGTTACAGTTACTATCATAAAAATACATTTATGTGTAGGTTTAAAAGGTTCCATCTGTTTAGCGCGCATCAACGCTCATTCACTCGCCCACTCCTGACAGTTAAGTGGATATACTGTATTTGCATGACTTTCTAACATTTACAGATGAAAAAATATACCTGTGACGTGTCAGTTATGCACTGAGGAAAACACAATGTCTCAAATGCATTAAACAGCACAGATATATTCACTGTTTGCCATGGTGTAATAATTTGATCCATGATCGACATTAAGGGCTGCTTAAGAATAAGCGTGCACATCAAATTATCTTGACTCACTAAACCTGGTTCAAATTAGTGCGATTGCCTGAACTTAAATTGTCGTTTATGGAACCGCTTTAGTCCCAATTGATTTGTTAGGTTTTTTCAAGGTTGTCAGGTTTTTGACGTCTTGTATGAAACAGGCCTCAGGACTCTCTAGTGTTGTGATGCATCATATTCACATAGCAGCAGTGGTAATGAGAGCTAGAACGAGCTTGAGAAACAGTTTAGAGAGGAGATCCCCCTCGGCAGAAATCGCGTTCTGGGGCCAACTACACCAAACCGAAAGGGCACTTTACTTTAGCATCGGTGATTAAAAGGGCAGGGGCTCGAGCCCAACCGGACGACATTAATACAATACATATGATACATAATTATAAGATTCATGAATGCAAGAAAACAACAACAAAAATAAATAATTAAAAAAAAAAACTGATTGGTCTCCCCCTTTATATCTACAATGGCATTATCTAACTTCCGTTTGTACTGCACCTTTGCACCTCTGATTAAAGAACATATAAGCTCCCAATTCGCTTACTACGACCTAAAAGTATGTACTCTTTTTGTGAAGAAATAGTACATACTTTTGAGTGTGTAGTAGAAGATTTTACAAGACTTTTACAGTTTAACAGATGTCTTTAGCGTCTTTAACCCCTTTATCAAAACTTCTGTACTTAAACGTCGGTCTCGCATATCCGCCATTTTTGTATTTTTAGTTCAGAATTAGTTCCCCACATCCCAACAGCAATATTACAGACAAGACATTTCACCATATTCTCTGTTGTCAGTTTTGTCTTATTGGCTTAAAGTGCGTATTGCAGGTTAGAGACCCCAGTGAGTCAATGTATAGAAAAATAATGTAGGAACTAGATTTTCTTTCAAATATACTTAAACACGCTACTGAGGCTTCTCGAGTCGTTTTTGTGAGAAAATTTTACGTCCGCATCTGAAAAATGTAATCAGTGCATTCAGTGTGTGCGTAGGATCAGATGAGCGTGTGATTAGTGCCATCAGCTGTGTGTGTGTCGTCAGTGCAATGGATGATGGGAATTGTAGTCTGTGGTGAAGTGCAACAGTTAGTGTAGTGCAAGAGTCAATGTGGTAAACGAGTGACCTCTGGTGGTGAGTGAACGGAAGTTCATAGACCGGATTCGTGACAGACCCCATGTATTCACAGAAATGTTCATAATATGCAGAGGAATAATCAAATGATTGAGAATGAGACATTTATTGATCAATCAGTGTCTCTTTGAAAAAGACTAATAAGGAGGTTGAGGTTTAGTCCAAGTCTTATGGAACGATACAATTACTTTGTGTGATAAACAAAGTGAAATCTTACTCCTATTTCCTGTCAAAACAAATCTTTGATCAGTTCATGTCTACAGAAGCCAAACACAATATGGCGACATGTCAATAATCAGGAATGTCAGGATTTCGGGTCTGTAAACAGCAGAGACATTTTTCTAATCATCTTCTGTGTTGGAGAGTTTCTGCATGTGTTACCAATGGATGCATGGATGATTTTCTCTTGACATGATAGTCACACTCTCCATGTCTGTTGTTCTCCACAGTCATTGTTCCCAGGACCAGGGACGACTTCCTACAATGTAAGTCAGTAAGAAAACAAGCAGAAAAACTCTGAGTGTAGAAGATGAAAGAAGAGTTTTATAACTGATGATTTAAATGATGATTAAGCTGTACTGAGAAACTGCTAAAATATATTGAGCATTTACTTTGCTAATGATACACTGCTGATATCAGTTCAACTACTTTAAAAGATCGAACAGATTCATAATGTGTTTTCTCTCCATCAGATTCCCATCAGCTCACTCCGGATCTGAACTCAGTGAATCAATGGCTCCGTCTGTCTGAGAGAAACAGAGTGATTACTAAGACTGACACAGATCAGCCGTATCCTCATCATCCAGACAGATTTGATTATTATCGTCAGGTGTTGTGTAGAGAGAGTGTGTGTGGACGCTGTTACTGGGAGATCGAGTGGAGAGGAGATTATGTGTTTATATCAGTGTCATATAAGAGCATCAGCAGGAAGGGAGGAGGTGATGAGTGTGTGTTTGGACGTAATGTTCAGTCCTGGAGTTTGAACTGCTCTCCCTCCAGTTACTCATTCAGACACAATAACATAGAGACTGATCTCCCTGTGAAGCCCATCAGCAGGAGAATAGGAGTGTATGTGGATGAGAGTGCAGGAACTCTGTCCTTCTACAGCGTCTCTGACACAATGAGCCTCATCCACACAGTCCACACCACATTCACTCAGCCGCTCTATCCTGGGTTTTTAATTGGTTCTGGATCAGTGAAACTGTGTTGATGAATCAGAAGAGACCGACAAGAGATTCTACCCAGAATGCTTTGAGCTGCACGATGAATCACTAACAGTGGGATGTTATAGAGTCTCTTCCTCACATTAATATTAACATGAATCAGAATAAATGTGTCAGAAATCCTCATCTAGACAGTAAATCAGTGAGTGATGATCTGTGTTTCTGTGCTTTTCTCATTAAAATCAAACTCACATCAATCATTTGTATTATTACTATCAAAATCAGTCTGATATCTTATTCATGTAATTTTCTTTATTGTATTGTCAAATGATCTTGAAATCATATTTTATTTGATGATGAATGTGTGAAATGTCTGAATGCTGCATGAATTATGAATAAAATCGATTAATCGACTGAAATCAGCTTCAGGAGAGTTTCTGATGTTATCAAATATGACATTAATCACAGCATTTAATAAAATATATTCATTCTAACTATAAGCTGAGGGATGAGTTTTCCGTCCAGGGTCTTTACATCTTCCGTGGTGCCAGACTCGTGGTGCCTGTCTCATTGCACCACACACTGTTCACCCTGGCCTAAGAAGGTCATCAGGGTATTGTACGCACTAAACAGCGTCTTTACTGGTGGCCTCATATGGACTCCCAGGTGCAGGCCTGCATATCTGCCTGTATCTCTAGCCAGTCCAATGATAAGACAGCTCTCACTCAGCCAGCTCTTCTACAGCCTGTTCGACTCCCTGACGGTCCCTGGAAGAAATTGGGCCTTGATATTGTAGGGCCATTTGAGACTGCTGTTCCTGCTTGTTCGGTATGCTGTGACTCTAACTGACTACTATTCAAAGTGGCCCGAGCTTGCCTTTTACCCATTCGCCACAACCGATGCAGTCTTAGACTTCCTGACTACCTTTTTCAGCCGTCATGAGAATCCATAAACCGTCATCACTGATAATGGAATGCAGTTTACATCGGCGGCCTTTTGTGAATTTCTACAGACTACAGGTATACAGCACAACAAGACATCCATGTACTTCCCCGCAGCCAATGGAGCAGTCGAGAGGTTCCATCGTGCCCTGAAAGGCTGCATACAAACAGCCATCTTTCAGTCACAGCACTGGAAGGAGGCTGTGACTAACTGGCTTCAAGTGTACCGTGCTATGTCACATGCAACCAGTGATGTCGGTAACGCGTTACTTAGTAAGTAGCTAAAGATGACAATATTAAGGTTCGTTGTACACTCTGTGCTGGTGGCAACAAAGTGCTATCTAGCTACAAAAACACTACGTCAAATTTGAAGAAACATTTGGAGTCGCAGCACAGCACAGTCAAACTTACGGAGCAAGTCCCACCAGGTGGTGCGAAGCAGAGAGCAGGAGGACCCCCACCACCCAAACAACAAAAGCTGGACTTCGGTGCAAAACCAGTAAGTGGGGGAGATTTGAAAAAGTTGGTCGGGCAGTATGTTGTAGAGGAAATGCTGCCCTTAAACACGGTTGACTCGCCCTCGTTTCGTGCCATAATAAACAAGATCCCTACTACTGTCAATGCCGAGCCAGAAATCCTCTCAGCTGAGGATGAAAGTGATGGCCAGCTGTCTCTTCCCCCTCACCACAGGTGTGCTTCACACACCATAAACCTCATTTCCACAAATGATGTGGAGAAATATTTAACTTCCAATGCAGAGAGCAAGGCTGTGTATAGGAGCAGCACAGCAAAATGCACAGCTCTTTGGACCAAATCAAGTAGATCTACCCTTGCATCAGAAACAGTGGAGGAAGTCAGCAAAAGAAAGCTCCTGGTACCAACATCCACAAGGTGGAATTCCTTTTTTGATGCTGTAAATAGAATTGCAGAAATCCCAATGAGTGAGCTGAATACTCTGTGCACCAAGCTGGGAGTTAAGTGCTTCAAAGATAAAGAGTACCAGTTCCTGCATGAATACTGCACCGCCATGAAGCCTCTGACTGCAGCACTGGACATTTTACAAGGTGACTGTCCTTATGGGACTTTACTACCCACACTTGAAGTTTTGATGCAGAAGACCCTGGCTGTGAAAGATACCCTCTCCAGGATGACTGCAGGCCTTCCAGATGCCATAGTGCAGGTATGTTACATCTTTTAACTAGTTAAAATCTCTTGCATCACACTATTCATGAACATGGAACAGAATATTCATTATCATTGCAAAAGCAGATTAAAACAAATACAAATGTCAGTAAGTAACCAAAAAACAAAATTAATCCATAATATTGATCCCACATTAAGCATGGTTTGCAAGTAATTCAAAGACATAATAAATAGTAGGCCTTGTTGGAATAAACAAATCAATTATATTTTTCAGGCTATCCAGACTCGTTTTGCCGGTGTGCTGGACGACAAAGATGCCCTTCTCGCATCGGTCAGTTGTCCGAAATTCAAACTCCGATGGCTGAGAGATGCAGGTAGGAGGGAGCGAGTAAAAGAGCTTCTGACAGAAGAGTGCCGCCGCACAACTGCTCCTGCAGCACAGAGCCCTGCCAGTGTGCCCACCACATCTGCCAGCCAAGGTGAGATGGACTTTTTCACTTTTGAGGCAGAGCCAGAGGAGACCTACTCTGCAGAAAATGAAGTCATGGACTACCTGAAGTCAGCCTATGACCTTCAGATTCTGCATCAGTTTTCAAACATAAAGAACATTTTCTTAAAATATAACACTCCAACCCCATCAAGTGCTCCCGTGGAGCGGCTTTTCAGTCTGGGAGGTTTGGTACTCACACCTAGAAGAAATAGACTTTCTGACAAAAGGTTTGAGAAGCTGCTGTTAATGAGGTACAACCACTGGTTTACTCGCCCTACTCCACTGTTTCACTCATAACATGCGATTACAATATAAGATTAGGCCAAAGTAACAAAAGTAGACATGATATCAGCCTACATGTGGTTATACACTTGTTTGTAAAACCACTCCTTGCTGCTCTAATGCTGTGAACAACAGGTTCAATGTTCATAAAACATGTTAAAAAGAATTTAATATTTACATTTTTAAACAATGTAGATTATAAATAGTAAGTTTTGCCATTGTAAGTAAGTTTGACAGTGTTAACAGTTAAATATGTCAGGTCAAGAAAGACTGTCTTTATGTTAAGTAAAGTCAAGAAAGACTGTCTTTATTTTATTTTTTATAAAAAACGTATTTATGTTAAGTAAAGTCAAGAAAGACTGTCTTTATTTTATTTTTTTTATAAAAAACGTATTTATGTTAAGTGAAGTCAAGAGACTATTTTATTTTATTTTTTATAAAAAATGAATTTATGTTAAGTGAAGTCAAGAAAGACTTTTATTTTTAATTTTTGTTGACTTTACTGTTAAAAAAGCACTTCCAATAAAGTGAGTGTTGGCAAAACCGGTTGTCATTTTTATTTTGAGGCGACGGGGGTGTTGTCGGCAGCTGCTGAATGTAACTAATAAAGTAATTTGTAATCTAACTTAGTTACTTTTAAAATCAAGTAATTTGTAAAGTAACTAAGTTACTTTTTAAAGGAGTAATCAGTAATCAGATTACTTTTTCAAAGTAACTGTGGCAACACTGCATGCAACTACCTCAACCTGGCCTTATGAACTGCTCTATGGACAAAAACTGCGAACCAAGTTGGGCATTTTGTCTGTTGCACATGTGCCAAACACATCTGTCCATGACACTGTGGAACAGAAACAAGCCAAGATGAAGCAGCACATTGACACCAAGCGGCATGCATGTACACCATCTTTTGCTCAGGGAGAGAAAGTGCACTGCAAATAAAAATTATCTGATATGAGATTGTATATAAACATTCTAAGAGTGTCAGGCTTATTCTAAGAGAAAGTTTTAGTTTAAAATTAGTATTCAAAATAAAGTAAATAAGATGGAGGTCCTCTTTCAATCTAGACTATAGTGCTAAAAATAAGCTGATAAATGTGAAAAAAAGAGGCAAAAGCAATAAATCAGGTACAACAAATATGCTCTTAACACTGCTTTATTAACTCCAACTGCAAGAGTAACACAAATGACTGTCCAAAACTGCAATCCAGTGCATCACATTACAGCAATTAGGAGGTCTATAGAAATAAAGCCTGGTTGATGTATAGATACATCACTGAGACAGTACTACATATAAAAATAAAAAAAATAACAAAATAAGCAAGAAAGAAAAGCAGCATTTTTGTTCTGGTTTAGAATTACAGCAACTGCTGTCCATAAGAACCTGATTAAAACAACTGCTGTGAACCATTACTCATCAAGAACTAAGTCTGATTTAGAACTTTATCACTACTCCCCAATGAACTTTTTCCACTCTGAAATGACTTTCTTGTAGGACGAAGTTGCATCACGGCCATGGATTGCATCTGAAATAACTTCTGTCTGAAGCACAGACAGGAGAGTTGCAACACACTTTGGGTACACAAGATGAAATGCATAATAGTATGCCAAAAGGTAGAGCACACCTTCATGGAGGTCTTTTGGAAAAGTTGTAACCGGTGTAGTACCAATGGCCAGCATGCAGTTGTTCTCAGACACAATCAGAACGGGACAGGAGAGTGGTCTCCCTTTGAGGAAGGAATCTGGGTTTTCTGTTGGCTAGAAACACAAACACAAAAATAAATGAACATTGCATAACCGCTACTCTATTTCTGTTGGTCTTGTAGAAGTATAAAGTTAATGCATGTCTTACCTCAAGGATGTGCAGCATTGCTTCACTTGCTTGTCCCATCTTTTTTGGCAGGGCTACAGGTGAGGGGAACATCTCTGGAAGAGCTTTCATCATGGCTATGGAGTGTTTCACTATTAAGGAGAACAAAGAGTCATATGATTTACTGAAATGAAAGAGTTGAGCATGCATTAAGAATTTCACTTTGCACCTAATCTTGATTAATTTGTATACAATTCTGCAGTAAAAGTAATGTTATTTTAATAAAAAGTTATAGAAAGTACTGGACTTGTTTTTAGTTGAAAGGACATTCCTTTGAAGACCTCTCAGTATGCATTTTTAAATAACTGGTTTGAAAGGAATGAACAAAGCAATGTTAAAACGGCAAAACTGCACAACCAACACTAAACAGACCACGATTAAGGCCATTAACTCTCATATGTGACCCTGGACCACAAAACCAGTCATAAGGGTCAATTTTTCGAAATTGAGATTTATACATCAGCTGAAAGCTGAATAAATACGCTTTCCATTGATGTATGGTTTGTTAGGATCGGACAATATTTGGCTGAGAAACAACTATTTGAAAATCTGGAATCTGAGGGTGCAAAAAAATCAAAATACTAAGATATCAAGTTGTCCCAAATGAAGTTCTTAGCAATGCATATTACTAATCAAAAATGAAGTTTTCATATATGTATGGTAGGAAATGTACAAAATATCTTCATGGAACATGATCTTTACTTAATGTCATAATGATTTTTGGCATAAAATAAAAATCAATCATTTTGACCCATACAATGTATTTTTGGCTATTGCTATAAATATACCCCAGCGACTTAAAGGGATAGTTCACCCAAAAATGAAAATTCTGTCATCATTTACTCACCCTCAAGTAGTTCCAAACCTGTACGAATGTCTTTGTTCTGCTGAACACAAAAGAAGATATTCTGTAGAATGTGGGAAACAGAGCAGTTCTGGGGCACCATTGACTTCCATAGTATTTTTTTTCCTACTATGGAAGTCAATGGTGCCCCAAAACAGCCTGGTTACAAACTTTCTTCAAAATATCTTCCTTTGTGTTCGGCAGAACAAAGAAATTCATACAGGTTTGGACCTACTTGAGGGTGAGTAAGTGATGAGAATTTTCATTTTTGGGTGAACTATCCCGTTAAGACTGGTTTTGTGCTCCAGGGTCACATATAGTTGCAAATCTATGTATTAAACTCAAACTTTTCATAAGAATCTGTTTCAGTCGTTTACTAATTTCAAATACAACACTGACAGCAAGCAAGTTAAAGTAAACTATTGGTCGATTTTGCATATTTAAAGTCTTCAAGTAGTAAAGGCAGGTAGTTTACCTCCATCCAGTGTCATTGGTGGCTTCAAAACCTTTTTGTAAACACCATAGAATTGAGCTTTGCTGTAGAAGTTCATCCATCACCTGAAATAATCCCACACACAGACATTTGTAAAAACAATTGGAGTCAATAGGAGCTCAAATAAATTATCAAATATATTACTTACATGATATAGTTCTCTGAAACTAGATGTGATTCTTGAGAACCAAACTCAAGGTCAAGTAGGTGAGCAACTGCCTCCTTGTTAGGCTTTGGTCTTTTATAGATCTCTTGGAGAGTATGGTAATGTCTTGCCTGGCTTTGTTGACTATCAGTGGCAGAATGGTCTTCATCTCTTCTGTGGTCAGCCTGACTGAATGATCTTGGTCAGCTGATCCTCCTTGTCAAAAAAGAAACATCTTGTATAAACATCTTGATCCACAAACATTTTTAAGTATATTCTTAGCATTTTGTACACTTACCAGCAGGGAATTTTGTGCTCTCTGGTGGTGATGTGCTGCTCTCTTCTGGGTCCAACATTACAGTTGAAGCACTGCTGCTTTCTGCTGATTCTAATGTGCAAGTACTTGAATCACCATCATAGTCCTCAAAACCAAGGTGCCTTTTCTTTCTTCTTTGTGGTGTTGGACCCTGTTTCTTTTTGGGGTTCTTATGTTCTGGAGTCTTTTCATCAATTGCTTGAAGACAAAATCCTGTTTGAATACGTTACAAGTTTGTACAAACAAAAACATTCAAATGAATTTATCAGATGGCTCATTTATTTGTGTGTGTGTGTGTGTGTGTGTGTGTGTGTGTGTGTATGTGTATGTATGCATGTATGTATGTATGTATATATATATATATACACACACACACACATACATACATACAGGTGCATCTCAATAAATTAGAATGTCGTGGAAAAGTTCATTTATTTCAGTAATTCAACTCAAATTGTGAAACTCGTGTATTAAATAAATTCAATGCACACAGACTGAAGTAGTTTAAGTCTTTGGTTCTTTTAATTGTGATGATTTTGGCTCACATTTAACAAAAACCCACCAATTCACGATCTCAACAAATTAGAATATGGTGACATGCCAATCAGCTAATCAACACAAAACACCTGCAGAGGTTTCCTGAGCCTTCAAAATGGTCTCTCAGTTTGGTTCACTAGGCTACACAATCATGGGGAAGACTGCTGATCTGACAGTTGTCCAGAAGGCAATCATTGACACTCTTCACAAGGAGGGTAAGCCACAAACATTCATTGCCAAAGAAGCTGGCTGTTCACAGAGTGCTGTATCCAAGCATGTTAACAGAAAGTTGAGTGGAAGGAAAAAGTGTGGACGAAAAAGATGCACAACCAACCGAGAGAACTGCAGCCTTATGAGAATTGTCAAGCAAAATCGATTCAAGAATTTGGGTGAACTTCACAAGGAATGGACTGAGGCTGGGGTCAAGGCATCAAGAGCCACCACACACAGACGTGTCGAGGAATTTGGCTACAGTTGTCGTATTCCTCTTGTTAAGCCACTCCTGAACCACAGACAACGTCAGAGGTGTCTTACCTGGGCTAAGGAGAAGAAGAACTGGACTGTTGCCCAGTGGTCCAAAGTCCTCTTTTCAGATGAGAGCAAGTTTTGTATTTCATTTGGAAACCAAGGTCCTAGAGTCTGGAGGAAGGGTGGAGACGCTCATAGCCCAAGTTGCTTGAAGTCCAGTGCTAAGTTTGGACTTCTGCTGGTGTTGGTCCATTGTGTTTTTTGAAAACCAAAGTCACTGCACCCGTTTACCAATAAATTTTTGAGCACTTCATGCTTCCTTCTGCTGACCAGCTTTTTGAAGATGCTGATTTCATTTTCCAGCAGGATTTGGCACCTGCCCACACTGCCAAAAGCACCAAAAGTCGGTTAAATGACCATGGTGTTGGTGTACTTGACTGGCCAGCAAACTCACCAGACCTGAACCCCATAGAGAATCTATGGAGTATTGTCAAGAGGAAAATGAAAAACAAGAGACCAAAAAATGCTGAACCACCTCAGCAGTGCCACAAACTGATCACCTCCATGCCACGCCGAATTGAGGCAGTAATTAAAGCAAAGGGAGCCCCTACCAAGTATTGAGTACATATACAGTAAATTAACATACTTTTCAGAAGGCTAACAATTCACTAAAAGTGTTTTTATTTTTTATTGGTCTTATGATCTAATTTGTTGAGAGTGAATTGGTGGGTTTTTGTTAAATGTGAGCCAAAATCATCACAATTAAAAGAACCGAAGACTTAAACTACTTCAATCTGTGTGCATTGAATTTATTTAATACTCAAGTTTCACAATTTGAGTTGAATTACTGAAATAAATGAACTTTTCCACGACATTCTAATTTATTGAGATGCACCTGTATATACAAACAAACAAACACACACACACACACACACACACACACTACCAGTATTTCTATTATAATATCTTTTTTTTTATTTACTCCTGTGATCAAAGCTAAATTTTCAGCATCGTTACTCAAGTCACATGATCCTTCAGAAATAATTTTAATATGCTGATTTGCTGTTCTTGAAACATTTATTTTTATTATTATTATTGATGTTTAAAACCGTTTTTCAGGATTCTTTGATGAACAGAAAGATCCAAAGATCAGCATGTATCTGAAATAAAAAGCTTTTGTAACATTTTAATTACATTTTTAATTTATTTTTTAAAAATGTTTAGGGGGAAGAAATTACAGTAATTCATACTTTTATTTAGCAAGGATGCTTTAAATGTATCAAAAGTGATGATAAAGACATTTGTAATGTTACAAATATTTCTATTTCAGATAAATGCTGTTCTTCTGAACTTTCTAATCAAAGAAACCAGAAAAAAATTTTGTTTTCCACATAATAATAATAATAATAATAATACTGGAGTATGCTAAAAAATTCAGCTTTGAAATAACAGGAATAAATTACTTTGTAAAATATATTCAAATAGAAAACAGTCATTTTAATGGTAAAAATATTTTGAAATTGTACTGCTTTTGCTGTACTTTGGATCAAATAAATGCAAGCTTGGTGAGCAGAAGAGGCTTAAAAAAGAAAAAATCTTACTGTTCAAAAACTTTTGACTGGTAGTGTGTGTGTGTGTGTGTGTGTGTGTGTATACTGTAGCTACTAATGCATTCTGGGGTAATCATCTTTTTTAAGTAGTAATACTTAAATTTTTCCAGTATAAAATAAACAGTCTTCTCCAAAGGCGAGATCTTCGAGCACCTGCACTACATCTTCTTTGTGCAGACATTGCAAACACTGCAAAGGCTGAGGAAAACAGTACTAGGTAGGGTTGTCGAGTTACTGATGCTATGAGGTGTTAGTGCACCTCTCCCTTTTATATATATATATATATATATATATATATATATATATATTTTTTTTTTTTTTTTTTTTTCTATTGCACAACATATAATTGCATACAAGATCAGGGGAAGATGGTTGTATCTTTTACAATTAACAATCATAATGACAAAAAAAAGGAAAACATAAATATAGCGGGATTGCATACATCAAAATATGAGATTACAAACACAGAAAAAAGCACAATGACAAGGTTAAATATCTTTGAATAATCATAATATTCTTATGATCATAATGCATCAAAAATTGCATTTTTGTTGTTGTTTTTGTTATTTATAAGCCTGAGGGATGAAACGAGACTTAAATTCAACATATTTACAGATTTAAACCTGTCGCTCATATCTTTTAGTTGTTGCACTTGTTATAACGTCATAGGTCACATGATAACGTCAACATGGCGGATCGCATTCATACTCAACGGCCGTTTCTCAAATAGAAGGCTGCATCCTCCGGAGGTCGCATTTGTAGGCTGCATACGTCATAAAGAAGATCTTATTTCAGAATATTAACAGTTATAAATTTGACCATTATTCTTAGTTAAGCAAAATTGTTGTAATATGCTTATGACTCGCGAATGTAATGCTCAGTTAACTGAAATAAACCAGACTACAAATGCGACCTCCGGAGGATGCAGCCTTCTGTTTGAGAAACGTCCAACGAGATTTGGCTGTAGAGTACGTACTCTTTTAGCACTCGTTAAGTAAGTACTTATTGAAATTAAGTACCTATGAGCAGTGTTGGGGAAAGTTATTTTTAAAAGTAATGCATTACAATATTGCGTTACTCCCTAAAAAAGTAACTAATTACGTTACTTAGCTACTTTTTATGGAAAGTAATGCGTTAATTGATTGTTTTTAATACAAGAAGTTCTATTTAAAGCAAATGTGAAAGCCCTTTCACACCAAAAAGTGTAATGAATAAACCTCAGGCTGAAGGAAAATTAAATTCACGTCTGTACAGTAGAACGCAGGAGAAGAAGGTTCAACACTCTTCAGCAATAAAAAAACAATGAAGCACAATTGTTAGTTTATCTAAAGTCATTTTTGCTGTATTAGTATGGTTGAACTGGATCATCAAAGGTCAGCAGCAAAGACATTGGTTAATAAGATGAGATTAGATACATTCGTGTTGTTTAACATATTTAATTATTGCAGGTTTGCGTTTTAATTCATTTTGATGAATACTAAATCTGTTTTTTGCGAGTGGGATGAATTAATGCACATTCACATTTAGTCTAGAACTACAGTAACATCATGTTTGCGCACTGTCAGTCAATAAATGGGAAAAAAGTAACTGTCGTTACTTTTTTGAAAAAGTAACTCAGATATTTTCTTGTAAAATAAAAAGTAATGCGTTACTTTACTAGTTACGTGAAAAAATTAATATTATTACGTAACTTGCATTACTTGTAATGCGTTACCCCCAACACTGCCTATGAGTATGTGGTTTCGAACGCACGTGACGCTTGCTCGCGCTCATTGGCTATCGCGGGTATCACGTCAGAGGCAGCCCAATCAAGAGTTGGGGACTTGGTCAGGGATTTGAGTTCAGGGACACTCCATCTCGATCGGGAGCAGTTAAATAATCGTAATGACACCACACAATAGAAGATTTTTTTGGACAAAAAAATAATTTGCAACAAGCCGCAAATCGAGCCTTAAAATCGTCTAGTGTGCGGCCAGCAAAACTTCTCAACAGGGTAAAATTGATGTAACTGTGACCCTAACTAACCCTAACTGTGTTTGTTAATAAGTAAGAAAGGAAAAAAATAAACAATGATTTGTGGAAATAAAAAAAGATATTTAAAGAATATCTGGAATAAGAAATGATAGAGAACGTCTCAGGTTACATATGTAACCATGGTTCCCTGAGTAGGGAACGAGACACTGCGTCCTCTAGGGGTCGCTATGGGGAACGCCGTCAGCGTGACCCGTGTCTGAAGCATATATACAAAAACACCACATGTTGGCCGGCGACAGCCTATGACGCCACTACCGGCACGACCACAGTATAAAGGCGCCGGAAAATACGCCATTCACTTCTTCGCCTGAAGCTTGCGTCCGAAGCATGGCACCGAGCCTAGAGGACGCAGTGTCTCGTTCCTCACTAGGGAACCATGGTTACATATGTAACCTGAGACGTTCCCTCGAGGGAACTTCGAACTGCGTCCTCTAGGGGTCGCTATGGGGAACGGAATACCCACGCCACCATGCTGAGGGGAGTGCAAGCCAGCACAAAAAGGCGAGCACTAAGTATCAACTCTACCCGGCTAAGGGAGTTGCCCCTGGGACGGTTCGACGGCTGTCAGTGACATTATCCCCTTCGGCCAAAAACCTGAGCTGCATACCCCAGAACTTACCTGTTAGAGGCCAGGGCCCAGTTGCATGAAAGTCCTTAAGTAATTTGACTTTGGAGTATCCCTGAGGGGAAAAAAATCCCTGAGGCAAGGGATTTCTTTAAGAGCGTTGCAACAAACGTCTTAACTGTCACATTTACCTAAGCGTTTATACTAAGCGTTTCACGGTAGTTCCTGGCAACATACGGCAATGGGCGCCGCGGTTGCTATAGTTACTACATCTCACAATAAACTGTATAGATATGTATATCTCTGACAATAAACAGAACATAACGAAATACAAACCTAACCAACTAAAACACGAACAAATAAACGAGCGCTGCCCGTTTCTGCGCTGTTTTGTGTACAGTCGTTACCGAGGAAACCGCTTTGTTTCTAAAGTGAAAGCGCCTCCTGCTGAAAAATGACGGAAATGTTAATAAATGTGAAAATTAACCCATGTTTTGATGCTGCAAACACGCAGTGTTGTAAATGTGAACAGGTGGATTGACAAGAAGATAATGCATTATAAAAAGTTAAACAGTTAAGGCATACATTACATTTATATTGTTATTTAATTAATGTAGGCTAATAATTTATTAATTATAATTGTTTAAGTTTATAATAATTAATACAACTCATCCAATTTCTTAAATTATATACTTTTTTGTTTTGTTTTGTGAAAACCTGTAAGTCATGCAATTTACAGTCATTTTACAGTTTAATATGTTACCATAGTCATTGCCCTACTATGCTTATATGATATTTTATTTGTGCAGGTCTTAGAAAATGTATTAAGTCTTACATTTGAGCTCAAAAATCTTAAAAATACTGAGATTAAGATGATTTAAGGGAGCTGTTTTGGTCCCTTAAATTTATCAAGGTGAAATAGTTACTAAGGACTTTGTAGCAATGCTTAAGGGAACACTTAGATAATTAAGGGGAATATTTAATGACAACCTTAAGGTTCCTTTAAGTTGACCCTTAGGATTTTTCTTGCAACCCAAGTTTCACTAAGGGTTCCCTTAACCTTATAACTAAGGGATTTCTTAGCTTAAGGGCTTTCATGCAACCGGGCCCAGGCCTCCTGGACCCAGGGTAGAGCTCAAAGGCTTGGAATCAGATATAATGGAGTTTCCTTTAAGGGGATACGACCAAGCGCCTAGGATAGTAACTAGGCCTTAGCCTGTCACCCAGGGGCTACTGCTTGCTCTGCATGAGCTCGCTGAAGGAATTGTCTCAACAGATCCTTGGTAGCAACACCCTGTTCAAGTCAGTATCACTGGGGATACATAAGTAGAGTGGGGCCCAAGGTGAAAACCGGGACCTGACCGACTCAAAGAAAAGGCACGAAGCCGCAGCGCGTAACCCATACCATACAGGATTTTAGAAAGATCGCAAAACACTTGGTGTGCGATCTTACCACAACGTGGCTTTCAGAAAGTGCACAGAGACTAGCGTGCACACTTACCATAACATGGATTTGGAACACCGTTCTGGAGAGCGGAGAGCCCAACTCTCATCATGAGAGGGAACTCGGACGCTCAGAAGGGAGCAGCATGCTCATAGGTGACCCTCTAAGGTGAGGGGAGCAATGCTAGCTCGATCAACAACATAGCACTGGAGAGCGGAGAACCCAACTCTTAGCATGAGAGGGAACTCAGACGCTCAGAAGGGAGCGGCATGCTCATAGGTGACCCTCATGGTGAGGGGAGCAATGCCAGCTCGACCCACAAGGAGAGCATATGGGACACAGAGCTCTAGGGGAGCGGAGAACCCAACTCTCCTCATGAGAGGGAACTCGGACGCTCAGAAGGGAGCAGCATGCTCATAGGTGACCCTCTAAGGTGAGGGGAGCAATGCTAGATCGATCAACAACATAGCTCTGGAGAGCGGAGAACCCAACTCTTAGCATGAGAGGGAACTCAGATGCTCAGAAGGGAGCGGCATGCTCATAGGTGACCCTCATGGTGAGGGGAGCAATGCCAGCTCGACCCACAAGGAGAGCATATGGGACACAGAGCTCTAGGGGAGCGGAGAACCCAACTCTCCTCATGAGAGGGAACTCGGACGCTCAGAAGGGAGCAGCATGCTCATAGGTGACCCTCTAAGGTGAGGGGAGCAATGCTAGCTCGACCAACAACATAGCTATGGAGAGCGGAGAACCCAACTCGGCATGAGAGGGAACTCAAACGCTCAGAAGGGAGCTGCATGCTCATAGGTGACCCTCTAAGGTGAGGGGAGCAATGCTAGCTCGACCAACAACATAGCTCTGGAGAGCGGAGAACCCAACTCAGCATGAGAGGGAACTCAGACGCTCAGAAGGGAGCGGCATGCTCATAGGTGACCCTCATGGTGAGGGGAGCAACGCCAGCTCGACCCACAAGGAGAGCATATGGGACACAGAGCTCTAGGGGAGCGGAGAACCCAACTCTCAGCATGAGAGGGAACTCAGATGCTCAGAAGGGAGCGGCATGCTCATAGGTGACCCTCTATGATGAGGGGAGCAATGCCAACTCTACCAACAAGGAGAGCAACCCAACAGGGAGGCATAGAGAGACCTAACAACCTGAGGCTGCTGATGACAGAGCTCTGGAGAGCGGAGAACTCAACTCTCAGCATGAGAGGAATCTCAGACGCTCAGATGGGAGCGGCATGCTCATAGGTGACCCTCAATGGTGAGGGGAGCGATGCTAGCTCGACCAACAACATAGCTCTGGATAGCGGAGAACTCAACTCTCAGCATGAGAGGAATCTCAGACGCTCAGATGGGAGCAGCATGCTCATAGGTGACCCTCAATGGTGAGGGGAGCAATGCCAGCTCGTACTTAAACCCTAGCAGGGGAGACGCACACTTTAGGCAAGGGCTCAGGGAGATTGCTACTTAAAAACCCTCAGAAGGGGAGCAGTCCCTAAGCTAGTACATAGATATCCTCAGATAGCCATGCACCTTCTCAAACCAAAGAAACTGAAGTAAAAAGACCTGCAGGTCCTGGAACTGCAGTGTTGCCAGTGTGGAACACATAAATACCAGTAAACAGTAGAACTGGATCGTACTCACCCATCCATGGTTCCTGCGCATGAGGATCAGTCCCGGAGGCGAAATCCGAAGAGTCGGGTCCGGACCATCAGTAAGGTAGTTTCTATGAAACATAGAACTTCACCAAAACATCATAAGTCCAGCATAGAGACTGCAATGATTTTAAAGCGCAGGTTTCTATCTTGGTCCCCACCCAACCTCGGTCAGGTGGAATAAAAACGGTGGTTGCAGGGGAATTAGAGAGGGGAAGATAAGGGCAGATGACAGGCCCCCCGAGGAAAGGGAGTAGATGTTTCAATTCTTACTCTGGTCCGGACGAGAGCGTTGAAACTTCTCGACCACCGTCTCGACGGAGGTACCGAAAAGCTCAGAAGGCGAGACTGGAGCATCGAGAAGAAAGCCCTTCTCTTTCTTCCCAACATCTGCCAGATTCACCCACAGATGTCTCTCCGTTACCACCATGGCCGCCATAGACCTGCCCATAGCAGTGGCGGCCTGCTTAGTGGCACGGAGAGCCAAATCCGTGGTGCGGCGCAGCTCAGCTACTTCATCAGGTGACAATAGCGACCCCTAGAGGACGCAGTTCGAAGTTCCCTCGAAAGGGAAATATTTATTTCAGAGATTCAGCAAAGAAACACTCCGCTATGATTGAAATAAGGAATGGATATGGGTCATTTTAGACCCATGTTGTGCATTAGAAGGGTATTGACACAAAAGGAATTTTTATTCAAAAAGTAAAAAAGAAAATAAAAATAAGGATTTGTGATGATCAAAAACAAGTTAATTGGCGAATACCTGGAATTCTGAATGATGAAATTAATTTCTTGCCAAGATATAGAAAAATAAACTCAGTCTGGTCACTGAATTCATGTTTTGTTTATAGTCTTGCCCTAATATCATTACATATTTGATTATTATTTACATGTTAATGAACTACGAGAATAATCAGTGTAATAAAACATGGATATTGTATAGGCAGACATTGTCTGGCATAACATCACACAACCCATTGACGATTGTCTAATAATTTTTCAGTAACTATAAAACATACTTTAACTGCTGTCACCACCATGACTGCTTCAGTATCATTACAGCAACTGAGACTATTATTTAAAGTATTATTCTCAACTTTTTTTTTTTTTAAGTTTCAGCTGACTTCAAATCAGTAACTTCTGGCGGCATGTAAAAACTTTGTTGTGCCAAACTATTTGCTTCATCTTCTTTACCAGATCCTTGACTTTATTTCTGTTTTGTCTGTCCCTGTTGTTGAATGAGTGAAATCTGCCTTCACACTGGTCAATCAGGAGTTGGAGGTCAGGACTTTGTTTGATGTGATCTTCCACAGATTCACCATTCAGTTGATCAGTATGGGTGAAGAAGATGAAGGTGTTGTAGGGTTTAATATGTAAATATTTTCATTTAGCTCAAAGGGAATCATTTATGATTGTATAGGGAATTTGAACAGAATCACTGTTTTGCGGCTGATCAACAAGTCGGCCGGCAATTCACTGAACGAGCCGTATAACATTAATTCTGCACTGGATATTAAAATCCAAAATATAGTGAAAACACTATTAATAAGCACAGTAACAAGATCGGCAGATTAAGATATTAACTTGTAAGCACAAAACACAAGATACTTCTCTTTTCAATATAAATAAGACTTTATTTATATAAACCTAAGACATAAACTAATCTAACACATCAACACACGCATTCACACGTTGCAGAAAGAGAGAAAGGATGAGTTTAGAGAATGATGTAACGTAAATGTAAGGTTTTATCCTTTAGCTTTAGGGAACCAAATCGTAAAAATTCGGTTTCGATCTGATTAATTGATATTAATCAAAATTTGTATAATTTATACCTTATTAACGACTTGACCAGCGAGTATTAATACAGTATATTTTAGTAATTCTGCTTATTGTTGATAATAATACAGAATTGATTGGGAAATTTTGCTTGAGCAACAGGTAACACGATCTATGGCAAATAATTTAAGATTTGAAAATCAAGGCACCAGACTATTCATTAAAAATGAATCGAGAGTTTATTTACTATTCTCGGGTACAATACAAAACGAAACACATACACACACATACACACATTATGGCAAGATCAAAGCAGTTTGAAGAAAGTTAAGCTATTCTCTTTCCTGAGAATAAAAACGACCTTGGAAGAGTGTTGAAGTCTTTTAGATGATCAGCCAGATGTTTGCAGCACGATCAGGGGGCAACGCCCAGACTTTCAGCCACGTTCCTTGCAGTTTCACCAGTTGTTCAAACCGTTCAACCCCAGTTGTTCTTACTTTGCAAAGTTGGGTGTCTGTTTTATCGGACAGAATTAAGTCCATCTTATTCACTGTCTGACCCAATCACATTGTCTCTGTAGGGCGGAGCCCCGCCCAGCACGACTTCTTTTTCGTGCATACATTAGCTGCTCATAAATATGTCACCTGGAGGAAATATCCTAGCAGATTTCTATAAAGTGTTATAATCATACCTTATGATGCTAAAAGTCAACATTCATCCTTTTCACCATGTTGGAATCAAAATAACGTGTAATTTAATACCAGACATGAGATAGTTGTCACATCGAATATCTATAATTTTACCTACTAAACGGGTTAAGTCATAGATTAAAATATCCTAAGTTCTGATAACTACAGTAAGATAAATGAAACATAAAATACCACATTCATATATATATATTGTCTCTTGAGTATATTGCTTTAATAGCAGCAGTCTTTTCTGGATTGTCCTTTTGGGCAAAGTCCATAGAAGTTTGGGTGTTCTCTGTTTTTTTATGAGAAGAAGAGAAACGAGGCGCATTCCTTTGGAAGGCGGGAGGCCAAATCTGAGGTCGTGAGGTCATGAGGAGTATCACGTTGTGTGGCTCTGGTGATCTTCTTAGCTGAGACGAAGTTGTAAGTCAGTCAATTTTTTGTTTATCAGAAGGTAGTTTATGGTAAGCGGGGTCGCAGTATCGTGAACGCTCTGGTTCTGGAGCTTCTCCAAAGGAGTAATTATTGGTTGTTAACCCCAAACAGATGTAGCGTGGACATTTCATCCTCACCTTATCATGTTTTACGAGTCTATCGAGGTGGTAAGGAGAGTATGGCCGGACGCTAGTCATAGAATTGGGGCGTTGTGTTGGTCATTTGCTCATTTTACGAGCTGATGATGGAAGATTAGTTCCAGTGGAATGTTCTTAAGTTAAACTCATGTGTGTGCGTTCTTTTCGACCAGGTTCTACAATGAGAATGTGAAATCCCAAGTTTACAGCAATATGGGCTATTGCATAAATCTGAACAACCGTCAATCACTTATTTAACCCTCGCATTGAGTTTCTCAATGAGGCTAAAATTTAATATTAAATGCACCAGCTCAGTTAGACCTGGAGGTTACTTGCTTGCGTTGCCTTTGTGTTACAGGGATTCCCTTCTGTCATCGTAGTCACAGGAAAGGGGGTTTCCCCGAGTTGCCGATTGGCTGGAAGTTCAGTAGTCTTTGAAGTGATGTCTTGGGAAGCCAATGGTTGGGCGTTGGCTGAGGATGGTCGTGGAGTCAGTTGCTGGTTGAAGTTTGAAGCGGGTGCAGTCGGAACTGGACTTTGCGGCAAACTTAACTTTTGAACACGAGACTCAACAGAAAGAAAAGAAACTAAAGTAAAAGAATAAAATGAGTAATGAGACTAGGTGGTTTTACTTCTCATCGTGGTGTTAAGTAGCAACTGGCCTGTAGGCCAGAGCACGCTCAAAGAGCGCTAAAAAACAGCGTTAAAACGCGGTGGCGAGAAGACAGAAGAGAGAAGGGAGAAGGGAGAAGGGAAGATTTGATGGTGTCCTGAGTTTTTAAACTTTCTAGTGTTATGCTTAGTAATGTCCTTTTAGGATGATTTTATATGCATATGAAAAAGAAAGTCTCTGTGTAGTTCTATGTAGGTGAAGACCGGAGAGAGGTTAAAAGGTCTCCTAAAGAATTTCAGTCTCAGTCTTTGTCTTGTATGTGTGGGAAAAAAGTCAATCTAAGGAAGCTCGTGATTTCCAGCGTGGAACGCATATGATGGCCATCTCTTTGACCATCAGTCTTGATTATTTGCCCCAAATTTGACGATCTCCTTCCTGCGTTGGATTTATCAATAAGTGTTCTTTTGTCTTAATGTTGCGAGCTGTGAAAGAGGCTTGTTGGTTAGGCTTGCTCCAGACTCATGGCACCAGAGTATCACTGACAGATTTATGACGTCTTGTTGGGCTTCTCTGGAATTTCGGCTCCTCATGTTTCGATGTTCTGATCGAATCTTAGTTTGTCTGACTCGTTCTGACCCTACAGTGTAATTCACAGCATCATTTCCAAAGTTGATCTGAATTCATGTCACGATGTTCTTCTCATCATCTGTGAGATCCATATCCAGTTTAATGACCAGCAGAATCACACGAGGACCAAGAGGAGACATACAGTTACCTTTCCTTATCTTATTCAGTGTCAGTTGCTATGAGAGTCCTCTGACCCACAGTTGCTTGTTTCCTCTCACAGACTGAAGTAATGACATTCTCTCTAAACACATTTCTGCCTAGGATGGTGTTTGCATGTGGACTCTTTCCTGATCCACTTCTTCCCAGCAGCAGAATCCTCCAATCTGCAGGAGAAAGAAACTAACATGGATGAGGAATCGAAACTGCACAAAGTGAAAGCCATATTATATACAGTATATAACGGAGGCCAGCGAGTAGATGCTGTGCAAGTAAACCTCACTCCCCTGATCTCAAGAGACGCACTAAAACGCGTCCTTTGCTAATTCCAAAACGTAATTTTAGACCTAGTAACAGAGGACTGAGCCATTGATAGCAGACTATAATGCAGCTAATAACTAAGTTATGAGAGAGAGAGAGCGTGTGTGAGTCTGTGTCTCTCAAAAGTGTTTGGCAGCAGTATCGCTAATAATAGTGAAACTTTAAGTTAATTTCTCATACAGCGCCCGATCGCTTGTGAGAAATGTCATGTAGCCTTTAAGTTGCTAAACTATTTTACTGATAAAATCGTCAGAGTAGCACTAACAACGTTAGCGTGTGTATTATGTTTCCGTCTGTAAGGGAGAGAGAGCGGGAGATATAGTCTGCTATCAACGGCTCAGTCCTCCGTTACGGTTTAAAATTACGTTTTTGAATTAGCAATGGAGGCGTTGGATGAGACGGGGAAGAAATTAATCCTACTCACAATAGCGATTTAAGTAGAAAAACCGGACAAATGCCTTGAAATATATCATCTGATCGATGCCTTGAGGTGTGGCAACCATAGTATAAGCGGAATAATGGACTAATAATAGATCACATTTATTTGCATGAATTATAGCATTTATTGAGGGGACGTCTTCGGTTCACTTAGTTTTGTCGTGGCCACAAGATATTAATTTGTGGGAACGTCATATTAACTCGTGGGAACATGATATTATGTTGTGGCCACAAGATCGTTTTGTCGAAGGCAACATCATCCATTTCTCATGGCCATGACTTCTTATGTTGAGGGAACGACATATTTTTCTCGTGGCCACGAGTTTAATGCGTAAAAAAACCTACGTGACCATAGCAACTCGGGATTATCAGAGATGGATTTAATATTTTTTATTAATATTAAACGTTTCATTTAATATTGTATATTAATATTAATATTATTATTATTTGGCTATATTAACTTGTTAGGGCTCTATTCTTATATTTATTTCATATAAATATATTTCATTATTTCCATTTCAATTCGTGTATCGCTTTACCTAATTAACGTTCTGTATAATTATGCTAGTATTTGCTAGTATTATTAGAAAAATAATGCACACCCCAGGTGTAACGGCCATGCATTATTTTTTCTAATAATTCAACGGCCCGTTGTCAATTGTTCCTTTCGTAATGCACGGCTAGCCGTTGATTATCCCTTACATATACAGTTAGGGTAGAAAATGTACATCCCCCTTTCAGAATCTGCAAAATGTTAATTATTTTAACAAAATAAGAGGGACCATACAAAATGCATGTTATTGTTTTAGTTATTGTTTTGACCTGAGTAAGATATTTCACATAAAAGATGCAATTAATTAATAGATGGCTGACTTTTCCATTTGTTGACATGACATGGTTAGATTCAGACAGTAAATATAATATATTATGTTAGTTGTCCATCTTAGAGATAATCACCATGTTTAGAATGAAACCATCATATTTAAAAATATGATATTAATCATATCATAAAATATCATTTGTTGTTACTACTGTAAATCTATATTAAAATATTATGAGATCTCCTTAAATGCTTACAGAATCTTTACTTTTTAAAATGATTTTGTTTCTGTATTTTAAAATAGAAACAAAAAAAAATGTATCTATCAAAATAAACAGAAAATAGTACAACCTTTGCTAAAGTGATTGTTTTGAACAAGTATTAATTTAGACATTAAAAACAATAACATTATTTTAGCTAAAGTATTTGTATCAATGCTACGTGCATTTTGCCCCGTGTGTGGGTTAAAAGCCCCCCCCCCCATGCAACCTCTTACATTTATAAGATTTTTAAACAAAATAAACTGCTTGTATGATTTATTTTCACACAAAATGTGTTGCTCCATAAATGTTCAATAAAAACGTATATTTTTTCTTCTGCAATTATAAATTTAAAAGCACCTTTTTTTCCTAAGGTGTGCCTTTAACCACGTTGTACCCTACATGCTGAGACATGCCTTCACAAGCATCCGAGTTTGTGTTGTTACGTAAAAGAGTGTGGTGAGTGTAAAGGGTGTCTGAAAATGTTTATTTTATTTTGTTTTGTTTCATTTTATTAGAAGAAGTGGTACCATGAGTAGCCTATTAGAATATACCCACTCACGCTCAAATATCATTTGACATTTTTAATGAAGTCTTAAGATTTTGACAGTATTAAACGCTTGATATTTGACATTTGTTTCATTAGTGATTTAGGGGAAATGGGGGCACAACCTAACACTTTTTGAATTTCTCAGTTTATGTAAATCCACGTGGGGTTCAGGGCATAATTTTTTTTTTATCCACATTAATTTCACACTTGTCTAGTACCAATATGTCACTTTGCTTCATAATTACAGTGCATACGTTTTTCGTTATTTACCTTAAAAGAAAGGAAGTGAATGGGACAACATGCCCCAGGTTGTAACACTGTAACATGTGAGGGTTGTAACATGACCATATGACAGCTAAAAATGTTGTCTGGTCTAATGAAAAAAATATGCAAGACAAACTAAAATATTTTGTCAATAAAATTAAATGATTAAATTTCTTGGGGATTAAAAATGATCTAATTTTAGAGTTTGACTATAAACACATTGTAACCATGCTTAGGACAGCCCCGAACGCAGCACACAGCTATACAGTACAATTTAAAACAATGTGGGCAAATCAGTGAAGAGCGGTGACTTTTTTAACGGCGTATGCTGAGTGCTGAGATTAAGATTAATTTACCACTTAGGCATGTTGACAATAACATACATCTTCAACATTGTCTATGACCAAAAATGTAAGATAGGCTATGTGTCAGACTTGTGTCCCCATGTCTTGTGTGTCCCTCTCCCATATTTGCTGTTTCCTGTTCTTGTCCCCATTCAGTTCATTTAGTCCCAGCTGTGTTTGATTTGGATTCCAGGTGTGTCTCGTTTTCCCCTCGTTAGTTCTGTCTGTTTATAGTGTGTTCTTCCCCTTGTTTCCTGTCTGCTGTTGAATTGTCTACCCGAATGTCTTACCGTGTCTCCTGAGTTCTCCATGTTTGGATTTTCAGTAAAACCTGTGTTTTGCATTACTCCTCGTCTCCGTGTTCCAGAGAAATATCATGACATTATGTTTAAAGTTGTTGCTTTGCTCAAGAAAGCTTGAAAATATACAGTTACAATGTTTTTTTTTTCATTTGATTTAGTCAAGATAGTTTTGCATCAAACGCAATGTGTATTTCAGCAATCGAGATCTGGCAACACAGCGCTTTGTGGACAGCTTTACCTTGGGCATGAAATCAGCCGCATACCAGCAGAACACTGAGAACGCACTACAATCCTGACGAGTCATAGCGATAGAGCGGAGGTGCCAAGCTGCGGAGAATCTGCTCGCCCGGAAACTTCCATAACAGATGTAGATTTACAGAAAATTACCGTTGTTTTGTTCAAATAAATAATTTTACATACTTATCCGCGACACTTTATTAAGCTTTAAGTTACATCTCAAATGACAAGGGATCAACTTATAATCATGTTTATATTAATCAACCTGCGAACTCATTCTCTCATAATAATAATAATAATAATAATTTCTGAACATTAAAAAAGTAAATTACATAACTAATGTCATATAATAGCATAGTTTATTGTAACGCAGTGTTATAACGTTCCCCATCTGCACAGCTGGAATTTAAAACTGGTTAGTGTCTTCTGCTAGTTAGCGGAGCATTAAAAACCATCTAAACGGATAAATAACAGACTGGAGATTAAAATAATAGCAGATTTGTCTCATTTTAAATGAATATTAAAAACTGAGATTAAAAATTTACTTCAGCCACAAATGTACTTTTACTATGATAAAATAAATATTCAGCTATGTCTTCAAAAGATTTTTGAATTTTGGCACACTTTTTTCTCTGTGATGTAGCAACAGTAAATTTGGTTATTCTAGCATGTGTGGAAATATTTAAACCACATGTGTTACAACTAGCCCCGTGTTAGTTTGTGCCCCACGCTCCCCTTTACTGCACAGATGCAGATTAAAATGATTTAAAAGTTCTTATAAAGTTATATGAGTTTTGTTATCTGTAACCCAATATGAAAATACATAGGTGTTTTGTGTTAATAAGTTTTAATGAATGGCTGTGTGAGCTCCTGCCATCCCCGAGGAAATATTTAAGTCTCCTGCAGCACTTTCTCCCTCTCTGAAATAACGAAAAGGGAATGGTTTCGCTTTAAAAAAAAATACTGATTATGTGATTTCATTGAAATGTGGGATTTCCAAAAGCAAACGCATCCTCCCCTTACTTTTGTATTTGAGGGTTTAAGGCAGGCAAGAATGAACAGGTGTGACACATATCAAACCCTGTTCTTTCCCGCTTCACAACGAGCGGGGTTTGAGATAAGCAATTCCCTTTTGCCATCCAGCAAATCAGCTTATGCGAATGCAACATGATTATTGTTCATGAGCCCATCATCCAGTCACGCAAGAAAGCATGCAATCTACCTGAGGCAACACGTGGTCGTCTTTCATTATTGTAAGTTAATATTATTAAATAGAGGAAATATTTAAGTAGCTTTCAGCAAATTCTCAGCCTTGGACCTATTGTTAGTCTTCTTCACAGAAATACAAAATGACATCCCATATGCATTTTCATTAATGCATTGATAATGCAACAGCATTTTAGTTGTAATTTTTAAGTGCCATTGTTAAAAAAAATGCTTTATTGCCTGATATTTCATAGGTGAAGTCAGGGATGGACAGTATTTCAGATACATGTATTTAAAATATGTATTTGAAATACAAAATCAAATGCATTTTGTATTTAAATACATTTAATCTTAGTATTTTTGTATTTTCAAAATAGATAAAATACTTTTTGCCAATCAACCTCTGCTGGTTTCCTGCTACGTCTGAACTGATTGCACTGTGTTTTATGTATAATCATTTTCTATTCTATTCTTAATTGTTTTAATTAATTAATAATAAATAAAAAATTCAATCATTTTAAAAGTTTTAAAATTCCTTGTTTTTATTGTTGTTAATTTTTTTTTTTATGATTATTTTACTTTCTTTTATGTAAAGCACTCTGAATTACCATTGTGTATGAAATGTGCTACATAAATAAACTTGCCTTGCCTATCAACTAGTTTAGACATGCCACTTTCATTCTTGTGAGCTGCAGCTGAATGACTCCAACTAGAATTGTGTAAGCAAGTTTTCAGGATTTCAGAAGTCCTGATTACATGCTTGTTGCATTCAAGTGCTGTTGGAAAGAACAGGAATCATGGAGGACGCGAGGTTTCCTGGGAAAATCTTATTAAAACCAAAATTGTAGATATTTAACCCTAATCCTTTCTTTGGGGTCAGTATGACCCCAGTCGACTTTTCTTTAGTTAAAAAATATGTTTCCCTTCATCTCAGTGGAATAAGATTTTGTTACTTTTCAACATTTTCTATCTGTATTCACATAAAAAAAAAATGGGCTTCATTCGGTTGTTCCGAAGGTATGTAATTTTTTTTACCTAATAAGGTCTTTGGGGTCAATATGACCCCAATTGAAAATGAATGGGAAATGCGAAAAAACCTATATATATATTTTTTAATTTGTCAAAAAATAATAATAAATCCAGCATAAGTCTGAAAATTTTCACACAGAAATGAAGGCCTGGTACTAGATCACAAATGCAATGTAGAAAAGACATACTCACTCACATGCACATGCGCACACACACACACACAAAAACACACACGTGTGACTGTAACAAAGAGCATTTTTTATAGAAATTGGCAAATAAAATCAATAAATTCTGCATAAATCTGAAAATGTCCACACAAAAAAATTAAAGCCAGATACTAGAGCACAAATGCAATGTGGAACGAGCATACTCACTCACATATGTACACACACGCACACACACACACACACACACGAACACACACACTCTCTCTTACACACATACCCACCATTCATATCTTGCTTATTGCAGTTGTTGTTTTTTAGCTTAGTTGAGGGTTTTTTTTTTTTTTTTTGGTTTTATTTACATTTATGTAAAAAAAAATTTTATTTTACTTTTTAGATTGAAATAAATATGTACCTGCAATCACGTTTTAGTGACAACTTGTGTGGCATTTCTGCAAATTTATGTGGCATTATTGCAAAAGCGGGCTCTTCAAAATACATCAAACAACAAAAACAAATTCTAAACTTTGGCAAAAATATGTATTGTAATGTATTTTATAATGTTTCAATATATACTTACAAAATATATATCAGAAAAGTTGTGAGAGGAGCAGTTGACCACTTCCAGAAAAATGAATGGCTCTCTATGGGCCTCTGCTGGATATATATGGTCATTACACTATTCTTTCAAAAACTGTGACTTCTACAAGTTTTTTTCTAACCACCAGATGGAAGAATTGCATACCTAACACCTAGATCAATATCCAGAAACGATTTAAATTCAATTTAGATAATCATTTAAGAGATTTATTCATAATAATTTAATATTTCACATGCAAGCTAATGATGTAGTTGAGAATTTTTGTGGTAAACAGGTACAAAAGTACTTCATATCTCCAAAAACACAGCATTAATGTATAGATGAGAAGTTAACAAAAAAAATGATATATTATTTGTATGATTAAAAATTTATAATTTTTTTACAATTACTCTTTCAATTTTGGGGTCATATTGACCCCAAATACCGGTAGTGTAAACAGGAAATGAAGCCTTTATAAGGGTTAAGGTATTTAATTTTGAATGAAATCTAGCATCCCATTCGTTGACAACCATATAAACATTCACAGAGCTAGCTATATAGTCAGCTTGTTGATGATTCTGGATTTTCAGTCAAATACATGCTGTTTTGCGGTGTATAAAACACACAAAATGCTTGAAATGGTTATTGCACTATACGATGTGCATAATTTTACATTAAAACAAGGTCATCTTGCTTTCATGGGAGAAAAAAAAAAAAAAAAAAACCTGTTCCAGCAGCAACTGTTTTCCCCTCCACCATGTTCATGGCCTGCACAACTCAGAAACTTAGGTATAGAAATTATCTCAGGGTTTCCCAGTAGAAAATATGACAAAGGCAATCATGTCCAATTTCCAACTAGAAAAGTCATATGTACAAAAAAAAAAAAAAAAATGAAATAAATAAAAATAAACAATTGGGATAGCCTGTGAAGGCAGCATAAGATAAGGTGAGGATGCCACAGTCGGTTGTACTTGTTGATTAAGGTTACAATGGAACACCATTCAGATTTGCACTTAGCGTGAAGGGAAAAAGAGCACTAGCACTGCATTAGCACTAGTCAGTCTTGATAGTTTTTATTTTTTGGTCAGATTTTGGTTTATCATCAACTAGCTAGTCAAATGTGTTCATTAAACTTTAAGCATTACTGCTTGCTATGCCAATACGACAATATATATGTTCGTGAAGATATAAAGTGTAAATCGATAGAATTTTTTCTATATTATTTATATATCATTGTGGTATGCAAATATATCTGTGGAGCTTTTAGTGGGCGGGAGCTATTGACACGTCCAGGGGCGAACTTACCCATTAGACAAAGGTAGGCAACTGCCTTGGGCCGAGATGCGCATTAAGCGCGGACACGCAAACGGTTGTTGTTTACAGTGTGAGCAGCCACACTTGTGAAATGAACTGGACTTTGGGGGTCAATCACGGGATCAGATCCCCTAGTGTGAGTACATCCTAAATCTAAGTGAATAACAGACAGCACACCACAACTAAAACCATAACAGCACAAAAAAAATGATGAATAATAAAAACATTGACAGCCAATCGAAATCATTTCTGCTTTAAAGAGCTTGAGCATTTAAAGTGACAGGTATCTTCATGGTTCATGATATCTTCTTCAGATTTGAAATATAAACTCATGAGACATGTGACTTTCAACCCATTACTTTTCTGGATTGCTCCAGGACTTATTTCAAGTATTTTTATATGAAATAAAAAAATGAAAAATCAAAACAAATTCAGTGTGGTACAAATTCTTTCAAGGCACTTCAGTCTCTATAACTTTTTTATCTTTTTGAGCATTTTCAACTCTGGATGATGTTGTATATGAAGCCCAAAGGGTCTTCTTTCCAAAGATACCAAAATTGTGTGTGTAGCACACTGAAGTCAGCAACTGGTATAATTTAAAGTTAGGTAGGTCATTTTCAGCTGTGAGTCCCAATATGGGGAGTACTAGCTAACAGGTTAAATACATTTTTCCATGCAGTATTTTGTATTTTTATTTTAAATATATTTTGATGTATTTGTGCCCATCTCTGGACTTACTAATGAGGAGAACTCAGACACATAAAGAAGAAGACGTGCTGAGTAAAGGCAGGATTTCCCTCGAAAGAAGAACACGATTTCATCCAGAAGAGGAGATCAATCTGATGAGTAAGTAATGTTTCTTTTTTGCATTAGTTAATGTTTTATTGTGACATAAACTTGAACAGATTTACTAACAGTTAGTTGGGTTTTTCCCAAACGACAACATGAATGCTACGCGTCTAAGAATGTTTAGACCATGTTTATTATTAATACTCTGTTCACAAATAGATTTTAATAACGTGCTAAACAATAATAATTAGTTTCTCAGATATAAAATGTCTTTTCTTTTTTTTTCTCGATAGTACAAAGCTTGCGTGAGTCTACGGCTACAAAACCTATATATATATATATATATATATATATATATATATGTATATGTATATACAGATGCTCCTGATATTAAAATGCTCACAAATGTTTTTTTTTTTTTTTTACTTTCTTCAAACTGTTTTCCTCTGAGAGCACTGTACCAACATCAGATGTTCAACTACACTGATATTCTATGGTAAAACAAGCTCCTTGACTACTGATTGTTTTTTTTCTTCTTGAATCCATGGAAAGAAGCAGCAACACTTAAATAAAACACGTAAATATCAGGTATGATTTACTTGTTTCGCTTGTTGGACAGCATCTGTTGCAGGAATGACACACTACCAGTACAAACTTTTTGAACAGTAAGATTTTTAATGTTTTTGTAAAGAATTCTCTTCTGCTCACCAAGCCTGCATTTATTTGATCCAAAATACATAAAGTTGTATTTGCTAAAGCAGTAATATTGTGAAATATTTTTACTATTTAAAATAACTGCTTTCTATTTGAATATATTTTAAAATGTAATTTATTCCTGTGATCAAAGCTACATTTTCAGCATCATTACTACTCCAAGTATAACAATATACACTATACCATTCAAAAGCTTGGAGTCAGTATATATAGAAATTAAAACTTTTATTTAGCACACAAGTGATGATAAAGACATTTATCATGTTACAAACGATGCTGTTCTTCTGAACTTTCTTTTCATCAAAAAAACCTGCAAAACCTCAGCTCTTTTCAACATAATAATAATAATAAATGTTTTCTGAGCAGCAAATCAGAATATTAGAATGATTTCTGAAGGATCATGTGACTGGAGTAATGATGCTAAAAAGTCAGCTTTGAAAGTCAGCTTTGATTGTTCCTAATAAATTGTTTAAGTAGCCTACATTATGTATTATAACAAATACCCAAGAGGGCGCCAATGGCCTGTTGACGATTCACTTTACAGAGTGATTAAACGATATTTAAATCCATTAAATTTTAATATTTGGCCACATGCAAACACAGAAACTTTTATTTTGAAATTGTGATGTACAATAAATGGCATATTTAGAAATAGGTTGATGTATTCTCCTGTGTTGGCAAAGGTTTATAAATGATTTAAGTTACAAATCTAGTGAGATAATGAATACTGTTTTCCCAGATGAACGTTAACTCAAACTCCCTTCATATGCAGAGGAAGAGTTTAGCCCCTTTCACACATACAGTCTTTACTGGTAAATTACCGGCAAATTACCATTACAGGGTGTCCGCGGGGTCTTAAAAGGTATTAAAAAGTCTTAATCCCGATTTTATGAGGTATTAAATTCTGTTCAAGCTTTGTCAAAAGAGTTTGACTCCAAAAAGTATGCATGAATATATTTATTTTCCTCCCCATAACTATTAAAAACGAAGGCGTGCTGTGGCGTGTGCGCCGTTTACGGATGACGTCTCGTATTTTGCGAAATGCGCGGTTAGGTGATGTGTTGATGTGTCGCCCTCCACACGTCGCGAAACAGACTCCGAAATGGGGAAATGTAAATTTGCGGACTCCTGGTTGGAGAAGGATGAGTTTAAACAATGGCTGAAGCCTGTCGCTGAAAACAACCGCGAGGCTTACTGTACATATTGTAAAGAAGATTAGCGTAGCCTCGATGGGCATCAACGCTGTCAAGTCCCACATGCACGGTGCTAGCCACAAGGCCGCCGTTGGCTGCAGAGAGCAGTCGCAGCTGTCCATCGCCAGTTTTTGTGCTCCAACAGCGACACCACTACCTAACAGTAACACGACAGCTGAACTTGTCAGGCACATGTCAGGAGTTTGAATCAGTATATGATTCACTGTTGCTCTTTGTTAATGTATATTTTAATAAACCTTGCCATTGCTTCAATTTATTCTTTTGCGCTTTGTTTCTTCCGAGCCTTTCTGAGTTCTGTTGTATGGTTGTGCTCTATAGATTTATTTGCAAACCACAACTGTTTATTAAGTTAAAGGTTTGTTGCTGATTAGAACTTGAAGTGCGATGAGGTCTTAAAATATTTTGAGAAGGTCTTCAAAAAGTCTTAAAAAGGTATTGAAATTAACTTCAGGATTCCTGCATATACCCTGCATTAAGAGATCATGTAAGAACAGGACATTTTCAAAAATCCCGGTAAATTTGTTCTGGCAATCATATCGTTCTTATGGAGATGACATGATTACTCTGAGCTATTTACAAAGCTCCGCTGCTTTGTAGTTTTTCCATGTTTTTACAGTCTATGGTAAATATGTGCTAGATAGACATCTTTGATCATTGCGCCGCAGCTTTTTCAACATGTCACGCTTCTCCATTCATCAGGGCTGCGGCTCTGCTACTGGATACTATTATGCGCGTCTCGTGTTTATAAGAGCAAACAATTCTGATTGGCTAGTAATGTTAGTTTGGTTGAGAGTGAAAGCTGTGCTCCTCTCATACAATTGGTAGGCAAACTCATGGACTCAAAAGTGATATCAACAAGGTTTTTTTAATGTAGGATTTCTTTTTTTTTTTTCAACCAAACGCTGCACGCTGGAGATCCGGCACGGTGCCAGAGAACTTTAAGCCCTGTTTGATGCTAAATATATATTAAATCATATCAGATATGTATGAGATGATTATATAAAATGTAGCTGATAGCGCTGAAGTGAACTAACCCTGAAACATAAACTGCTCTAGAGTTGGTTATCTTCAGAGAGCAAGTTGCATTATCTTTGCGTTTCAGAGTTGTTTTTACAAGCAGCGCTCCTCTCACGTGCCATTACTATAGTTTTATGTGATTAAATTACATCAAATAAATATTTGACAACTGAAATTAACGTTGAGGAATCGCGGATTTCATCTATACATATAAAAAATAAAAGATATTAAATACTTACTTTTTCACCATAGATGCTGCTGCGTTGTTTACTGAAGCGCTCTTCTTGACGTACTCTACGTGTCTAGAATTTACGGCCAACCGCATATGGTGGGAATGTTTATGGCGCCAATGTGTGTGTAATTTGGGGCCAATATGTATACCTTGCAATGCCAATTTCCAGCTACAGGGGCACTGTTCCGAGTTCACACATACACATCATGGTATAGAGGACAATGTTTGTAAAGGTTATAAAACATGTAAGGAGTGTCATAACAGTAAAATAGCAACATTAATTAATAAAAGCAGTAATGTACTAAACATACAATCATTAACAGTTATTTAAATTAGTATTAATCAATAATTATAGCAATTTAAATTTCCCGAATTACGAGACCACTAAAATTGGTCTTGTAATGCTGGTGTGTAAACCTGAAAATTGGTCTCGTAAACCACATATGCCTACACACGCACACAACGCGCAAAACTACGCATTTGAACAGTCAATAGCAAATAATTAATCTAATAACAAAACATACAGTCACTGATTCAGAAGCACCAGATTGTCGTAGCAAAGTCACAATTACCTCCTCTCCTAGGTTCAGGAAACGGTCGTCCATAAAATGCATTGCTATGAATCTATGCGGGTGAAATATTCCATAGGCAAATATTTTTTTGTACGAATATTTTATAGGAAGTCTACATTTACAAAAAATAAAAATAATAAAAATAAATAAACACTTACCAAGTCTACTGTAACCACAGAACTTGCCACATGTTGCACAATACAGCATAACTGCAGTACAGGGCCTATACATGAAGACTTTATTGGCAATGAAAAGAACCTCATTGCCATTAAAGTGAAATTACTGAACCTAATCATATGAGCTTTATTTTAAAAATGCTCATAAAAAATAAATACAAGTAATAAAAAAATTCATCTATTTAAATATATTTTGCAGACGCGTTTTATTTGGTCCCTAACCTTAGGTGTTGAAAAAAATTTTATCAGACAGACTTAGAAGTTTCTGCATCTGAAATCTTCACGTGTATCACTGAACTGCAGTTATATTGTATCTGTACTTCATTACACACAGTGTTGGGTAAGTTACTTTCAAAAAGTAATTAATTACAGTTACTAATTTAAATTACTTTACTAATTACTAAAAGCCCAAGTAGTAAAATCCGTTTATCAGGTTATCAGGTTTATGTAAAAATAACACGTTAACTAATAGGTAAAAATAAATTACAGAAATGATCTTCTCTGCTGAATAAAGCCATGTGTCAAATTATGAGGTATGTTATTATGAGGTAAATTCCTCATAACAGGTCTTCTTTCAAAAATGATGAAAATTAGATGAATCTTGATTTTATTTTTTTTTTATAAATCTATTTTTATTATTATTATTATTATTTTTTGTATCTAGGTGAGGGCGTTTGCGCGCAGGTGACTGCATATAATGAGCTCAGATACGGGAAAGACTGTACCACCATAATCAGATAATATTAGTTTTCGATTTCAATTAGTTTATTTAAAAGTAGACACTCAAACTTTTAGATACGGGAAAGACTACCTCGCTTTCATACAGATTACACAATCAGGAATGTTCGTTTTCGATTTGAATTCGTTTATTTAAAAGTAGACACTCAAACGTTTAGATACGGTAAAGACTACCTCGCTTTCATACAGATGACATAATCAGGAATATTTGTTTTCGAGTTGAATTCGTTCATTTAAAAGTAGTCACTTCAAGCTTTTTAGATTCTATTGATTTTAGTCTTATATGTATCTGAGGTTTCTCTGTGAATCAGGAAAATCTGAAAGTGAAGGAGCCGGTGCGTAGAGGGTTAAAGCCGCTGCATTCAATTTTATCTTTAGGCGCTAAATTTAGATTTCAAATTCAATATTAATTTTGAACAATTAATTATTTACTGTATGTAACGCAAGTATTTTATAAGTAACTGTAATTAAATTACATTTGAGTGAGGGTGTGGGCAGGGGACTGAAAATGCTACATAATCAAAAACATTTTCCATATACTAACTGCATGAATTTAAGCAGATTTTTCTAATTCTTTACTAAAATAAAAATACTTGGGGGATCCCTTTGTCTATTTTTATAGGGGATCCTGGATCGTCCCAGCCCCTGCTCAATTCAAGCACTGTGTCCAGGGCAAGTAAAAAAAAAATTTAAATAACCACTGGCCCGACCAAGCCAATAGAAAAAACTCCTTAGCATTGAGTCCTTCTCATTCATATTCACACTCATACACACTCCTTGGTATCACTCTCACTCTATTAGCTTAGTGTGAGTTCACAGTATGAGAAAGGTGTGCTGTCACTGTGATCATCACACGATCTCAGGTGTTGACATGTTTGCCTCACGATTGTTTCATGGAGCAGATAATCATATTTCATCTCTGAGAAGGAATGTTTTTTTTTTTTTTTTTCGGTGGTGGAGAACTGGTAAAAATATCTGGAGGGAAGACAGTTTGAAATGATTACAGATCATGCAGTTCCCGCCTGGGACTTGCAAAAACTTGCCTTTACAGTGAGGCAAATTCCAGAGGGAAAAATGTTAATTTGAATTTAAGCTTATGTATATTTTGGTTTTGTAATACTTTCATGCATGATACTTATAGTTGTAAGAATCCACCCGCTAGCCCAAACAGCGGAATCCAGCGGCCTGGTCGAAGGAGCTCTGCGTGTATGTCTTTCCTTGCGCTTCTGGAAAAGATCACTTGATTTATTAAAATATTGGTTTCTAATTTTATTTCTGACTCTTTTCTCGTTTAAATCTGACTCCAATTTCAAATATTTATTGAATACAAATCGCGATGATAATTTAGAAACTGATCGTAACGTCCGTTGTGTTACAATTTGAGTATCCGATTATTCTGGACTTGCTATATTTTCAGTTATCCGTTCACTGGGGACCTAATGTCTCTTTTGAGCCTAGCGTCGGCCGAAGGCGCCGGTCTCACGATCACAAATTCGCCAGTCTGATGCTAGTCAGAGGGTGTAGGTAGACTAATACCTAATTGTCGGCCGCCAACTGCTTGCTTATGACAAAAAGTGTAGTTTCTTTAGTCTTTTCCCATACAACTTGCTAGCATTAGCGATAGACAGAAATCTGAGGTCTCCGATGACGTGCCTACTGCTCCGTTCATTCATGAACCTTCAGTTTGATCTATCCTGGCCGTAGATTTGGGGTAACAAAAGCCTCCTCACAGTCTAATAGTCATAATGATTTCAGCAGAGTCTGGAATAAATCAAGAAATAACATTTATTTTGCCAGGCATAATAAAACATCAATCAAAAGAACAAATTCGATTAGTAAAACGAATGACATTTGCATTGCGAGAGTTCCTGAGAGACTGGCTTCACGAGGAGATCAAAGCCCCCTTACATAGTTATAGGATTGTATGGCTTTTTTTCCTTTATAGAGGCTCTCCTGGCCTGACACCGAGGGCACTGAGCAACCTGAAAGAAGTGAAGCTAGAATGAAGACACACTTACCCCTCAGTGTAAAGATTTCAGACCTTCTCTTAATACCATATCATTCCTGGCTTCTGGGGAAAGGTTATGCTTCAAGATTTCTCATTTCCTTTACTTTGTTGTAATCCATCTTGCCATTTTGTGTATATTGTGTATATTTCATATATATTTAATGAATTCTTTATTTAACATTATTTACAAGGCACTGTCTGAGTAAATAAGAAATAAAACAACAAATAAGACTTTGAATGCAAGTAATTTATTATTTATTAAAATATTTGGGTCAATAATATGTACCCATACATCCACGGCGAAATCTGCACATAACATGAGGGTTAAAAAGGGGCAATGTTCTTCGCATCTAGTCATAACAGACTGCATAAATTTGTATTTTTGTCTTCTTTTGACTCCGAACACAATTCTGTTTGGGACGATTCTGTATTTTATGGACACACAGAGAGATTTTAAGATGTCATATTTTTGTTTTGTTTTATGTCAACATAGATTGCACTGTAACAAAATTTAAAACATGATTGTTGAAATTAAGTGAATTACATTTGAAATATAATGTGTTTATCTGAGCAATCATAATTTTCCAGTTAAGTGTAACATCTGCTTATGATCCTTGATAGTCATTGGGACTTTATGTCTTAAGGGACCCTTTTAGCCTTTTGACTTTTGCATATAAATTACTGACCTGGCCTCAGCGTTTACATTTATATGGGTACTAAATTGCAGATGGTCTTTATCACTATCAAAAGGATGCAAAAGGATCGACTAAGTGTCCTTATCAAGCTTCAAACACATTCCACAGAAGGGGGGGGTGACCCCCCGGACCAGACTAGTCTGTCTCCACGATTTCAAATACACATCACACACACACCTAAAGACATTTTCTCTATTTAGGCCATAATTAAGCAGTTATAAATGTATCTGGTGTATGCATGTGTTGTTTGTATGTTTCCTTATTATATCAGCCTAGTTACCACTCGTTATTCATATTAGTAAGCTCTAAACACTCATATTTAGAGGTATGAAGGTATCTCTGGTTTAATACCTTTCAGATGTCTCTTTCTTGATATCAAAATGATCTGCTCTTTATTCCTCACACAATGATGTACACTATGTGAGAGACACACTTATCACCTTGGAAACCTCACGGCTCCCCTTCCGGGGGGAGTCTGATCTTCTGGCAGATTTTAAGATCAGTAACTTTGTCAACTCACTTCGGACTAATCACCCATGACTGGAATGACGAAGCTTTCACTCCTAAAGGAATTCATCAGGAATCTACGCATTATACATGCACCAGGATGCTTTACTCAGCACCCACGAAACCCATGCAAGTAACCGCTTGTTAACTATCTAGATGCGCTTCTAGGCTTCGACCCCTTTTAATTAAGGTGATGTGATTATCTAATGGTTCATAACAGGTTTTAGTTAGCTGATGTTAAAATCCTGCCATTCTCTCTCTCTCTCTCCAGGCCTTCCTTGCGTTGGCATCCATGTTTAATGTGTGTATGTCTGTGTTACGTCCCTTGGGACGTTTTGAGTATTTTTGGTTATTGCTTGTTTTCTGTGTGGGATTTTTCTTTTCTCTTGCACTGTCCCTTTAACAGGCCGTGTGCTGGTTGGCTGCCTGACCTGTCAATCCTTCCTGAGGACGTGATTGGCTGATCTGCTGTGTGGGCGCGTTCTTCCAAACAGCCTGATGCTCTACACCTGGTGAACGCGCTACTTAAGGGACATGGGGCTGCAAAGCGGGAGACTGACTGCCTGTTCTGAATCTGACCTGTTTTTGTATGCTTGTTTCTTTTTGTTTCTGAGTTTGTGTTTTCTAGCATTTTGTATTGTCATGTGTATCCTGCCTTTTTGGGTCTACCCTTGTAAACTTCTCAGTTGGGAGGTTGGAACTCTTTTGAGTAACTTTCAAAGTTGAGCTCACCTGGTTGGAGGCGAAGGGATTAGGTAGGATGTCACGTGACATACATAATGCACACTTAGGTTAATTTTGTTTTGTCTAGATACACTAGGTTAGGGGTTTGTGCCACATTTTGTATTTTTGGTTTTGATAGTGAGAGTAGGGAAGTTACGACGTCATGGACGTTGAAGACTTTTCCTTTAATCTTTTCTTTTTAGTCTAGGATTAGTTTGAAATGATTTAGTAAGACTCGTTTTGATTATATTACTTTCTTTTGTTTGGCACGATCCAGTTTTCCCTTCGTTCTCCCCCCCCAGAACCTATTTGTGACTTGTGTTAATTTTTCCTTTGGTATATTTAGTGTGGGGTTGTTCATTTGTGGGTTAATATTTGATTCTGAATTATTAGTGTACATCTTACTTTATATTAATTAAATTATTGTTTTCACTTGACGTTTCGGGTTTTGTCTTATTCTCAATTGCTACCCAGTGGTCACTAACGACAGGAAAAGGAACTGTTAAAATGTTCCCCTTCTCACTCCCTAGATGATCAACAGCCTGGAAGGGTCGTAACAGTCTGTGTCTAGTTCTATGTTACATGTTCCCCTGTAGTGTAGTTTAATAAACATCCATATGTATTCACACTTGGTTGTCTGTGTCTGCTGCTCTCAGAACGAAGTCACTTTAACGTCCGGTCTTGTTACATGCTCGGAAGCAATGCTTCAGTAAGGAAATTATTTGTCGTGGCCAGATAAATAATTTTCCTTCGAGTCAATAGAAGGGTCCGTACTGCGGACGAACTAATCATTTTATTGTACTATTAATACTACAGCTAATTCCTGAAGATGGATATATAATTGATAACCCGTCATGATTAATTATGTTCATCTCATAAAGCAAATATGCTACAGATGGTGGAGAATGCAGGCAACGTTTTAAACCTAGTTCTGTGAGCAGATTCAGTAACAATTGTGTGTTTCTTATGTGTGTTTATTCAAACTATCCAACTGCGTCTTTTTGTGAATGAATGTAGGCTACACGCCCACTTTCCGTGCCTTAACAGTTCTCGAGTTTCTCGCTGAGAAACAGCCACTGTTAATGACTTAATTTAACTGCAGTTTTATAAATTTGACCCTATAAAACGACGAAACCTTTTATAGTGTGTCTTAATGCTATTTTAACCGCCCTAAATCGAGCGAAGGAACCCTCTTTTAGCGCGAAGAAGATAGCGAGCGATGTTCCTCGCTTATCTTAAAAATAAGGCCTTATATTATATATAGCTAGATTGATGCCATTGGTGTTCCGATGCCATACAACTAGACTATTACTCCCGTGGGTTTAACCATTAGCGTAGCTAACTAATGCGTGCCCCCTCGCCCGATCACGAAGCAACATTAATCTTACTGCAGGTGTCAGATTAATGATAACCGGGAGTCTTAAAATCTTGATCAAGTAATTGTTGCAACAACCGCATAAGTCCCATATATCTGGCGAAGAAATCCCAGATCGGCAGCGCATATAAATATTTTTTATATTAAAGTTATGATCTTGGGCGAAGAATCCCCATTTTCAGTTTTGAACAGCATAAGTCCCATATATCTGGCGACGAAATCCCAGATCGGCAGCACGTATAAATATATATATAAAAATATTGTTTACATTAAAGTTATGATCTTGGGCGAAGAATCCCCATTTTCAGTTTTGAACAGCATAAAGTCCCATATATCTGGCGAAGAAATCCCAGACCGGCAGCGCGTATAAATATATACATCAATATTTTTTATATTAAAGTTATGATCTTGGGCGAAGAATCCCCATTTTCAGTTTTGAACAGCATAAGTCCCATATCCAACTAGTAAATGTCAGATCGGCAGCGCATAGAGTTTTAGATTAAATCTATTTGATATTGGGTAAAGAAAATCCCCACTTTCGGGTTTCGTTGTAAACCGCGTAAGTCTCTCCTGAACAGATAAAATCTCTTCAGGACAGCGGCTTAAATTTTAGCTGTGTGATAAAAAAAAAAAAAAAAGTCTCACTACAGTATTTAATCTGCTTATTGTCGCGTATCATTGCATTCATATTAATCCACTGATGTGATGCAATTGGTCGATTTAATGGTGTAATGTTTTGCCATTGTCTGTGAAGTGAACGCGCTGTGTAAGTTATGAATGAAGTGTGAACGACAGGTCATGTCTGGCTGAGCGAGAGATTCCCATGCATGTTTACATCTGGCTCAAGTGCTTCGCGCACACCGGTTATTAAGCGTGCATCGGTTTCTTAGCAACGTCTGACCCCGGAAGGCGATAGCGAGCCCTTTCCGGTTCAAACTCAAGACAGCGCATACGTCACAGACTAATGTAAACAGACCATTGCATGTAGCCGAAGCTACCGTGCTAACGGCCCTACATGGATAGAAGCTAAAGCCCCTTTTCTCAGCTGTTAGCTGTTAGCATCCGACTGACACTTAGAGACAGTGTGTGTAAAGTGTAACAGTACTCCTACCTCTACAGTTTCTTTCTGTTCCACCTTCTGTTGGGCTATCAATTACTTTGGTCTCCCCCACATGCTTAGGTTGTTTTGTGTATTTTATTTTACTGTGTTATTTGCAGCAATTATTTATTTATTTTATTTGGGCTTATTTTATTTCATCTACTCCAGTCTGTAGTTAAGTCTAGCTACACCTATTGAGCAAAATTGAATTTACTTAGATTTTAAATCTATTTAAAACAATTTTCCATTTACTTTCCTACGCAATTAGGACATTTTAACTTTGTTTTCAATTTTCAATTTTATTTTGTTACCTTTATCCTCTCCTTCCTCTATAGGCATAGGTAATGCTAGCCACTGCGGTGCACAATGAGCCTTCAAATCTATTAGTGGCCCACAGTCACACGTCTGATCCCCTTGCTCATTGGCATCAAGCTGCTTCATCCTAGACGCTTAATCTTTCTGTTGTCCCCTCTCAATGTTCCCTGTCAGGTAGCATGCCCCCTGGTGCTTGGCAGTAAGCTGACGAGTCATCCATGGGGAATTCTCGGGGACTGGACTCGTCTGCCTGACCTACCCGACATGTACTGGGGGGGGCGCCTCGGATACCTCTGGCCCTGTACTCCGAGTGGCAACACGCAGCACGACATCAGCAATGGGGTACCTCAAGTGTTGTATCAACCATACTGACTGACACATATGGGCAATTTTGGTTAATTACCCTGTGAAGTTACACGGTGGTCCACCCTTTTAAGAGGAGCGAACTCATCCATAGTTCGAGGCCCAAAAGGGGTCCGTGTAACTTGGGACCCACAGGCGAAACCCAATTTTGGCTGTGCCAGCTAGTCGTTGAGCCTCCCTCACTTGAGTGATGCAACATTGTGCCAAAAGGCATTGCTGTTTGAGTGGTTGCCACCGGGTGCCATGGGTGCGAGTGATCAGGAGCCCCTGCAGTTGCGTGCTCGGGAGAGTCAAGGGAGACGGCCCAACCACTGGGGCTCACCCGAGTGACCTCAGCTCATCACCAAGCCTAACAACACCTAAGATATAGCCATTCACTCAATATGAAACGTGAAGAGGACTAGAGATCCTCTCTGCTTTAGCGTGCTTGGTCTGTCTAGCTATCTCTCTCATCACCTCCCTAGGCAGTACAAGAGCCCCGCTCCGCAGTCCTTGTCACAGCCCCTAGAGGTGGTAGTAAGCCCTTGATTTCCCACTATTCCTTTCTAAATTTGAACTTTGATTTGTTTTATTAATTTTGGTTCTGTTTGTTTTGATTGTTTTTGTGTGCCCGGAGACCGAACCTGTTTGAACCATCAGAAAATACTTGGTAATAACATTGATAAACCAAATAGCCTAAGTCATTAAATGACCCCCTAGGTTATCACCCATCAACAGTGTTACCCATAGTTTTCGGGTGCTCACTCACACCAATTATCCACTCCTTCCTTATCAGCCACGATATGTAAGCGTTTAGTTTGCGTCACTAACTGATCACACCAGTTAATCATGCAACACATAGCCCAAATATTTTAGCTCACTAAATCTGTGCGGACTTGCATTGGTGTTTTGTGTTTTTCCCTCTCCACCTGTGTTCCACCTGTGTCCAGATCATCCGGCTTAGCTAAGCACTGCAACAGACGCCCTCCGGTCCGGGACCACTCCTGATCTACAGCACCTGAGTGAAACAGCTGGATGACAACCTGAACTGGCAGACAGACCATGATCAAACCAGGGCTACAGCCACAGAGAGCCAGCCAGAATCATCGGTGCCCTTGCCTACAACCGCATCATCCAGTTAAAGCCAAGCGAAGATGCTTCAACCACAAGGAGGCCGGAGGACCGGGAGCGGCGTGCAGAACCGCCAGACCAGCTGGACCAGCAAATGACAGCGGATGAAGAGGACAAGGAGCTACAAGAGGAAGTAGAAAGTTTCAGGATGCCTCTACAAAACCCACACAGACACTGAGCACAGAGAGCAGCTGGAATAGAAGCCAGAGAGGCTGCAGCAGGCTAAGGCTCTCTTAAGTAATGACCCAGGCGAACTGAAACAATGCCTGTGAATGCCACCTGCAAGCAGCCCGAGCTGAAATCCAAGTCTCTGCTCAGCGACAAGGCAACTTCAAACATCAACCAACGAAGCCAAGGCAAACTCAATGTCACAAATGAACTGAAATAGGCTTGCAGACCACAAGGTGAACAGAAAGGGAAAACACAACACAGAATTTCCCCTGACAAGCAGGCCCAGGCCCACTGTTCACACCTCACCTGCCAGCAACCACAGGTGGGGCAGGGACCCTTCCAGAGCATCACTGCAGATACACACACCGTGTGGCCCCACAGACCCCAACCAACTGGCCTGCAGAAGGCCACCACACTTGCCTGCCTGCAAAACATGAACTTTTATGCTTGTACTCTGCCCAATGTGACCACACGAGACAGACTATCTGCTCAGGATCACCTCCAGTCTGAAACTCAACATCCTGTACCAGCAGTCTGACACTGTCAAAGCGGATTACAAAAACTACAGGAAGCCTGCTACAGCCAGCTCTGAGTCTACGGCAGACAACAGAACAGGCCACAAGGGAGGAAGGCTTCAACTCCAGAACCTTCCCTCCTCCCAGAAATTCGCATCACATGGTGAGTCACCATTCAAGCGCCATGGTCTTCCCCCGCACAATGACGACCCTGACATCTGCGGAACTCAGCCCATATGGCCTACAGACAACACAGCGCTGCCTCCATAAAGACTGTTAAAATCCTGCCTATCCCTGCACAGTACCCAGAACGGACTCTGGAGAAGCACACGGGCCAGCAACAGAGATCCTGAGGACATAAAACGAACTGATCCTGCGAGTGGCCTCCCCAGCAGGGCAAACAGGATATATCAGACTATCAAACTCCTTTTAACTACGAGTGGCATAAGAAACCAACAACTTACCAGAAAGCCCTCCTACTAAAAGAAACGCCCAGATCTTGTCAAACAGTCTCTCACCACAGAGACATCCATCCTAACACCAGATGGCACCCAAACAGCACATCAGCAGACGGCTGACCGCCCACGACAAGCCAAAATAAACACACGGTCAACTCTCCTGCACCTGACCATCAGCTCCATGAGACCGTACACCCCGTGTACACAACCCAAATGGACACCGGCCCTCTTTTCACCAACATGGACCTGCCATATGGTTTTGAGCCCAAGGGACTTTAAGCATTCAGAGAATTAGCCTCAAGTGCGGGAACGTTCACACTTCCAGCCAGCCAACTCATCTGAAGTGCACAGCCAGGACACAGAGATAAGCACTGACATCTCAGCTGGTCGCGAGAACTCAGTTTCAAGGTCAGACCAGCCCACGACCCAGACTCCTCCTGCCTTTGCATCTTGAAAGGCACATCACTGTGATAGATGCTTCATCAGAAAGTCAACACAGTTCCCAACCAGCAGGAACAGCATAGCCGTGATGGTGCCTCTCCCAAGCACCAGACAGAGCACTGAGCAACAAACCTGAAATTTCACCAGCAGAAACCCTCGTGACACGTCCCAGCTCTTCTCAGAGCTGAACAGTGGGGCTACATCTGAGACAGTATAGAGATCTTGAGTATCCTAAAGGAACTCATTCAGAGGAGGCCCGCAAAGAGGCAAAATGGGCAGTACAGACTCCTTATAAGTGTGAGAACTGGAATGGATGACCGCCCCAAAATGCCCACCAGCTGAACACTCACCCAGATCTCTGCTAACCAGCCACTGACCACAGAGCCAGCTGTTCCATCACCAGGTAATGGCATCACCCAGCCACCTCAGCTGATGGCTGCACATCCAGGTTGATCCAACACCTGTCAGCATACCGGTCACCACACAAACCCGATACCAGGACTGCTGAGGGACCCAATCGGAAAACCAGGAAACAGCATGTTGGAAAACAAGGCGAGACTTGGAGTTCTGGTGACACTGGAGTAAATCCAACTTTTATGTCACTTCCAACTCTTGGGCAGACCCCAAGCTGAAGCTCAGAAACAGAACTGAACTCTTAAGGCCCAAAGGTGTGCACGGAACATGCAGCCATACATGGATACCACCTTCTCAGTGATAAAGAGCTGCTGGGTCACATTGACCCTTTGCTGAAAGTGAGACAGCCGAAACTCTGGGCTGAAGTGCAAGAACCCCAGCCACTCCAGCCAGACAGGTCACCCAGACAGACTGTCAGGTCACAGAGGTCACGGGAAAATCTCACAGCCAGCCATGAGGACATGGCCTGAAGCCTCACACGCTTCAAAGCACTCACCGAGCACACACCAGACCTGCCTTGGCAAGCAAGTGCACAAGTCTCCTATGAGACCTTGCAACCGCCTGGAGAAGCCCTGTAAAGTGCAAGAACGTCTGGCCAGACCATACCAGACGTTTACACCGGCAAAAATATGAGACTGCAGTACCAGCATACACAAAAGGGGAACGGACAGCCAGAGTGTGACACACAGACAGCGTGGCCAAACCCTCAAGCACACACCTTCAAGGGGATGGAGGGAACCTGGCCCCACTCTGAGCCACACCCCCTTTTCTAAGAGACATCCTGCACCTGTCGACAACTGCCAGTGCCAAAGCTGCTCTTCACAAGAAGCAACGATGCAGAGTTGATGTCAGCTATGTGGACTCACTCAAGACCACATTACATCATCAAACTCAAATGGCATCTGCACTCTACACCATGCCTCATTTACCCTCATCCCAAGGAGTTTCATCTTACAGCTGGATTCACCAACTACTGCCTTAGTCCTGGTCTACACCAACAACATGGCCAGAACTAAAGGGGGGTTGCCCACTTCAGCAGAACACTGCTCCCACCGGGGCACTAACTACTCAGATGACAAAAGAGCCCAGCTCTGCACTTCACGAATCATCCAGTGATTCTCCAGTCTCCCACAGCAACACTTCAAGCTGGACTCCCAGTGATCACAGTACAAGTGACAGCCATCCTGATCACCCTTTAAATCGCATCAGCTCACAAGAACTGCATCAAAGAACTCCTCAGTTACACTGGCATAATTTGGCAAATTGGAAATTTGAGTCTATCTCAGCTTCACACGCCACCTCCTTGGCTAGGAAAAAGATGAGTCTGCCACAATGAACAGGAAGCCAGTCAAGCACCAACACCTGTATCAGGCATGCAACAACATCACAAGTGTATGGCATGGTGAGCTACGGCCTCAACCAAGACCATGAGCATGTCAGGCTGCTGTCAATTCCGAAACAGCAAGCCTGAACCTCAAAGCCCCACTACAACGCACTCCACTTTGGGTTTGCAACCCATTGAACTTTTAATATTCTGAGTAATAGTCACGATCCGGAAGAGACTCCTGACACACGACTCAGGATAAACTCAAGGGAACAGGTGGAGTGAAACCGGAAACAAAGGAAAAAGTTGAACAGCTCCAAGAAGCCCTTGCAGTTGCTGAACGTGACCGACAAGAACTCAAGGCTTCCCAGAAAGACATGAGAAGACATCTACAGTCTGCAGAACAGCTACTAGAGGAAGCTAAAACTGACCTTAAAACAAAGACTCTAAGATAAATGCTCTGGAAGACCACCTGAAAAGGAATTAGAGCCAAGAAAAGCGGAGCCCTCATCAGCATCACCACCGCTGAGCAGAACGGAGTCCCCCATCCAAGAATTGCTACACACTGGAAGAAGTGAATGGCCGCAAACCAAAGCATCGCCAGCCCTCACCATAGAACTCTTCCGTTCTAGCAAAAGAAGAAAGCCTCTCCATGCAGACCCCGAAACTGCACGAGACGACTCCCAAAGACCTTGACAAACTGGCTAAAACATCACCCAGTTTGACCAAACACTACAGAAGGCCAAGATATCCAGAAGTGGAAGCTCACGCGACTGACAGAGACAGGTTACACCTCCTCAGACCCACATCCAGTCCTGAGAGTCAACCTGATGCAAAGGTCCATGAACAGGTGCACATGGACCGCGAACGGCGGCTGGTGAGACGGAGCCGCGGACGGCGGCGCGCTTGCGTGGGCCGCGAATGGCGGCTGGTGAGACGGAGCCGCGGACGGCGGTGGGCTTTCGTGGGCCGCGAACAGCGGCTGGTGAGACTGAGCCGTGGACGGCGGCGGGCTTGCGTGGGCCGCGAACAGCGGCTGGTGAGAGGATGCCGCGAACGGTGGCTGGTGAGGGGGAGCCGCGGACGGCGGCGGGCTTTCGTGGGCCGCGATCAGCGGCGGGCTTGCGTGGGCCGCGATCAGCGGCGGGCTTGCGTGGGCCGCGATCAGCGGCGGGCTTGCGTGGGCCGCGATCAGTGGTGGGCTTGCGTGGGCCGCAAACGGCGGTTGGTCAGAGTGAGCCGCGGTCGGCGGCGGGCTTGCGTTGGCCGCGAACGGCGGCTGGTGAGGGGGGGCCGCGGATGGCGGGCTAGTTCCGGCTCGGGCCCGGACGCTTCCCAGACACTGGTAAATAGCCTCTCTCCAACACAGTCCCGTGGTGTCTGGGAGCTCCATGGGATGGTGGAGATTGGCTCCGAGCCGGAAAAGGTGGAGGATGCCCGCGTCTTCCAGCGGCATTCCCCTCGCGAGCTTACAGAACTCGGCCGCATACTCATAGAAATGGAGATCCCGTTGGGCAAGGGCGAAGAAACAAAAAACAGGAACAAAAAACTGACAAAAACGTGGAAAACAAAACGGGGGGAAAACGGAAGAGGTTACGGTTTAGGTCAGCTGTTCTGTCACGGTCCTGCTGGAGCCAGGGAAACGCGGGGACCAGGAGTTTCTTCCAACATAGACTTTATTTTAGAAATAACAGGAATGCAGGACCCACGGAACACAAGAAATGACAATTAACAGCTGACACGGAGACAGGGAAACACAGGGATTATAAACACAAGGAATTCAGACGAGGAGAACTCAAACAGGTGGGGAACAAATCAAACACGGATGGAGACTAATCAACTCATAATGACAGGAACAGGAACAAACCAAATATGGGCACGAGAGGAGGAAAACACAAGACAGGACTGACAGTCTCTTCCGCGGCTCGGTACTCGTTTTTTTTTTAGTCTCGATCAAGACTGTACGACATTCACCTTACATGATTTGACTGATTTTTTTTTACGTAGAAAGGGCGACAGCGCACCGCATTAAAAGAAATTAACATTAATGTTTTGATAACTGCTCGCCCACTTCAAAAACTAAACTAAAAATAAATCATCTTTGAGAGCAAGGGAGCCCCCTGGTGTTTCGGGGGCCCTATGCAGCTTGTGTATTTTGCGGCTCTGATTATCAGACATATAGGCCAATTATTACCCTACATCACACAGACGTCACGCTGTTTCAACTGCGCATGTTGGTTGCAAAAGACGACCGGGAAAATGTTGTGTTGTGCAGTGGGATGCCAGAATCGGAAATCTGTAAACAGTAGTCTTAAGTTTTACCGAATACCTTCAACTCACACTCTTTTTAATGCCAACCGCAGACGGCTTTGGTTACAAGCCCTCAGACGAGCCGATTAGAAAGAGGACCAAATTAAAAATGCCAGGCTCTGCAGTTCACACTTCATATCAGGTGAGTTAGCATTACGCTAAATGTAAATCAGACACATCATTTGGTTTGAATCACAGCAACAAAATATCGGTAAATAATGAGATGTACGCTTATGTAACACCAGAGTAATGTAAAAATTTGTGTTGAACTAGTTTACTAGCTAACTTACTTTTAATTTCGTTACGTTGTCTTGCTAGTAGTTTGCCTGATGGCTAGTCTCTTATGCTTGGTTAGTAATGTTAGTACTTGGCTAATACGTTACAGAAAACGCAGGCTAAAATTGGCTGTTAATCTCTATCATACTGTCACCAGAATACAATTTTTATTTATTTATTTATTTTTGTACAGGAGAGGTATCCATGGTATCCAAAGTCAGCGAATACATGCCTCACAGACATGATAAATATATCTATAGAAAGCTTTAAATTACTACTTAACGAAATAAATCGAAAATAAAAACTCATTCATTATAATCATAATCCGTGAAGATGCACTTCTCTCTAAAGGCGCGTCTAATGAGGAGATGGATCCACACTGATGCAACACTGACACAAAAAAACAGTAGTTTATTAGTAAGTAATTCAAATATCTCCTTACTATTTCCACGGACACATTCATGGTAATTACTTTTGCTGGGGCTTTACGGCAAGCTTTATTGCGTGTATTTGAGCGCAGAACTCTTCAGCTGCGCTGATGGCTCTCTGCTGCTGTGGGACTCTAAACACAGTCGAGCCGCTCTTCACAGTCGCGGCACGGTCTCGTGTTGTTTCCACCAGTGCGGCAATTTCTTTTCCTCACTAATTGATGGATGTCTAAAATATAAAAATAAGGAGAAAACTAAAACAGGCCCGAGGCCTGGCCTGCGTCTGAACTATGACGTGAAAATTGGCCCGAAGCCCGGCCCTAGGGATGTAAAAAAGTCGGGGGCCCGTTGGGCCCGTGCCGAAATGCAGGGCTCTACTGTCAGGAAGTCCAGGATCCAGCTGCACAGAGATCTGTTTAGTCCCAGAGTCTGGAGCTTCGCAACCAGTGTGGCAGGCACTATGGTATTAAATGCGGAGCTGTAGTCCACAAACAGCATTCTCACATAGGTGTTTTTGTTTTCCAGGTGGGAGAGAGCAGTGTGCACGGTGAAGGCAATAGCTTCGTCTGTGGAACGGTTGCTGCGATATGCAAATTGTAGCGGATCCAGTGAGGCAGGCAGCACAGAGTAGATGTAGTCTCTGCTATATAATGTAAATATGCTGTATTACACTACAATATAGTGAACACTGTCTGATTGCACAATGACAACTACTATTCTGAATTTAATGACTTATGGAATTAATGCCTAGATGTTTTGGGGAGTAAGACTATTCAACAGAGAACCATACATTTTGATCAACATGGCATAAGCAATTGATAATGTAAGAAGCAGATGGCACTTGTACTTAATCAGTTGCATGAATGTACCAAAGCATTTGCAATTTGTTCAAAATAATGAGAAATTGCTTTTATGAGGTGCACAAGTGACTAGATAGTGTGGAGGTTGAACAAGAATTTTAGTTGTGATCTGATTAATGCACCAAAGCGACTGAGAAAAACTTAAATATAATTAATATAATATAAAGAGAATGTTTGCTGTAAGTGAATGTGTTGCTGTGGTAACCGACTCCCGCTCGTGCGGTGGGTAGGGGAGGGGAGCGACACCAGCGCTTCCTCTGCAAGTGACTTGTGCTGGTGTCTGAGCGTCCAAGTCTGAGCGTGCAAGTGCAAGTCTGCAGCCAGACCCTTCTCGATTTTTCCTGCTTTCACATCTCTTTGTGGCTTGTATATTTTTATTGAATAAACTCATGTATAAATCATCACACCCACATTGACAGATTTAAACAGTTGCCCCTCCGCTTTTGGATGGAAAGTTCCTTTATCACACACACACACACACACACAGACATTTCAAAATAAATGTCCAGGTGCATTTCAGGCTCGTTTAGATGTATAAGACAGATGTAACACATAAAACAACTTTATCTTTCTTTTATTTCTTTCTGGTTAATATCTGTGTTTTAGTTACACAATAAACTGAATCTGGCATTTAATTCAACATAACTCTTTATTCCTCTCTCTGGGCCACCCAATGACATGAAAAGACTAAAACATTATTTAACACATTCAATATAGAGAGCTTACTGATATCGGCAGATTAATCTGTTTATTAACTTGGTTTAACATTATCGTATCAGCAAAATCCATTATTCGTTTACCTCTAATTCATATGTATTGATATAGTGGTGCATAAATCGATTTCAAATACAATACAATACAATACATTATTTATTTATAAAGCACATTTAAAAACAACCAAGGCTGACCAAAGTGCTGTACAAAAAAAATAAGACTAAAAAAGCAAACGTATCGATTGCATAAAACATATTTATTTTAAACTTGCAGTTACCCTGTTTTGCTGACTAGCTATATTTAGGGCTTGTTGAATGTGTGCCCCAGCCTGTTTCATTTCAATTTTATTTTAACAACTCTGCAAGTACCCTGTGAAGATCTAGTACAAAACTAAATGTAATTAATTCCCCCATCAGATTTGACAGGAAGCTATATTTTTAATAATACAGGTTACTTTTACTATAGTAAAATAGCGTTAATTTTTAGTAATGGTCATCATGTGTCATTTGAAAGGCTAATAATTTATGTTGGTGTTGTCTCCTCTTCTACTTTTTTCGTTACCTTTCCCACAAAGAATGTAAGGCGAGGCAAGGCAAGTCTATTTATTTAGCACATTTCATACACAATGGTAATTCAAAGTGCTCTACATGAAAAGGAAACAAATACATAAGAATAAAAATGGAATGCATAAGAAATAAAATAACAATAAAAGCAGAGAATACCCCGATCTGGATGGAAGAGTCAGAGAGTTTCTGTGCATTTAATAAAAGAATGATTTACTTTTGCATTGAGATTGTTGTGTGAAGGATTGCATTCCTTCTCTGTAAAAAAAACCAAACAAAAAACACATAGACATTTGTATTGTTATCCCTTGATTTGTAAAAAATATATATATATATATAACAACCTGTAATGGTACATTTAGGTTTGGCACCGAGAAAGTAACTTGTTAATTCTGCTTCTGCGGTGGGATCTGGAGCGGAGCCATGGGGAGAGGTTCACGTCTCCCTGATGAGATGTGCACTGAGCCGGCGTGTAGGGAAGTAGCGAATTTGTTGTTTAAAAGAAGTACATTTTTAATTATCCCACTGGCTGCTTTAAAACTCCTCTCAGAGTGACATAAAAAACCTGTTCTAAAAGTTACATAAATCTTGTTAAAATGAAGATATTTTTGTACAATCAAGACACAGTGCAGCCAAATCAACTTTAATATGATTGAAAAAAAAAAAAAAACATTCACTACAAATCAAATAACATGTGAGTGCAGTGGAGGGGGAATGCAGATTGAAGAAATTAATTAAATTTCATATTGGACGAACCAAAGGAAGATGCACCGAAGTTATCTGCAATTTCGTTGTTAAAGTTTGGTGCCGTATTGAGAACGCGATTTGCCTGTATAAAAGAGAAAAGACCAATATAAGGCAATCAGAAGCTGATGTTCCATGTGCAGGGTACCTTATTATACAGTATTGTGGTAATTTCAGGCCTGTATCAGGTTCTAAAAAGAAGGATCTGTTTGTAATCAGAGTTATATAGAATACGATTTTAAATGTACCTGTAGTGATTGGGCTTTCCCGTAGCGAATAAATGTGGCTAGGTGCTCACAGTTGTTGTCGAGTATTCCATATTTTCCGGCGCCATCTCGCAAAACCTTCTCAACATTTGCTCTCATCTCTGCTTCAGATTTTGCTGTTTCCCCATGCTGTTGATTTTCGACTGTGAAACCAGGCTTGAGCAGACCTTGCTTCACAGTGGCTCCTGCTTTACTGTTTGATCCCATTTCACCTGAAGGAAATATTTAACTATCAAAGCTGTTTTGAACTGTTTCCCCCATACCTAGATTGATCCAGTAAAAACCCAACTGGGTAATTGTATGTAAAAATAATACTGCGATATAACTAACAATTAAAAGTCACCTGACCATGTAATAATCAAAATATACAAGAGACAAGCACATCCTGCACAGTATACTGAATACTAGGGGTGGCACGGTACATGTATTTGTCCCGAACCGTCACGGTACGGGCGTCTCGGTTCGGTGCATGAGGCCTTACGACGAATACAGGCGATTCACCCCCAATCCAGAAGGGGGCGCCCGCAGTAATGCAGCGCTGTTTGATAACCGCCAGCAGAAGAACAGCGAATGCCATGAGTTGCGCACTTGAAAACAAAGCCCCCTAGACAGTGACCATGTGCTGATTCTGCACTCGTCTCTCATATAGGGATACTTATACAGTATACTTTAAAGGCTTGCGCACTCAACTGTTTGCGAAATGGAGCTTTGTGCTCGAGTATCCTACCTCTCTCATTCGGCACAAATCCAAATATTCCATAATATTTATATATTTGCGATGTAACGTATCTTAATGCTAAACTATTATTTATTATGTAAATGATAGGCTTTGTACTTCAGTCGCATTCCAACGGTGACACAGAGGCGTGCGCGCTGATGTTTGGCTCACTGTATTTTATTTTGATGAAGTACCAACTGCGCTGTCAAGTTAGCAATGCTGGAACTGATGTGAGTGTGTGTGTGCATGCACTCCGGCGCGATCACTTCAACTGTTTCCTTATACCAGCAGAATCAACTTTAAACACTTATTGTCTTATTAATAATCACTGTATAAAGGTCTGCTTTTATTTGTGTACACTCACAATGAAAACAAAACAGATTTTATATATATAACATGTAATAATGTTTAGTATTTTCACATCTAGATGGAGAAAATAGTAATTTGCACTACTGTCTGTTCAAAATAAATAAAAAGAAACTGAGCATAGTAGATTTTCTTTCCCCCCTGTTGTACCGAAATCGTATCGAACCGTGACCCCCGAACCGAGGTACGTACCGAACCGTGACATCTGTGTACCGTGCCACCCCTACTGTATACAGTTAACTCGATAGAATGTTTAAGAACTATTACACAATAGGCTATGAAACACGTGTCTTATTGTTTAAATGCATTTTAAATCCTTAATAAAATGCATGGTGCTGTAATACGCACTTCAGAATATGTACTCATGTTCAAAATATGTTGTTAGGTACTATTGTTTAATTCTTCCTTGTGTAGTTTTATACATTGCAGTGGTGCAATGCAGTGCATTTACATTTTGTCTTGCCTATGACAATAGGAAAGAGGACATGGGTGATAGAAGTAGTGCTTTGAGACAGGAATGTTTAGGTGATGAAAGAAAAGAATACTGATCACTGTTGCAGTTAAAATAACAAGTTGACCTTCGTTAATTTACATTAGTTTCATATTCACATTGCATCGCGCATAAAATCCATGAATACAATTATGCATGCGATTCACATGTAAAACAATGCTTTTGAATGCTCTATAGTGGCTGAAAATAAGATAAATTACCCTTTTCCCTCCATTCTGGTTCTGTCAAATATCGACTATACCTGTGGTTTTTAATCCTTTACTGCATAAAGCAGTAGCTGAAACATAGACGTTAACAGATGTGCAGAATGAGCGTATCAGTGTTCTTGTGAAGTTTTTAAAAAGAATTTAAGAAGCACTTTTAGTAAGACAAAGGCTAGTCAGAGATAGGAAACCATGATTTGAAGTTTCTACATAGAATCACTGTACCTGTAAACTCGACAACCGTATCTTCTCCCTTTTTATTCGTCCCAGTGTACACCGCCCAGTGTTTGTACCCAGGGCGAGCGTATGAAAGGAGGTCTCCAAATTTCATGGCCTAGAAAAGAAAAACTTTTGGCAAATATATAGTACTGAACGAAATCCTATCAACTTGTACTTCCATGTAGGATGAACTCATAATGGCAGGTTTATTCCAAACTGAAAATAAAGTCTTACATTATCATAGTTTTCACTGTGCTTGTATAGCATAGGAAAAACATAACATACCTCAGTTTTAAGTTTGAAAACTGAAGACAGTGATCAACTGACAGGACACCACAGGAGAATTCCTCTGCTGCAACTAGTCCCGCTGCTCTTATACATACTCATATACATATTCATTAAGGTATGAGGAAGTGCCATCCCCTTTCCCCAGAATTGCAAAATTGCACAATTTCTAACACTTGTTTACATCAAACATAATAGGCTGTGGTTATTATAATAAGCTGCTCCTTTGCTTCCACTGGTCATATTTTCTTGGCTGTGGTTCAGTAGTCAAGTCAAGTCACCTTCATTTATATAGCACTTTTACAATACAGATTGTTTCACAGCAGCTTTACAGTGAAAATAGGAAAGTCAAAGGACATAAATTGTTTTGGCCTCTACAGCAACTCTATAAAAAGTTATTGTCCAGCTAAAGTGAGTTTTTGAGGTTTTTTTCTTTTTCATTTCTGTTGTAAAAATCATTAGTTATTAATTTTAGGGGCCACTTACGCGACATTATAATTGAAAACAGAAACCCTTTAATGCGTTTTGGCCATTCATTTGCATGACAATTGTGTTTGGAGACTTGAGAATGCAAATTTTGAGATAAAGTTATCTCCGCTGTTGGAGCAATTTTAGCTAACTCTCGCCAGAGACAATGGTTTTTTTTTTTGCATAGAAGGTCAACAGTCATACAGACACACAGGTTTCTGCAGAGTGCGAGAAACGGGGAGGGTGCTCCTCCACCTTATATCCACACTCGAGGCACTCAAGGTTACAAGATCACAAAAACTCTCCGCAGCTGTGTTTTTCCATACATGATGAGAAAGTAAATAACATTCTACTATATCATGAGTTTGAAGCTCATTTCCCCTTATATTTAGGCCTTAGATCACCCTTCAAGTCACAAACATACATCTCCCCCGTCCTCAGCTCGTCTGGCTCTTAGCCCAATATCGCCCTATGGATTTTCTTGTCACCCATACGTCTTAGGCTAAAAGCCCCAGACCCATTTCCTTCCTCACAGCCATTCCAAAGAATAGGTTATGCACTACATTTTCACGTAAACATATGAAAGTCAGCATTTTCTTCAACACCATGTAAACTTCAAAATGCGGTTACGGTGTGCACATGCGTACCACGTGTTCAGTCTATAGGTATGCGTGTTTGAATGCGCTCATGTGCAGACGCGTAGTCTTTCTCTAAGCGAAATTGCCAAATCACTTGTTAGGCATGCACTACACAGAAACATTAGTCGCTTCCGCGTATCCATGCGAACCGGAATCACCCCAACAACATTTTATCTATACAGAAGGAAAAGAGACTTTCACAGGGGAGGGTCTAGTTGACACTTCAGGGCTGTGTTGTGGTCTTGTCCAGGCGCAGGTCCTTCATCTCATCTGGATATGGCCTGGATCCGGCAGACTACAGTGGACCTCGGGATAAACAGAGAGACTAATATTAGCGTAGACGCCATTATTCTTATGATGTGACGAGTACATCAGGTGTTATGGGAAAGGTTCCCTGTTCCGGCTGACCTAATCTATGCAGACTAACATTTTACATGATTTGAATTTTAGAAGTAGATAATGTGTTATGAATATGCCAGGTTAAAGAGATGTGTTTTTAGTCTAGATTTAAACTGACAGTGTGTGTCTGCTTCCTGGACAATCTTAGGAAGACTGTTCCAAAGTGTGGGTGCTAAATAGGAAAAGGATCTACCGCCGGCAGTCGATTTTGATATTGTAGGTAGTGTTGTCAAAAGACCCGGTACTTCGGTACCAAGTCGGTACTAAAAAAATGAAAACGTCACGGTACCAGGTTTTTGTAAGTACCGGTGGTACCGAGTACCCGGTCAGCCCGGTTCTTGACGTGATGCAGAAAACACGGACGGAATCGCGGAATCCAGTTATAAAAACGGAATTTACAGTTTAGCACGGAATGTCACGGAATTTGTCAAAGTTTGGATGAATTAATCAAAAGTAGGTCATTACACTTAAATTAAATCGCGACATGGATTAGTATCTGTAAATATTAAGCCGCAAAAGTCGATTCAGATATGAATCTTGCATGTTCTGCGAGTCTGTGTGTGAATTAATGAACGTGTGACGCTCGCGGTGATTTCAGCATCTGAGTCTCAATGAGGACAAAAATACATAAACAACGTCTCCAGAACAGCTCTGAGAGTCATTTCACGAGCATTTTACCGTTTCATTTGAGTAAAACCAGTGTCATATCATAAGCTACACACAGAAATGTAAAGGTAGGCCTATTCACGGCAACCCGTCAAAATAAAAGTTTATATTAAAGACATTGTACCAGAAATATATTACTATTATTTAGTAGAATGTATGTGATACTCTTACTACTGTTGAAAAAAATTAATATTTATTTTTAAAGAAATAATCACACAATATTTCTTCCATATTTTAATTTTAATAGTAAATTCCCTTTATTTAGCAAAAAAATAAAATGTGTTTAAATTTCATTAATTAAAAGACAAATTAAATTTGGGTGAAACTTTACTGTTTACTGTTTTTCATACTTTTTTTACTTGCGGAAAAACTTGAAACACAATTTAAATAAGTATAAAGAATGGCATTGATTTTTGCACATTTTATTTTTGTTTGACTTTATTATTAAAAATAATGTGTTTTTTAATTAGCATGTGGTACCGAAATTGGTACCGAGAACCGGGGATTTTGACTGGTATCGGTACCGAATACTGAAATTTTGGTACCGTGACAACACTAATTGTAGGTATTATCAACTGGACATAATTTTGAGATCACAATAGACGTGGAGGACTATAATGGGTTAAGAGCCCAAGTACTGGGGAGCTAAACCATTTAGTGCTTTGTAAGTAATCAGCAAGGACAACCAGCTAGTAAATCATTACAATAATCTAGCCTTGAGGTCATGAACTCATGAACTAGCTGTTCCGCTCCGAGTAATGATGAAGATATTACTATAAATTACAGCAACTCCTACTCCTTAAAACAGTAGTTCTAAGGAAAGCTGTGGGTTATTACCCAACAATTGTCTGCTTCCTTATCTTTGTTCACATGTTAAATTTTGGCAGACTGAGCTGCAGTATATGCATAAACCAAACAGGGGGAACATTTTTTAAGAGAAACAGAACGGTGGTTGCTGACTGAGTCGCAATGGCAAAATGAACTGGAGATGTGCTGGTATTCAAACTTCAACGATGGGTTTAGGTCACATTTTAACGTGTATAGCTGCGCAGTCTAAGGATGCAGGTGCTGACCCTTTGACAAGCAAGACAGCTAAAGTGGACAGTGCATTTCAAAGCCTCCAACCTGCTGTGTCCTGTGTTGATATCTAGAGGTTGTCCAGCCAGTTTCATAAGAAAATCGGCAATGCAATTGCGATAAACACTTATTGGGGAGTTCTTAGCACAGGGCGTGTAGAATGTCATTAATCTGTCACGCAGAGCTGCTGACTAAGACAGACTATGTTTAGTCCTAACGGTTGTTTTGTCACTATATGCAACGTGCAGAGAGTCACTTCCTCTTTTGCCCTTCAGGCCGTGAAGGCTTCCAGAGCGACCTCATGGCTTGACGGTTATTTTCTCTTTCAGGGAACCAGGGTTGCATCCGCAACCTATCATTCCCTTTCAAGTCAAAAATAACCATCAAAGTATGGGAAAAGTGTACCCAAGCCATTGCGAGGGAGGATTCTCAGCAGCTGTGTAGGCAAAACATCTACGCATATGCGGAGCCGCACCTCAGCATCTACACTCGCAATGACACCTATCCTAAGGTGGAATGATCAACACCATATTGACAATACTCACTTTGATCGCCAACTAGGGCGTTATAGAGTGTAACACTGATGACGGAGCAGAGGATTCCAGAACATTTAACCGGTAGAACCTCGTAAAAGTATGCGGTGTAACCCAACTGGCTGCAGTGCAAATATCAGACACCGGCACCCCTCTAAAGCAGGGGTGGATCTAGAAAATAATTTTTAGGGTGGCATGGGGTCTAAGCAACACCAAAGCAAGCCCCCATGCATACTTTTTGGGGATTTATTGTCTGACATGCACAGTTGTGTTCACAAATATTGCGTTGCCATTAAGTAATCATCTATACTGTTTAAAATGAAAAATAAATAACAACATTTCAAAATCCACCATGGCAGCAAGTCAATACACAATATAAAAAAACTTCAACAGGTTATAAATGTTTCTGAGCTTGTATCATTAAAGAAGACATTCTGTTATTACCAGAGGTGGGAATGTCTGCAATCACCCAGAACACACTATCATTAGTCTACAACACCCCAGCAACTGCATAGCAAAAGCCTACACTGTAACCGATTTCTGTAATTTGAACAGTATTTTACTGTATTATGTACAGTAAGATACTGTAAAATGTATATACAGTATTTTACTGTAAACTGCAAAGGATTATGGGTAGGGATGGGTATCGTTAAAGGGGTCATATAATGGTACATGCACTTTTACAAGTTGATTGTACTGAAATGTGTGTTAGCAGTGCCTGTACACAACCATCATAAAATGATAAAAATCCATCCAGTGTTTTTTTGTTAATCTCCTTATTTGTTTTACCCTGTCTCAAATCAAGCCGTTCGACCGTGTGACGCCACACGGTCGGACGCCCCTCCCACGATGGTTGATTGACAGCAGTGTTTCAACACAGACCCTCCCTTGCTCGTGAGCGAGCTGTCAATCATAGTCCGCGTGTCATTGTTGATATACGCTGGAGCTGTCTATGAGCAGAATGGCGTCTAAGCGATTGTGGTGTTCTGTTCTCGGGTGCAATAATGAACACAGCAGTCATTTTGATGTTCCTAAGTCCGAACCGCTGAAGACACAGTGGCTGAGTTTTGATTTTGAAGGAATATTCCCCACGAGCAACGTCAATGTTTTCATGTTTGCGCGAATCATTTTCACCAGACTGCTTTATAAATGAAGGTCAGTATAAAGCTGGTTTTGCTAAGAAGCTGCTCCTGAAAAAAGAATCGGTACCAACTATTCGTGTTCCTGCTGAACCTCCAGAAGAAGTGAGTGTAACGTTTAATTAACCTTTATATTAATCTTTATATTAATCTTTGCAAATCGCTAGCACGCTTCACGATGTATGTGGCTAATGTTTACATTCAGGGTACATGCATGTTTTCTATTTACGACGTTCTCAATATAATTAATAATCCCACGTTTATAATGAACAAAACGTTACGGTTGCACAGTATCCTCAGAGACTCCCGCTGCCATTCTTCAAAATATACCCTCAACTGTTGTCAAGGCAACACTCCACGTGTGTTGTGTCAAAAACGCCCCACAGAACAGAGGGGCGGAGCGAGCAAAGCTCATTAGCATTTAAAAACACACGCACTAAAACCGTGTGCTGAAAACAGAGCTGTTTTTGAGCAGGTAAAATGAGTGTTTTCTTACAATACTAATGAGAATTTTTAATTAAAGTATATTACAAACTTTCAATTTAGACCCTAAAGAATCATATTAGCTTGTACAAAAATGGCATTATATGACCCCTTTAAGGTTTTAACGGTATTACTACTCTTACCGATACTGCTTATCGATCCGGTACTTTAACGGTATTCTTATCGGTACTTTTTGTTATATATATATATATATATATATATATATGAGACAGATTAGGAGCTGGATTACCATTGCTTTATATTCTGAAATGTAAAATAAATATTTAATTAAATGAATATAAAACATCAATTTGTAAATGCACCAGTGTGCAGGCATTTTTAGTGTTTTATATACATACAGTAAGAACATGAACAAAGAAACAAAGTAAAACAAACCGACAAATACAATAAAACAAATATACAAATTAAATGAAATAAACAGTGCTTTCAGTTTTCCATGAAGGTCTACTAACATTAGTGTTCAGGTAAGTAATAGCTACAAAACAAATCTAAAAGTAATCAAAATGTAAAACAAAAAAATTAAAATGTACTGCATAATTTTCACTGTATGTATTGATAGATTAATGCTTATTAAAGTTATAACGTTATTCAGATTAAGAGCTGTGGGTGATTTTCTCTTTGCATTTTGTTATTTAACATTGATGGCCCAAGCAGCAGTCTGTCACTTTAAGACAAAATATTGACAGTTTGACACACATCAGATTTTCTCCCAACTGATCTCGTCCACTTAAGACATAAACTGTGTTTAAGTGAATACTCTCGTAGCTGGCCATTTTGACATTTTGTGTGCATTTGATCGTTTAGATGCGCCTGAAGCTCAAAGTGTAATTTGCTTGTCCGTTTTGGAGCGCGGCGCGCACACACATTTCAGCCTGGGGAACAGCGTCTCTCGCGCTGATTGCGCTTTCAACGTTTTATTATCAAACATGTCCCGCAATGTAGCAGCAGTAAAGACAGCATTTTACAACAATCACCGATTGAGCTGATTCTGACGTTAAGTTTTGGTTAGGGAGGAACGAATGCGCACCGCTGTAAAGGGAAGGAAGTTGTGCTAGAAGAAACGCGGCTATAATACTTAGAAGCCAAAATCGAAAAAAAAAAAAAACTTAGCTTAATATAACAGCCACAGCACAGGCCTAAAGCATAAGCAGATGTTTGAATAGTTAGTTCTCTCTTCTATCATAATTAAACAGGGCTTTCATGTTGCACGTGCTGAAACTCCTCCGCGTAAGCGCGTTCTCGCTTCTGAATTGTGAATAGCAAAAATGTATCATAGACAGATGTTTGAATATTATTGCACATAAAAACAGCTGGCAACTCTGGTGAAATATAATTTGCAAAATAATGTGTATATATAGTAACAATAAATGTATGTGTGTTTTCTTGATTTCTCCAGTACCGACAGCAGAACCGATAACGTCAGAGCTTATCGATACTCCGGTCTTTCAGAATTTAGCCCCGAGACCGATTTAATACCGGGTTTCGGTACCCATCCCTAATTATGGGAAAATGTATGGTCACTACAGTAAACTACTGTAAATTTACAGTAGTGAATTTGCCCGCGAAAAACTGACCAATGGCAAGGGAGATTTATTTTGTTTGCTGTTTGGTGGAAGCAGAGGTAAAAGGACAAAAGAGACACTTTGCACTGTTAACTAGACAAAAAGGTTAGTAGGCATATATTATTTCTGTTTTATGCAAAACTGAGATATTTTAAGATGTTTTAACTCATTAACACCAAACTAACATTATTTATCGTGTCGTTTTTCATGTCGTGAGTTGGGGCCTTTTTTTCTGACTGACGGCCGGATTAACGCCGTCATAACGGTGATAACGTAGACTGGTGAGTAAATTAAGGTCACCTATATTAGCCAAAATAAACCTTATTAAACCAAGAAACACGTTTGTAGGTTTGGCTGCCTTTTGATGCAAGTTAGTTAATCTGGCGAGTCGTTACTTAACCTTAACAACGAACTAACGTGAAATAATGTTACTGAGGTGAAGTGCATTGGCTACTGTTTCAATTCAGTGGACATTTTAAACAGTATTTTCAAGTAATTCTTTTGTTTGTTCTTTTTAAATTTCTAGTCTAGATTTTGTCGACAACGTCGGAGGTGTATTTTGGCGCCTCTTCTTGTGACTGGCATAGTTTCGATGATAACATCAACTGGTAAGTTAATAATGTCAGTTAGCCGAAGTTAACGAACACAGAGAACCATAATATCTTTTGTACACTGCCTCTTTATCACAAGTGTAATTCTCTTCAAATGCTATTTAAGTTAGAAACGTGTGTACCAATGTTGTATGTAACTTTAGAGACGGTCCCTATTCCGTGAGAGACGTAAAATAAAACCGCGAGCTAACGTGAAATACTGAAGAAAACTGAGTTAAGAAATACCACTGTAAAGTACATATTTTGTATTTTATTTTCAAGTTTGTGGTCTTGTGGTCATGTCGTCTGCATCGGAGGAGTATTGGAGTCTTTTCCTGTGATTGCCGTCGTAACAACAGGTGAGCTTTCATCTAATGTTACTAAAGTAGCCAAATTAGACACGGACTGCTGTTCTCCACTAACTTACTTTATAAGAGAGGAACGGGCTAGCAATATATTAATATAGTAAGATTTGCTTATAAATATAAAAAAATGTGGTAACACTTTACAATAAGGTTCATTAGTTAACATTAATGTTAGTTAAAAACATTAATGCACAATGCTTCTACAGCATTTATTAATCTCAGTTAATGTTAATTTCAGCATTTACCAATGCATTATTAAAATCACAAGTTGTGTTTGTTAACATTAGTTAATGCACTGTGAACTAACATGAAATAAACAACAACTGTATTGTCATTAACTAACATTAACAAAGATTAATAAATAGTGTAATAAATGCATTGTTCATTGTTTGTTCATGTTAATTAATACATTAACCAATGTTAACAAATGATACCTTATTGTAAAGTGTTACCAAAAATGTTTATTTTATTCAAAATGTTTGTATTACTGTACGGTAGTTTTTTTCTGATCATAAACTATAGTAATACTAAAAGGGTGTTGTGACTCTGTCTATTACAGGACATTTCTCCAAGCAAAAACAAGAACCTGAATATGAGGGCAGAATCATCATACAGCCAGCTGTCCGTTTTACAGAAATGCAGAAAAATCTGACAAAATTAGATTACTGTTACTGCATAGCAACAAATATAGATTTTTAATCACGGTATTATAAGCACAGATTTTCTAGGACACACACACACACATTTAGAAATGACTAGATTATATGAACAGATCGGTTAGCATTTAGCATGGTCTGTGGCAGGGCAACAAAATTCAATAAACAAGAAGTTAATATTAAGTGATTTAAATCTTGAAAAGAAATATTGTCTTTTTTCGCAAAAATGGTTCTAAACAAAGCCATGTTGTACGTCTCTGCACACAACAGTGTTTCATTACTAAAAGAATTTACCTTTTTTGAATGCCTTGAATCAGTGATTCACTGATCCATTCATAAAAACAGTTTCTTCATTCCTGAAAGAATCAGCAGTTTTTAATGAATAGATTAAATAAATGACTCAGTGGCTCAGTCATTAAGACAGTGGCTTGCTGCCACCTACTGGTAATTTTAGTCTCATTTTTAAAAGTATCATTCTAATTTTTTTTTCTATCATTTACATATTTTTGTGTTTATATTTAAAACATTAATTTCACAATATTATTTATGCAATTTGTAAGTGCAAATTGTAATTAATTACACTTTTTGCTTTAAAAAAAAAATTAAGCCACTTAGCCAATGTAACTTCAGCATAGCCTGTTTTATTTGACTTGTATCCTGTGTATTCTGATAGATAAATGAATGTCTCTGGGCTAAGCCCCGGATATCCTCTCACCCTAGAACCGCCCCTGGAATCAGACCCATTAATTCAGCATTCTAGCACTTTGCTCTACTGATTGAGAATGCATTGTAAAAAATGGAGCTTTAATAATTTGAATGTGATGAATTATCAACTAATTATGTACCTTCCTTTGTAGGTGCGTTCAGATGTAGTACAGTATATAAGGTTTTATTAACATCAAAGTGCATACAGCACCAAGTTTGACAGTTGAGGCAAATTCTGTAAACACTGCTTTGAAAAATTTTTTTTTTTTTTCTTGTGCTTGCAGGTTCATTCAGATCTTTGTGGCACCAAATGCATTGAAAGTTACAGGTCAGCTGGAATTCTGGAAAGAGGGTGCAAAGAAAAATGATCTGCCTGAATCCCATCCTGTTGTTTCTCATCGGAGAGCTTGTCAACTTTGACTGTCAAAATTACTGAAATTTAACACAACACAAACTCATTTTTAATGTATTATTTGATTTTATTAACACTACCAGTCAAAAGTTTTTGAACAGTAAGATTTTTAATGTCTTCTGCTTACCAAGCCTGCATTTATTTGATCCAAAGTACAGCAAAAACAGTACAATTTTGAAATATTTTTACTATTTAAAATAAATGTTTTCTATTTGAATATATTTTAAAATGTAATTTATTGCTGTGATCAAAGCTGAATTTTCAGCATCATTACTCCAGTCTTCAGTGTCACATGATCCTACAGAAATCATTCTAATATTCTGATTTGCTGCTCAAAAAAACTATTATTATTATAATTGTGTTGAAAACAGCTTCAGGTTTCCTTGATGAATAGAAAGTTCAGAACAGCATTTATCTGAAATAGAAATATTTTGTAACATCATAAATGTCTTTATCTTTTGATCAATTTAAACCAACCTTGTTAAATAAAAGTAGTCATTTCTTTAGAATTCTTTAGATTTCTGAAGGATCATGTGACACTGAAGAGTGGAGTAATGATGCTGAAAATTTAGCTTTGAATAAATTACATTATAAAATATATTCAAATTGAAAGCTGTTATTTTAAATAGTAAAAATATTTCACAGTATTACTGCTTAAATAAATGCAGGCTTCGTGAGCAGAAGTGAATTCTTTAAAAACATCAAAAATCTTACTGTTCAAAAACTTTTGACTGTTTAGTGTGCTTACTTGTTTTTGCTTTTCAGTATGTGTAAGTTTTGCCATGATACAAAGTGCCCAGGGGACTGTTGTGATGCCCTTTTTTCAGCTAGTTCATCCTAGAGATCAAGACTTGTAATTTATACTTTTAAAAAGAAAATGTTCAACAATTAAAAATAATATAATCAGAGCTAATGCTCATTGCGATTTTTATGGAGTTGGGGTGGTAAAAATTATGGATTACAGTGCTGTACCACAATTTGATTGTTTTTTACAGGTAAAATTTTTTTAAACTACATGAAAATGAACACTACAGCACTGATACTGTAAATGAAAATACGGTAAAAAAAATACTGTAAATGAAAATACAGTAAAGCCATTATTATACTGTAAATGCAATTACAGTAACAATACTATAATCATTTTTACAGTAATTTACTGGCATCCAGCTGCCAGTAAAATACTGTAAAATTTACAGCAACCTTTTTACAGTGTAGCAACCACCCAGAATATCCTAGCAACCAACTAGCAACACTTTAGCAAACATCTAGAACATCTAACTGACCAAACTATTTATGTTTCTTAAACAAGACTTTAAGACAAGCCAGCATAAATTTGTCTTTCAAACTTTTCAATCTAGTTATTACAGATATTCTTAAATGCTTACAAACAATTCAAATACACAGATGACTTTCCTGCCCAGTGAACACTCGTGAGATCAATAACACTTAACAAAAAACTCTTATTAGGATTCAGGAATTATTTTTGCAGCTCAATGTCTATTACAGTATTAAATTACAGATAATAATTCAGTAATTAACTTTTGGGAACAGATCCTTTTTTATTTTACTACTGTAAAGTAATCTTGCAGTGGATGAAAAACACTAGAAAAGTTCAAATACAAAAGAATTGTATATGAACTTGGTTTGCACCACAATACAGTACAGTACAAAATAAAATAAAATTTAAAAAAGTAAATTCAGCATCCTCTGCACATTTGGTCAAATTTCATTACAGTATACAGTTAGGAGTTGGGACTTCAGTTTAGTCTGTTTCTGTTTCATCTATCTGTTCTTGTTTTCCCTAATTTGGTTTTGTTCCGGTTTTCCTCATTAGTTCTTTATTAGTTAATTAAGGTTAAGTCAGTTCACCTGTGTTTTGTCATTATCTCGTTTCCTCCCTAGTTTTAGTTTGCTTTATAAGCATTCAGATTGAGTTCCACTTTTGTTGAGTCTTAATGTTATACTTAAGTTATCTTGGTGTTGTGTACTTTGTCTCTGAAATCTTTATTGTCATTAAAGAACCTTATTGCACCGGTCCTTCGTCTCCCCATACTCCTTGTGGGAACAACACGTAACGACAGTACTATAGCAGTTTCCTGGTCTCCTGACACAAGACTATCTCTAGGCAGTCATTTCACAGTTCTGTAAACATGCAGTACACATAAAAAAATTGTTACAAATAAAATTTGACAGTCACATGTTTGAAGGTGTACAACATATGCTACAGTTTACTGTACATATAGAAGAGTGAAATTTCCATCATGTACTGGTACTGTACTGTAATTATACTGAATGTGTAAGTATAAAACCCATGTATATTATTCATTCAGCTCTCTCCTCTCTCCGTTGTTAGGATGCAGAGATTCTGATTGGTGTCATCAGTTTTGCTACCTAATGTTTAACTTACTCATTATCTCTAATGCGATCCCACCCCCCTCGCGGCTCGCGCCGTTCATATGTAAATATCCACGTGGGACGTGCGCACGTGCAAACGCCCAACACAAACAAAGAGCTAGGAGATTCTTCATCGCAGCTACTGTTCTTTCTGGAAGAAAGAAGAATACGATTTCATCCAGAAGAGGACATCAATCTGATGAGTAAGTAATGTTTCTTTTTTGCATTAGTTAACGTGTTATTGTGACAAACTTGAACACATTTACTAACAGTGTTGGGAAGGTTACTTTGGAAATGAAATAGGTTACAGATTACAAGTTACCGTACTTAAAATGTAATAAGTAGTGTAACTTTTCAATTACTTTATTAAAGTAATGTAACATTACTAATCATAATCTACATAATCTACATTTCTAATGTTTTCAACTGTTAATCATTTTCAAACAAGTAAATCAGACAGGGTTAACCTTACAGTAGTACTCAACACTGATTACTGTCAGACTTTCGAAATCCTTCATCACTTGAATTAAGATTATAATAATTTAATTTTAAGGTGTTTTGTAACCCTGTAGACCAATAACATGATTGCTTTGTCAGCTTGGTTCATGCAGTTTTTGCAATTCAGACAGTTTGTTCAACCATATGTCAAAATATACTGCTGCTTTTCATGCAGTGTATGTCATTACCCTTATTTAGTGTGGTTTCACCACAAGCTAACTGCTCAAGAGTCCATTTTCAAGCGGCCCAAGGTCACCTCGCTCAGGTGATCTTGGACCATTTTTTTTATTCTGATCCAAGCAATAGCTGTGTTACAGTGGGGCAAAAAAGTATTTAGTCAGCCACCAATTGTGCAAGTTCTCCCACTTAAAAAGATGAGAGAGGCCTGTAATTTTCATCATAGGTATACCTCAACTATGAGAGACAAAATGAGAAAAAAAATCCAGAAAATCACATTGTAGGATTTTTAAAGAATTTATTTGCAAATTATGGTGGAAAATAAGTATTTGGTCAATAACAAAATTTCATCTCAATACTTTGTTATATACCCTTTGTTGGCAATGACAGAGGTCAAACGTTTTCTGTAAGTCTTCACAAGGTTTTCACACACTGTTGCTGGTATTTTGGCCCATTCCTCCATGCAGATCTCCTCTAGAGCAGTAATGTTTTGGGGCGGTCACTGGGCAACACGGACTTTCAACTCCCTCCAAAGATTTGATGGGGTTGAGATCTGGAGACTGGCTAGGCCACTCCAGGACCTTGAAATGCTTCTTACGAATGCACTCCTTCGTTGCCCGGGCGGTGTGTTTGGGATCATTGTCATGCTGAAAGACCCAGCCACGTTTCATCTTCAATGCCCTTGCTGATGGAAGGAGGTTTTCACTCAAAATCTCACGATACATCGTCCCATTCATTCTTTCGTTTACACGGATCAGTCGTCCTGGTCCCTTTGCAGAAAAACAGCCCCAAAGCATGATGTTTCCACCCCCATGCTTCACAGTAGGTATGGTGTTCTTTGGATGCAACTCAGCATTCTTTGAGTTTTTACCAAAAAGTTATATTTTGGTTTCATCTGACCATATGACATTCTCCCAATCCTCTTCTGGATCATCCAAATGCTCTCTAGCAAACTTCAGATGGGCCCGGACATGTACTGGCTTAAGCAGGGGGACACGTCTGGCACTGCAGGATTTGAGGCCTTTGTTACTTTGGTCCCAGCTCTCTGCAGGTCATTCACTAGGTCCCCCCGTGTGGTTCTGGGATTTTTGCTCACAGTTCTTGTGATCATTTTGAGGGAGATTATCAGTGGTTTTGTATGTCTTCCATTTTTTTGTAATAATTGCTCCCACAGTTGATTTCTTCACACCAAGCTGCTTACCTATTGCAGATTCAGTCTTCCCAGCCTGGTGCAGGTCTACAATTTTGTTTCTGGTGTCCTTTGACAGCTCTTTGGTCTTGGCCATGGTGGAGTTTGGAGTTGGACTGTTTGAGGTTGTGGACAGGTGTCTTTTATACTGATAACAAGTTCAAACAGATGCCATTAATACAAGTAACAAGTGGAGGACAGAGGAGCCTCTTAAAGAAGAAATTACAGGTCTGTGAGAGCCAGAAATCTTGCTTGTTTGTAGGTGACCAAATACTTATTTTACCGAGGAATTTACCAATTAATTCTTTAAAAATATTACAATGTGATTTTCTGGATTTTTTTTTCTCATTTTGTCTCTCATAGTTGAGGTATACCTATGATGAAAATTACAGGCCTCTCTCATCTTTTTAAGTGGGAGAACTTGCACAATTGGTGGCTGTGTTGTAAACCTTTTTTCCTCTTGTCGAAGCAGAGACCAGGAGACGTTGGGATATCTTTTCATCCAGAAGTTACTCTTTATTGAGAACTCGCTGTGCGTCGCTGTAGTCATCCAAGTCTAACTAAAGCAGTGATACATTGTAGTTTTAAATACATTTTAGGGGGCAGTGCTTAGGAATGGAACCCAAGCACCTGGGTGACAACCTTAAGGCATGCAAATGAAGTATTCAGGTATAGCATACTGCCCCATTTAACGACTCCTAATCTAATCAGCCTAACTGCCCAAAGACTGAGGCCGGGGCCCCTAGAGCCATTACAAACAAAAGGCAAGAGTCTCCGTCGTCTGGCTCATTAGACTTACAATAAGAGAACAGGAACTGGCAGGGACCTCTTGAATCGTTCATCTGATGTCATCATCTTCACCATAAATGCTAAATACAATGTATATAACTTCTTCAGTTTGTACACTATTACATTGGAATCTAAATTAAACATTTAAATAAATTTGTAATCCCACAATTCCCCCTTTGAGAGTTCTAATAACTCTCACAAAATACAAATTTAGACACTTAAAAGTTTATTCTTGTAACTTGTGATCGTTACAGGCACATAGCACTTGTTCTGTGTTGATTGTCTGTAGGGACGAACTGCATGCTGACACAGAAACAAACATGCAGCTCCGTGAAGTTCTTAATAGTCTTTTCTGGTTGGAACTGTCATTTCTCGTGATGGGCGTGAGTCATTTGTTGCATGAAACACTTGATACTAACAGGTTTGAACCATGAAGAATTATCTTCAGCCATCAGGTGTAATTTTGCTGAAAGATCAAGAATGTCTTGATCACGTTGCTGGATGACTGAAGTTCTCGTATGTGATTCTCTGCGTTGTGTATTTTTTTCTTTCTTCTGTCTTCCGTGACAGTTGGCTCGGCAGTGGGTCTCATTGTCTTTTAGAGGTTGTGGCTTCATACGCAGGTGAGGAGTTCGGCGCGTATGGGTCTCAGGACAGCCATCAAGTGGTATCTGCACAGAGGAAGAAAGAAAACAAAAGACAGCAGTATTTGTTCTAAAGACTACAAACATTAGGGTTGTATCCTCTGTTCAATCTGCGTCTGCTATTGTTGTTCCTTCTTTCCCTATTTCTTAATTCCTGTGACACCTAAAGAACAGTGAGGTGAGGGTGGACTAGTGGATGGGGAAGGCCTATGAGGGTGTGTTCACCACAGGGTTGGCCCCCGAAGCCTGTTGCATCCGGTTCTTCCCTGGGGCTCCTCACTGGTCCATGTGTCCTGTCCTATCCCTGTAGGTGGTGTGCAAACTTTAGTGTGTGACATCTCCATCCTCTAATGGAACATCAGTCATAACAAACATCATAACCCAGAGAGGATAGGTGAGTGACTGGGTGTGCTGTAGTATAGCTTTGAAGGCTGTGAGTGTACTTAACTAGCATTCTCTCAATGGAAGGAAGTTACAGTAACCTTCCTGTAGTTTTATTTACAAAGAATCTTTCAGCTTTGTTGTACATTACTGGGAAATTAAGCACTCACAGCCCTAACAGTTAACACCTGAGCAAACTGCTCCAACAGTTCGGTGAAGCGGGAGGGCTGCTTCAGAGTACCAAGTAGACTGAGTAGGAGCTGAGTAAAGCTGTTAATTTCTCCTAATGTCTTTTGCTTTTCCTACACTCTTTCATCCAGTGTCCAGGTTTACCACAGTAATGACAACTGCTCTCCTTCTTAGGACATTTACGTTTCTGTCGGTTCTCTGTGTTAACCTTAAAGGACGCTGCTGCAATCTTTACTCTGGCTTTAACATCAGAGTCTCTTTCCCAAGTAGCTAACCTGTCCAAGCTGTTTTGCAAGCTTCCAGTGGACCATGTTAGATCTAAGAACGGCAAAGCTGATCTGTACTCTGATAAAAGGCCATCAAACCATGTTCGAACTAGTGGTCCTTTGTCATCAAGCACACTTTCAGAATCATCCACTATTCCACTGTAAGTTACAGCTGACTGACAAAACCTTTCAGTGTATTCACTCACAGTTTCTTCTTTCCTTTGCACACAGTTAGTGATTCTGGACCAGTCTATTTTGGGTCCCATGATATTCTTTAGAATTTTCAAAACCCCTTCTCTCAAATCACCTTTACTGGCATGTTGTAGTTCAGAAGTAACAGCAGACTCAAAACTGTTGAATTCAGATTCAGTTAGAATTTGTGACATCAGCTGTGTGACTTCTGCTAACGACATGTCGTAGAGACGCATTTTGTTGATCAATGCTCTTCTAAATTCAGAAAAATTTGTGCGTGCTGAGGGTAAGCTCTGAGACAGTCTCTCTATATCTTTAGGTCCTAGTGCTTTGGCAACAGTTTGTACTTGCACAACAGAAGAGTTGGGAGGAACACTTTCAATTCCCTCAATTCCTTGAGATCGTCTCTTAGCGCCACATACCTTCACTGAATCTACAGGCACATCAATTACTGATTGGATGATTACATCTCTTTCAAAGAAAGCTTGTAAGTCAGGATAATTGTCATTCGGTTGACTAACTTCTTCCACATCAGTTTTTTCTGAAGCTTTGTTGTGGTTCAATTTCTTAGTAAAATAGGATACTCTAGCACGGAGCTCTTTGTTCTGTTTCTCTAGCTCTGAGTTACGCTGAGATTGTTGTGTAGCTAGCGCTAAACCAAATTCTCTGTGGCAGCAGATAATACCTTTCACATTGTTCTTGCGAATACATGCTCCTAATACCTTTTTACACTCATCTACAGACCAAGTCTTGTCTGGATGGATCTCATATTTCTGCGTTAGTTCTTGTCTGACTTTCTCAGTGATTATTAGGTTCATTTGTTCCCCTAACAGTGTTTTGAATTCACTATCTGACCACAATGGAGTCGCAAGACCATCCTTTTCTGTTGTTTGAATCAGCCTAGCATTCCTTCTAACCATCTTGTGAGTTTCTTTGTTACCACACAATCAAAAACACTAAAAACTTCTCTGATCAACAGAGGGTACATTTGTTAACACAGCTTAACTATTGTTAACTTTCCAAATTACCAACACTTCACACTTAACTTCCCTGCCTACAAGAACAGAGGATAAACCAAAATTATTAGCATGAAATGCTAACCTTCTCTGTGAAAAGAGGATAAACCAAATTTTAGCATGTATGCTAACCTTCTCTGCCTGAACAGAGGATGACCAATTCTTCCCTGCCTAAAACAGAGGGTAACACAATATTAGCACGTTATGCTAAATCTTCCCTGCCTGAAAACAGAGGGTAACCTTCATCTCTAAAAATACATTTTTAGAGGATAATTTAGTTAACCAAACCCTACAGCTGTCTGTGAACTCTTCTCTGACGGCGCAGAGGATAAACAAATTTGTACTGGTCTTAAAGGTTCTTTTGGATTAGAGACAGCACTCACCACAACCTTAGTTGAGAGAAAAATTCAGTCTGGAAATCTTTGTTCAGCTAGAAGTTTTCGCTGGATTCCAAAAGATGCAGTCTGGAAGCAGATCTTTGTTTGAGCTTGAAGTTTTCAATCTGGATTCTGGAAAAAGCTGGAACTCTATCCGGGTCACGGCACCATCTGTTGTAAACCTTTTTTCCTCTTGTCGAAGCAGAGACCAGGAGAAGTTGGGATATCTTTTCATCCAGAAGTTACTCTTTATTGAGAACTCGCTGTGCGTCGCTGTAGTCATCCAAGTCTAACTAAAGCAGTGATACATTGTAGTTTTAAATACATTTTAGGGGGCAGTGCTTAGGAATGGAACCCAAGCACCTGGGTGACAACCTTAAGGCATGCAAATGAAGTATTCAGGTATAGCATACTGCCCCATTTAACGACTCCTAATCTAATCAGCCTAACTGCCCAAAGACTGAGGCCGGGGCCCCTAGAGCCATTACAAACAAAAGGCAAGAGTCTCCGTCGTCTGGCTCATTAGACTTACAATAAGAGAACAGGAACTGGCAGGGACCTCTTGAATCGTTCATCTGATGTCATCATCTTCACCATAAATGCTAAATACAATGTATATAACTTCTTCAGTTTGTACACTATTACATTGGAATCTAAATTAAACATTTAAATAAATTTGTAATCCCACAGCTGACTAATACTTTTTTGCCCCACTGTATATATGCTTAAATGAACTGAACTAAGGGCGAAAACAAGCCAGGTTCCGAACAAATGCTCCAAACGAGTCAGGTTTGAATACACCAAGTCCGCAAGGACCATGTGATTAGTAATGTGCTTGACAGTTAAATTCTCTTCTTTATCAGATTTAACAGCATGGGGGACAGTGAAGCAGAAGGCGTTGAGAGTCATACAGAAGGTAAGCTGGACTCCAGATATAATTACCAGCACATTATCTCACTTTTGTTTAAATTGCTCAGGTCCATGATTTGGTCAGATGTACTGAGCAGAAAGATGGACAGGCAAGCCAGTTTTTAGCCCCGTTTCCACCGCAGGAACTTTCCCCAGGAACTAGGGACTTTGGGTACTCCGTATTAAAATCGTGATCTCTATTTGAGACAAGAATGAAAAAAAATCATGCAGCTCTAATCAGTAGTCTATAGTGTTTTTGTTTCTGTGTTTTTATTAACAAGCTTATTATAACCTGCACGTTGACAGAAATATATTTGCAGACAGCTGTGTAGTAGAAATTAATGCTCTGTACCATACTAAAGAAAACATGGTCCCTGACATTAATGTTGGCTTGGATGCTTCCTTTTTCCTCAAGCCTTGTCATCTGATCAAAAACAAAACGTAGCTCCTACTGCCTCCACTGTCCTTACAAAACTGCAGGAGAAGAAGAGGGATTTAATAAACAATTTAATAAACAGGAGAGATCAGTTTTGAACACAGCTGGATCCGCTGATGTTGGAGTCATCTGCTGCTCCTCCCCCTGCTCCATCAACATCTAGTAATGCCCCTCATCATAGCTACAGTAAGTTACATTTTTGTTAACAACAATTTGTGCTTTTCAACATATATATTTATTTCAACAAAAGTGTCATGAATCCTGGCCACGCACTTCCAGTTCACTCACCACCAGAGGTTACTCACTCACCACATTGACTCTCACACCATACATCACACTGGACTGCATTTCCCATCATCCATTGCACTGTTTTCACACACAGCTGATTGCACTGATCACACACCCTACATAAGCCATGGACTTTCTCTCCCTCACGGCCGAGTATTGTATGCATTTATCGCTGCCCTAGCTTTAGCTACTCTGCAGAGCCCCTGTTAGTTTTCCTAGTCTTGCCTTGCCTTGCCTTGCCTTGCCTGTTTCGGATTGTGTCTTCCCCTGCCTGGAATATTGCTTACGTTTTGGATTTACCTCTCTTGTCTAGCCCCTTTGGATACTGTTCGCTGTCGACTGACCCATGCCCGTTTTGGATGACTCTTTGCCTTGCCTATGATGTACCTGTTTGCCATTGTTTGACCCTTGCTTGTTTTCTGACCACGCATTTGTAATAAAGCTCGCACATGGATCCGCATGTCTCTCGTCTCGTTGGCTCCGTTACAAAAAGCCTGTTAAATTAGAAAATAAAAGTTGAGAAATTGGTAAGTTTAATACAGAGAGACAAATTTATTTATTTTTTAGAGAAACCAGAAAAGCAGAAGAGGACATTGACATCCTTTACATCGTCCTCCTCCTCCTCATCCTCTTCTTTTGAGAGGAAAAAAAGAAAAAGAGAAGGAAAGAGAAGTAAAAAAATGTAGAAGTTACAAAGTCGTTAAGCATGAAATCCTAAGTATTCTTAAAGCTTTGATGATATAATGAAATGCAACCCCCTTACTGACAGGCAGAGATTCACGTGTATCATATTTAAAAAGACTTGAGTAAAGCAACTGTACAATATCTGCACTGTAAAAAGTGAACCTGTGCAGTTGTTAATATACTGTACATAGTTAGGAAATTAGTAATCAAACTGATTAGTATTAACTTAAACCTATGGATATAGCATATTCAGAGGTGTCCAGAAATAAAAATTCTCTGTTGGTTTAGTCTGGTTTAACAGGAGTTTTGACAAGTTTTTGAAAATGTAAAAAAGTTAAAACCTCTTTAAAACCAGGCTGGGTTTTAGTTTGTTTGTTAAAATAAATAAATAAATGGTTTAGTAACCATAGCTTTTTGGTTTTATTTAAAGGCAGGGTAAGCTCAAATTTTAAATCAAAAGTATAACCAATAACGATATTTCTAATAGCCTAACACTACAAATGAAACACAAATGATAATAATTAATAGGACAAAAAACATGGATACTATACTTACTATAATAACATTTTGGCTAATTTGGGGGATTTACCAATTGTATAAGATAATGTTGAGACTTTAAAGAGTAAAACCTATATATATATATATATATATATATATATACACATATATGTTCAAGTTATCAATATGAACAATATAAACATTAGCTGGTTTGTCTGCATTAGTTAAACATTAACATTAGTGAGGTACAGTATAAAAGGAATGTAACACAAAACACTAGCTGCGTCCCAAATGACGCACGATGTACTATGCACTTATGCACTCAATCGTGTAGTGTATGAATTTAGTATCATCCCAAATGGAATACTAATGTTTTTTTGCTAACCGGAAATTCAAAACGTTTCCCAGTCGATGGCATATGACGTGTAGCGGATGTAAAACAATCCGCTTTTGGTTTTGCTACCACAGATGAATTTATTATTTTTATTATTTACATTAATAGTACCTGTCATGACGAGTACAATCCCAGGCACCGTCAGGAGGCAGCGTAATCGTCTAAGCAGGAGAATATTGCTTGCCCGATCCAAAATAAATATAATAGTAAGTTATGGTTGCGGCTGCTGGAAATGTAAACATGAGTATAGTGCCCCACAGTGGCAAAATTTAGCAGCAGCCTTAATTTAATGCTAATTTTGAATTTACTCCTTTTCCCACTTCCTTTTTAAATGCTGAGCAGATATTTTTAAAAAACAGACCCAATTTTAGTCAATATCAGTTTATTTTTTGTAAAAGCTGACAGGTTTACAAGGTGTCTAAAATAATGCAAGAAACGCATTGTAAAGATAATTTTTTATTCCTTTTGTGATAACATGATCATCAATCAAATATATTCTTTGTCATTCAATTTTAGAGAGAGAGAGACCAAACCAATACTGCCAGCTGAACAACACTGTTCCCATTCTGGCAGTGTATTTTGATGGCATTAGTGATCTCCGCCCTGACTTTCATCTGTCTAGACGGTCATTCAATTGTTTAATGACAGCCCTGGAGAAGAGTGTGACCATGGCTGGGGCCCTGTGCTGGAGACACTCATGTTCCTGTTTTGGTTAGCAAGTGCCACATCATATCGAGTTGTTGCCAGGGCTTTTGCCATCCCTCGCTCTACTGTACACAGAGCCGTCCGCAACGTCAGCAGGAGAATCCTTAGCATCATGAGAGAGGTCATCTCTCTTCCTTCTGCTGATGACCTACCTTCAGTAGGTGATGGATTTGCCAGGCTTGCTGGGTCTGCCATCTTCAATAAGGTTGTTCCGTTTTTCTTCCCACGGAAAGGGCAACCCAGTGTACAAAGGATATTACTCGGTATTCCACATGTGTTTGTTTATTTTATTTTTTTCACAAAGGATAACCAGGTAATAAATCTGAAAAACAGGAAATGCAACATTTAAATTTTCATACATACTACAAACAGCCCCAGTTCATTACCTCAATAACAATAAGCAACAATAAATAACATTAGTCAAAAATACAAATATAATAATATTAAATGTACTATAATAATAATAATCATCATCATCATTACTTCATAATTTGTTTGTATGTACATGCTTCACACTTCAAACATAAAGCTAAAGAAAGTAAACATAGTACAACAACATAGCATGGCGACAGCAGACAACATGAATCATAAAGCAGACAAGAAAACATTTGAAATTAAAAGAGCTTACCAAGTGGCTGCACACCGGGTTGAAAGTCATTACAAATTAAATGAATCTCCCACTTCCTTTTTATAGTAAACACCGGTCACATGTTTCTCACAGGACACTCCTCTTAAAGGGGCACTACACTATAAACTGCTATTTGCAACATGTATACAATTTTTATACATTGATAAACATTGGATTAAACAAAAATCTCACAAATGACCGAACTCCGCAGAAAACACAACACCTCCCACTTAAGTTCCTGATCTTATGATCCAGGGAACTTAACAAAATCACTCAAAGGACCCCTCTTAGTGACACCTTTTTTTTTTCTTTTTTTTTTTTTTTCACAAGAGGGCCCTTTGCTTTGCACAATGTCTTTGTGTCTAATGAAGGCACGACCGATGGAGGAGCAGCTTAGTCCAATGTCCAAGTCAATCACATCCCTTTGGCAGGTGTGTGGTGTACTGCCCGGGTATGCGAGGTATGGGATGTGCATGCTCTTACTTCGTGTATGTAGTAGGGTACAGTAGGGTAGCGAGCCACGATTGGCATGGGATTAGCGGTACAGCCACTCTATCCTCATTCCAGCGTTGGATTCTCCCTCCGCAGAGCAAGAGTCCTGTCTTTTCCTCCTTCTGAACAACTAGGCGATCCAAGGTTGTGTCCCGGAACTCGACACCATCTTGAGCTTCGAGAGCTAGATCTTTGAAAGCTGTTGCTCTTTTTTCCACAGACAGGTATGGTCTTGCCTCCCACTTTGACCGAACTGGGGCAGGGCTGTTGCCTAGCCAGATTTCTACTGCTTGTCTCATCCAAGCGATGGTCCCGCATAATCGTGCCAGTGAACTGAACCTTCGGGGGTCCACAAGGCGCACAAGTGCAACACTGGTTGGGCCTGACCATTTCCTGGGCTGGGCTCCTATTGTAACCAGTGCTGAGAACGCCTTCCTCCGAAGTCCCCCGATCTCTTCGACAACAGAGGGGTTGATCTCACCGGCAGTTTTCACAGGCCAATCTGATTCAGGCAACTTCAAAAATTCTGGGCCTTCCTGCCAGACTGATCCTTCAGCAAGCTCCTCAGGGGATGCTTCTCTTGTGAGGAGGTCAGCGACATTCTGTCTTCCTTCGACCCACCTCCAGCTATCCACTGATCCGGCCTTGTGGATTTCTCCAATCCGGTTTGCAAAAAATGTCTGATAGCCATAACTATCCTTCTGGATAGCTCCCAGGATTGTCTGACTATCGACAAAATGGATCCACCGATCGACCTTGATGTAGCAGTGCTTCTCGAAGTATGTCTTCAGGCGGGATGCAAAGACAGCCCCGCACAGCTCTGCTTTAATGACATCACCTTTCTGGTCTAGAGGGGTGAGCTTGGTCTTTGATTCAACCAGCTTCACTACGACTCCATCTTCTGTCTCCCACCGTAGGTAAAGAACGGCTCCGTAGGAAGCTTCACTACCATCAGAAAACGTAATCCCCATTGGGCGACCTATAGCTCCAAGGGGTGTGAGACTCCTGTCGAATTTAATTTGGCCAAGCCTCACATTTTGTTCAAAGAGTTTTATTGCAGCCTCTCGAAGACGTGGCGAAAGAGGATCATCCCAGGTGTCCTTGGAGGGATGGTCTCTTCCTGCTTCCTGAAAGGACTTTCTTATGAGCATCACTCCTTGTTGCTTGGCAGGTGAGGCCAGGCCGATGGGGTCATAGAACCCTGCAATCTGACTCAGCAGCATGCATCGGGTGAGAGAGTCGGGGGTGCTGCCTCTGATCTCATCCTCTCGTAGATCCAGACCAGTCCTCATCTTTCCTCGCCTCTTTGAGAAGTTCACTGACGTCAGCACTCGGAGTTTATCAGATTCAGGTTCATATCCCAATCCCAATGCCTTGTTCTCCTCTTCCCGCATCTGGTTGGGAAGTATCAGAGTCTTGGGCTCTGTTGACCTGACGTTGCTGGGGTCAATGGGATTTTCACTCCTCCCACATTGGCCTGTCAGGACCCAGGGCTTGAGGGCGAAGCCACCTGCTTTTAGAATCTCTTCCACTCCTTCGGTCATCCTAATCAGAGTTTGAAGATCATCATGCGACGTCAAGATGTCGTCCACATAACAGTCCTCTGTCAGGATCCGACGTTCTTCAACCATGGATGTGAACTGAGGCAGGTTTGCCGTCTCTCTCATGGCAACCTGAGCGATGCATCCGGCAGGCTTGTCACCGATGTTGACTCTGACAACGGCAAACACACCGATTTCATCTTCGGGGTTATCCCTCCAGAGGAATCGATGGAGATGGACCTCCTCGTCCTTCAGCCACATGGAATTATACATTTTCTTTACATCGCCAAGAGCAGCATACAATCTGCTCCTGAATCTAAGCAGGACACCTCGGATCGAGTTGAGGACATCAGGGCCTTTGTGCAGGAGGTTGTTCAGGCTCAACCCTTTGAACTCCTGGCTACTGTTCCAGACTATCCTCACTGGCGTTGAGCTAGAATGAGGATTCGGGGCAACCAGATGGCTGATGTACCAGAATGGGCCGTTCCAGCCCTTGATCTTTTCCTTCGTGAGCTCGATGGCTGCTCTTGATACCATCTTGCGGATCTGCGCTCCATATGCCGCTTTCCACACAGGTTCTCTTCCCAGCCGAGCCTCGGTGTTCAGGAAGGTTGCTTCTACTGCTCGGCGGTTGTCTGGCAGAATCGCTGGGCTTACTTTCCATGGGTAGGCCGCATCCCAGTGCGGGGCGTCGCTGTGTTTGTCCGCTAGCACATAAGAGAGGCAGTCCTTTATCTTTTCCAAGTCCTTTTCTTCTCCAAGGGTCATCTCTTTGCCTCCCGGAGGGCACTTACTGCACTTGCAGCTCCCGCATTTCGGGTCACACGCTGCTCCAATACTATCCCATTTGAACCACTCAAACACCTCCTTATTTGTGACAGTGGTGCTTCTGAGGGTCACTTCTTCCATCCTCGTTGGGTCCTCACTCAGGTTTGATGGATGTCATGTGCGCCTGAAGCCGCCAGTAGCTGACGCCCTTTGCTACTTAAACAGAAAAAGATTCTATTCAATCCAATTTCAGGCAATCTGTGATCACTCAGGCAAATTTCTAGATGTGTTTATAGGGTTCCCTGGGTCTGTGCATGATGCCAGGGTGCTAAAACATAGCCCCATCTTCCACCAGAGGCTTTATCCTCCCCCTGGCTGATGTATAGTGGGTGATGGTGGATACCCCTGTTTATCCCAGCCAATTAAAGTAATGAACCCCTACAGACTCCCTCTACACACACCAATTCAGCAGGCTTTTAACCACCACCTGTCAAAAGCACATAGTGTTGTAGAGCGGGCTTTTGGGGTTCTGAAAACCAGGTGGCGCTCTATCTTCCTGAAAGCCCTTGAGGTGGACCCCCTGTATGCACCCGAGGTTGTGGCCTGCTGCACAGTTCTGCATAACATCTGTTTAACAAATGGAGACATCATGGATGCAGATGAGGCAAATGACATCGATGATGAGGATGAACTTGTAGTAGAGGCAGTGGATGCTGTATGCGGGGCAGAAGTGAGAGACAGAATGGCAGCTATGTGTTATGCACCAGCACTTGTAGACCATCTGTATTTCAGAATCTAGTAAATTGGAACAAAGTTAAACAAATTATCTGTAAATAGAATTTGATGATATGTTACATAGAAGCTGATTTGATATTGTTCATATGCTCTACATATTTTGTCTTAAACATACCTTCAGTAACAACAAAATGACAACACAACAAATTTAATTTTATCTTCATATTTATTTACTTACAAATGTAAGTCACAAATTTCTTAATATATTTATTCATATGTATTAATTTGTAGAATTTCTTTATTAAAACTTCTCACTGTTTTTACTCACTATATCTCTTTTTTTATTTTATTTTATCTCACTACTTATTGATTAATCTCTCCAGAATAGCCAAAAAGCGACTATCTCGCACAGCCATGTCCCGGTCTCTCCTCTCTTCCCTCAGCAGAGCCTCTCGTTCTCGCCTCTCCTCCCTCTCTCTCTCTCTTCTGTCCTCCCTCTCCATCATTTCTCTTTCTAGCCTTTCATCCCTCTCCTGCATCTCTTGGACGAGCTCATATAGGGAATCATTGGCCTCTATCGTCCTCCTTTTGGGGGTGACTCTAGGCTCCTCGCTCCTTTCATGAGTCAACACTGAGGGAGGTGAACACACTACTGCATCCTGGGAGGATGAGCCAATGAGGACAGGCGGAGTCACAGATGGCCTGCCCCCAACTGACTCATCCATCAAACTGTACCACTTCCAGGATGCAGCAGTACTCTCACCCCCCTCAGTGCTGACTCCTGTTTTGGGGCACTTTAGATCCTGCATAAACAAATAGATAGTTTACAACAGTGATTCACAATTTCAGTCCTGGGGTAACACTGCTCTGCACATGTAGTATGTCTCTCTTATTTGATGCCCTTGGCTCAGTTCATGGATCTCCCTCTTAACAAGCTGATGAGCAAAGAGTTTTCTTTTAAAACCTATTCACAAAGCTGCTGAGACAAAACTTTTACTAAGGAATAGAGAGAAGTCTTAAGCTGAGAGTAAGGGCGGGGTTGACCTCGTTGCTATGGATGATGTCAGCGTGCTTATTAACTATGCATACAGTGATTGGCTGATAGTCTCTGTCAGAGATTTATTCATAGAAATATTGTAGAGACGTATTCATGTTGCCATATTCAAATAAAGGTTTAAAAATAAAAATGTTAATTGCCACATTCAAATAAAGATTTGTTACATCCATTAAAATTCCAGGCTAAGTGAAACTAATTATTAAACAAGTATATGAAGAGTTCATTTGCAAAAACAGATAACTCAGTTTTTAACAATTCTCAAAAATCATGTTTTTTTTTTTATTGTGCATTCCAATTAATCTCAATCAAAATGCAGTTTGGGTTATTTTGACTAGGTTAAAAAATAACTCAGAAAAACAAATATGATAACATAAAAGCATGATTTTTGAAAATGTAAAAAAGAAAAGAAAAGGAGTTATCTGTTTTTGCACATAAACTCTTCATATGCTCAGCTAATTCTCAGCCTCTTAAATGTATGCTTCTCATAATTAGTGAATATGCATACAAACAGTCTTTTAATTAACAGAGTAGATAGTAAGCCATGCAAATGTAAAAGAAAACCAAACTGGTTGAATCTTGCTCTTACCTTATACTTTTGTTTAAGGTTCTCCCATTTTTTCTTGGCCCAGGATGGGGTAATACTCCCCTCCAAGCCATACTGGGAGATAAATGCCCTAGAAAAATACAACACAATCTGTGCTACCCACAAGTAGGATGCTTTAAAACATTACTCTTAAAGTTATTTAATATGTCGTGGTTACTTACTCATATCCTTGGTTGCGGTAAACAATTCGTTGTTAGCAGCGCGACAATTAATAAGATTGCACGTATCTTCTTCGGTCCCTATGAGAGATTTTACAAAACACTACTGTTGAATAACGCCTATCAATGGACATTATATTAATTTTTAAGCGTTTAAGTATTAAGAAAATAAACTGAAGAGGGTTTCTATATTAAGGATCCGAAGCATGACACTTGAAGTTATGATGATTGATAAGACAAAGTTCGTAAATAACAAATTTCAACATAATATATGTAGATATAATGGTGAATCTTTAAATTAAACCACACAAAGTAGACTGATAGAAAAAAAAAATCGACTTACATTTGTACGATATCGGAGTGTCGTCTGCCATTTTCTAATGAATCTTAAGCGCCCGATAGCTCCTCCCCTTCCGCTACGTAAAAAAGCTGCGACCGTTGAGTGCATAAAGTGTCCAACATTCTAGACTTAATTTTTTCGGTTATTTAAGTGCACCATCCGGGTATTTAAAGTGCACTTTTTCTTTTTGGAATTTTCAGTGTAAACGCAGTACTTGCACTATTTATACTACAAAACGTCATAAATAGTGCATAAGTACGCGATTTGGGACGCAGCTACTGAAAAGAGCATTTTCAATTGTTGCTGAATTTACTTCTGTTAAAACCACACAACAGTTGTTGATGCAAAGAATCGTTAACAAGGCTAACAAATGCTTTACTCGATCATCGTCGGACTGACGGATTTCACGAGATGTCTCTGCTGTAATGACGCACACAACACACCACAATAACAATTAGGTATATCATTTAAAAAAGTAAAACGTTTAGTGCAGTAAAATCGTAGTGAAACAAATAAGCGATATAATAGCACCAAATATACGATCTATGAAGTAAACTTATTACCTGCTTGTAACACTTCAATTTCTAAAGGGCTAAGTAAAGGGATCACGGCCTTGCCATTGGCTCCCGGTATGCTCGCAACCACTAGGACACTCACTTTGTCTCCCTCATTGTTGTTTTCCCAAAATTGTTTGGCGATTATTTTTAGCCCTACTCCACGAATATGCAATTTATACAGCAATTTAATTTTGTTTTGGGATTGATTAATGTTCATTGTACACCAATCTTCTATGGTTTATTTGATAGTGAATGTAACCCTGCTGCTGCAAGGTGCTGTACGCCCTCCAGCAATCACTGAGAACTTGACTCCCAGGAACTACATATTTCTGTATAATGGGTAGCAGATGCCTTCTGGAACACTGTTTGATCAATTTCAATATTGGTCTTCGACGAATGCCCTTCACCTCTTGCATTCCAAAAACCCATGAACGATTTCTTTCCCAGGTTCTCCCAAATCGCCCACGGTTGTACTACACAAAAGTCAAACCAAAATGATATAATCATGTTATTATTATTATTTAACAATCAAAAATATCTTCTTAGTAATCTCAATGTCATCTGTCGTTCTGTACTGTACCTCTCTTTTGTGACGGAATTTACTTTCATCAATGATGACAAAAGCATGTGTACCACCAATCCGCATCTTTTTCTTCCTCTGAAGACGCTTCATAGCAGTGATGCAGCTGTGACGAAGAGCATCATATACTTTTGTAATGGATGCACCACTTCTGCAAACACTTTCTTCTATCATGTCCACATGTCTTCTCCTGAGACCTTGAGCAAAACTGACGAGAACAAATAGTGGTGATCCATATGAGACTCCCACACCTCCAGTAATAAAAAAACAATAAAATACAAATGAAATGATAAAATATTTAACTGTATCAGTGATTGACGTGTATTGGCGCTGCACACAATACACTAAAATCTTGCAACTGCAATATTTATAGTAAATGTTTATTTTTAAAAATGGTCATCATATTGTTGTTGCCACCATGCAACCCAACAGTCCAAAAAATTGTGGCAAGTCACCACTGTTACTGTCAAAATGAGTGTGATGACCTGATTGCCACATAAAACTTTTCAGCTAAAGTGAATAATCTGTGTAGAACTGTGTATACAACAGAATGGCATGCATTTAGGATTTGGTTAAAGTAATGGCTCTTTTTTTGGATCTATTATTTTCTGTGAAGCTGCTTTGAGACAATGTGAATTGTAAACAGTCCAATAAAAATGAAGAATTGCTAATTAAATCATTTTTAATTAAAGCAATTGCATTGCTATTCAGCTACATTGGCTATTCAGGTCACAATTTAGTTGGTTAATTACATAAACAAATAAACAACAAATAAATAAAACTGACTTGTGCATTATCTTGAGCCAGGCTTGAAGATCTAGGTGTGAATTCTCAAAAATAGAGCCCTTCCTAATTGTTGTGGAAATGTCACCATGGCGTCCTGTGGAAAGATCACTCAAAATGTAATAAACATGGCATTTTGCTATGCATAAAAATATATAATCTTTAGTTTGAACTTTTATACGTAATTATAGAAGTAAGCTATCCTTGTTTTAATGTGCTTGTTTAAATGTATATGTGCTGCACCTCCTTCTACCAAATGCTTAGCATGTATCCAAAAAAAAAAAAAACACTATTTCGTCAGTAAACCCTATTTTCGACAGAAGTGAAATCTGATGAGAAAATCATAATATAAAAATGTTAAATTAAAAAAAAAAAGTCCTTAAAGTCTATTATGGACAAACTGTTACAGATAATGTCACACACTGCTGCCACATATCACAATCTGAACAGCACTTCACTGTAGACTAGTGGTATGGTACTGCGGTTATACAGCTTATTCCTCATATGAAAATCATGTAAAGGCTGGAATACACTAAACGACTTTTAAAATCTGAACAGATTTTTAAAGCACTAGGCATCATACACTTACCAACTTTGTAAATAGTGACAAAGGAAAACTGGGCATCATACACTACACAAACTAGGATCATACACTACCAGACTTTAAAATTGTTCCGATCATGACAAACTCACACAGAAACGTGTGTCTTGTTGCTAGGAGATGCATGACAAATGAAAACAATGTGTGTTCTAAAATCGGCTGAAAATATCAAACATGTCACATATCAAAGTCTGAAGCTAAAAAATTAGAGTCTGTGACCATCATACACTACCCGATTTTCTGTGGAATCTGTCAGCTGTAATCTGCAGACTTTGCTCTGACTTTCCTCAACTAGTGTCAGCTTGTTCGGCCGGATCCATGACAGATTGTTTGTTTTGAGGTTTAAAACTGACGAGAAGTGAGACGTGCGGATCCAAGTGCAAGCTTTTATTTACAGGCATGGTCATAAATACAGGCAGGGTCGAGCAATGGCAAACAGGTATGGCAGGGACAAGACAAAGAGTAAACCTAGGGCAAGCGAAGGTCGACGATCGGCGAACAGTATCCAGTGGGCAAGGCAGAGAGATAATCCAGGGAACACGGGCTAGAATCCAATAGGGGTGCAAACAGTGTCCAAACGGCAAGGCAAGGGTTAATCCAGGGAACACGGGCTAGAACAAACACGGGAAAACACAATCCAAAACAGGCAGGGGAAAACTAACAGGGGCTCTGTAGAGTTGCTACGGCTAGGGGAGCGGTAAACGCATACAATACTCGGCCGCGAGGGAAACATGTATTAAAGTCTTTTTAATTCAACGTTACAGGAAGCTGTAAGGCGCCTCCACAATTCGATCCACAAACTGGGTAAGACTGGGGGGAATAAATTCACTTCATAATCAGGCAGTGATGACTTATCTGCTGCAGGAATTAAGGACAACTTTTGAAGATGCAGACCCTGAGTGTATAAAAGGTAATCATAAAAGTGTTATTGTAATTATTTTATGTCCCTCTTTTTTTTTCCTCCCTATTTTAATTTGAATTGTTTCTGTCACTTATTTGAATATTTTTTATTTATTTAGCATATTGCAGGACTTTCTACGAGACATTGCGGAGGAAATACTCTTTGTCTCGGCCAGGAAAGTCCCAGCTAAGAGACTCCATTAAGGCAGGGGCTAAAAACCGACAAAGGAAAAGATGAGTAAGTGTAGAAATTAATCTATATATTGTGTTTTTCGAAGTTAACATATGGTGTGTTTTGCAGTTGCTGGAGTCCAGGTCAAGGGTCATAAAAACCGATGCAGAGAGAGAACTGTGGCAGACTGCAACACTGGAACTGATGTCTGATGAGGAGGATGCCATTGTTGATGAAAGGCCGGTGTGGGTTGTGAGGTCTCCACCTCACAGGAATCAACAGTATCAGATCTTTGCCAGCAGCTTCAGCGCAGATTGGAGGCGGATATGCGCTATGCCCTTACACACCGTCAGTGTATTAGAGCTGATGGAACTGAGCCAGAAGGACACTCTTTTTTGTTACTTTAACAAGCACTGCCTGTGTGTTTAATGTTGCTTTTAATATAACTGCACGTTTATTTTTTCATTGTTTTCCTTTTCTTCATTTGCTCTTTTTTGTACAGTTTCATATTCTGTAATATTGTTTTTCTTTTCATTTTTTATTGCTTTGGGAACTGTTTTGTTTGATTAAACCATTTGTACAGTTTCATATATTATATATTTCCACATTGCTTAAAAGTGTTGGTTTCATTTTAATAAAAGTCCTTTAAAAAAAATAAATTCTATTCTCATTTTTTGAGGGTGTTGAGAATGGTTAGGGTCTATCTACATAGCTGGCCAATAACCAATCAAGTCACTAAGCTATGAGGGATTAGGTTGGGATGAATAAAAAGTGTGACCAGTCAAATAATATCAACAGGAAAGTGACTGGGTAATGCTCCAATAGTTGCCAGGGATTTGGATGTTTTATTTTTAAACAACCAATCAATGTTGAAATAAAAAAACAATAGGGGACACAGTTGTGAAAAGGTGTGGCTCTTGAGGTGTGAAAATAGGCTTGTTTGAGATGAGTAAAATCTGCGCAGAACCGATCACCGGTGATCACCGCGAGATGCATGCCGGTTAGAAAAGTGTCCGAGTTACGTCCGCCTTGCTCTGATGTCATGCTGACGTGTGCCAAAAAACTCTGGCGACGGCGAGGCAGCTGTGTCGGATTCAGCAGTCGCGCACAGTTGCTCTCCATCGACTGCGCTGATCAAAAGCATGATGGGAAACGACTGACTGACAACACAGCTTAATGCTCATTGGTTCAGACAACCGTGATGCTGCGTTCTCTTCTAAAATGTTTTATTTTTTTAAAATCTGATTTCATGCTATTATGTATTTAAATTGTGCATGAATATTCCCAAAGACTATGACAATGCCATCTCTTTGTGAGATATGTGATTGTTGTCATATTTTCTATAAAATCTAAAATACGTGTTTGAATTCAAATAAAAATGGATGATAAATACACCTTTCGTATTGGAATTAAATAGCAAGCACTTTGAGTGTCTTGTTCATCATATTTATATTGATATAAAAGCAACAGAACTGAAATTATCATGTTTATCAGCAGCACAGCATATGAGTGAGAATAACGCGATATCTGCCTTTGCTCTGGTAGGTATCTGTTCCACTTCGAGAGCTCAGAACTGTCCGTCATGACTATGCTTATTTCACTCCTCCCCTCACTGCAGCCGCCTACTCTCGCCTACATTTCAGGCGAGGCGAGGTGCATCTCAAACAAGCCTAATGTCTCCCTGACAAAATCCTTGAGTGTATTAAGTGTCATGGCAACAAATTGATGTACCATGGTAGCATACCTCAGCAAAATACATCCGCATTGGTATCATTACGGAAGTATCCTAACTTGGTGGAATTTGACGTATACACTCAGTGGTACTACTAGATACTTCCGAAAATCAGTGGTGTATACAGGAGTTTCCTAGTACAGATACACCTCTTTTCATGCAGTGTTACTTGAGATGATGTTCTGAATAATACTTCCACCACTGTTATTAAGTAGCTAAGTTTACATTACCTAGTGTTAGCTAGCTATCTAGCAGGTAAGTTAATTTGACAGTACTATATATTATTTATAAACCCATATTACATTTTTACAAGTGACATATTTCCAGTTGTAAAAAAGGAGATAATACATATAAGATGTAAAATATTCTTGTTGTATGGTGACAATTGATATCTGAAATGCACAAGTAACAGTTAAAAGTAAACAATGAGTAGCTATAATGGCAAATAAAGAGTTAGAAAGTAGCAGCATTGGGCTGCTGTTCATGCCAATTTCTACTTTGATTTGTGTAGATTTTTTCTGGGTTATATTATATTTTGCCGTCCATTTAACAACCTTGCAATTGATATAAGAGGAAATCTAGTGTCATTTGGCTAATGCAGGAAACTATAGCGGAACAACATAGCAAAAGTTACATTGATATGAGCTGAAAAATGTGTTATTTGCCTGTTTTTCACCAACAGAGAGTGGCTGACCTTTCCATTTGAGTCCTGGTGTCAGAATTATATTAAAAAGTGGGTTAATTTGTCTTTGTATGTTGTATGGTTCAGGAGTTATGAAAATCTGTGTTTTTCTCCACTCGCGATGATGTCATTTCAAGATGGCCACCAAACAAACCTCATGGGACATTAGTTGACCTCGGCAACATCAAAACGTTCTTAGGGAAGCACTCAGTGTGCAGATTTTAATCTTAGCTGGTCCATTGCATATACTGCACAGATTATGAATTGTAACCTTCTGTAAGATATATAAAATTGTTTATACCCATTTCAGTCAAAATGTTAAATAATTAATGAGCGCTTTTTTAGGGCTGGTGTAGGATTTTTATGTTTGATGTTGCGTTCTGATGTTGTGTTTATTATTTTTACAAGTGTTTTTCTATCATAGGAGTGTTTTTGAGGCATTTTTGCACTTTATTAAAGCACAGCTATTGACCAATCCAAATCAAGGACTGCAATTAAAAAGTTCTGAATAGCGGATTTACTGAATACAAGTAAAATTTACACAGAAACCAAGTGAAGGAAAGGAGCTTTTTTTCATACTTTTCATCATAAAGACAATGTTTTATAAGTGTCTACAATGAACAGTGTAGTATTTTATAGTATGTACTGTAATCAAAAACACTCTGCTGACAATACAGTATCATCCTGCCTTCTCTTATTTTTAAGTAAAGCTTACAGATATGTAAAGATTCACTTTAACTAAAGCATGCAATTATCTTCAGAGATGATGACGTTTTCTCATGGTTTTGCAAATGGCAGTGGGACTTTAGTTGGAGGGTTCGGCTCTTTGCTAATTATTAAATCACGGCAGAACAACACTGGTTTATCACCAAGACCCAGTCTGTACTGCCACAGATATAAACTCTTGTTTGGCTTCAGCTCAAATGATAGCTCTTCTTCTATATCGGTCGCGTCATTCCAGGTTTCCTTCTCAGTGTGCACATGTGCACCTCCATATTCTGCAGAAAAGGAGAACTGACATTTCGCAATTAACACTGTGATATCTCCTGAGACTGACGCAGCTATCTTCCAGTTGTGTGTCATCTGTGCCATCTTCTCCTTGTTGTAACCGACCTTCTTAATGATTTTTTTCTTCCATGTCAGTGGTGTGTCACTGTTGTTAGTTATAGTTTTAATATTCTCCCACCTGCCAAAGGCTGGACCTCTAGTTATCGACAGACCGCCAGGCAGGAAGTTTACAACATCAGGGTCAACAGAATAGCCCACAAGATCATCATCTTTGGCAAGGTCAGCGCCTTTGCAGTATTCGACTCCCCACTCTAAGGATGGCTTCAGGAAGCAGCAGCATTCTGACAGACCCCAGTAATAGAGACCGTTGCTGGATTTAGGGTTCAAATTATGTTGTATATCAGTGGAGATGTTACCCAGGCCAGATGTTATCTTACAAATTCCCCTGCTTTTAAACAGGATAACAAAGAACTGATTGATGCCTAAGTAGTGATCTCCACGTTGGAAGTCGGGATGAAGGTCTTCAACAACAGCGTTAGCATCTGTTGACAGATCAGTGACTTTGCGGTATGATTTATCCTTAATAATGTAAAAGTAGCCATCCATATCAGCAAGATAATGGTCTCCATTTTGGCAGGAGGGGTGCAGACCGAAAATAGTGAGGTCTGAACATTTGTTTAAATCACTTGTTTGCATATAACAGCCAAGATCAGAGCGAATTATATACGTGTACTTTTTCCCTGCACAGATGTCAACACCTTTAGTTTTGCTTCTGGGGATAATGTTTTTCATCATGCCTTAACCTGCAACACAGACGAACACAGACATATTAAGCATCATTATATCACTGATTCTAGAGACTGATATGTGAAAAAATACAATATAAAATTTAGTTCTGAAGTTTAGTTATTCTGAAAACCCCAGTTTCGAAATTCCTTGATTTTATACCTTTTTTAAGACTATAAAAACCATTAGGCACCTTAGATAAATGAGAAAATATGATGTAGGTTGGTAAATAACTTAAAAATAATTGATTAACCATATAAAGTGATTAAGGAGTGAGCAATATTTTTGAAAATCAACCCTGCAAACAACCCTTTACGGGCTGCCAGCGCAGGGCCCCTGAGAATTTGCTCATTGGCAAAACGTTGGCCTCTTAGCACTGGCCTTGCACGGGCAGCTCTCACTTAGCCTCCAGGAAGCCTAAGCGCCGTTTTATTGAAAATAATAAAGTTTGAAGTCATCATTATGGAGGTAAGTGCTTGCTTTAGTTGGGTTCCTGACCCTTGACTTTTTAACTTAAATTTTTCTCTGGCTGCTATAACTGTGAGCTCTGAAGCATATTTGTTATAGCAAAATTTGCAAGAAGAAAAACTGATCTGCTGATTCAGTCATCACATAGTGGCTTGATTCTCAAATCTCACCCATGAGTTTGATCTCTGAGGACATTATTTAGATTTAATTATTTCACATTATATTAGCCCTAGAATACAACTTCATGAAATTGTCTTGCTTTAATATTTTGAAAATTAAGTCGTTATACAGAAATTATTTGGATGGGATCATGTAGACTGACACGGATATCAAAGATTCAGCGTATGAACCTCAACAATGGTGACAGTCAACAAAATATTCAGATCAACGCTGAACATCACAAAACAAGCTTTTCGTTGATTGACACCATTGTTGAGGTTCATACGCTGAATCTTGATATCTGTGTGAGTCTACAGGATCCTGTCAAATAATTTCTGCATAATGACTAAAAAACATTCAAAATATTAACCCCCTGTGGTCGAAGCCCATACCAGCGCGGGCAGTCTTGTATTTTTTTTATGACCGCGAAAAGAACTAAAAATACTTCATGAGTTTTGATCGTACATAAGGTATCATTCGAAACTGCAAAGGGTCTACTTTTATTTGTGTATAGTCATAATACAGTGGGGATTTATTTAAGACTGCAAGGGAAGCTTAGCTTCCCCTATAATGTAAAAAAATGAATGGTCAAATATATACTATTGTGTTAACATTTTATTGACTAAAAATGCGTTAGAACACGTTCATCTCGAGTTCGTTCAGAATCAGCTACATATAGCAGGTCGGCTGACTCGAGTTCCTTCTCATACATTCCCGTAGTGTCACAGTGCATTTCCCCGTTGAAGCCGAGCGTCCATTGACTTCATTGGGGCTGCTTTGAACAATTTTTTTCAGTGCTTCAAAACTAGAAGGTCTTTGGATAAATGCTGCGATTATGTCCCGCCCACGGATGCTCAGCGTCTCTGGGGGTGAATGGAGGAGTGGGCTGGCCTGGACTCCGGGCTTCTGCGTGATGATTGGAGGGTCTGTCGAAAGACTGCATCTCCTTTTGATTGACAGCGATTTTGTACTATAAAAAGTCGCTGACGCTGAAGCTATTCGAGCTCATTAGCGGATTTTGCAGGTGTAGTCGAAAGACGAACTGCTGAAATCTATTTCTTGGTATTTGCTTGGCGAAGTTGCTAGTCAATTTTCATCATACATTTCACACAATTATACACTAGGGTTGCACGATGCACCGGTACTACAGTAGTATCGAGATACTAAAGCTATAGTATCATCCATACGGTACCGTAAGATATGTTTTAAACGTTTAAAACGTTCATTTGAACATGCATGCCAGCAGAAAAATTACAAGTTGATTGCCAAATGTCTTTCTGCTGTGCTCTGTGTAGTATAGTCTGTGTATACGCGTTATATGGTATTGAGTGTTTCCCGATGCTTCAGTTCAGTTTGCAATGAGAAGTTGCACTTGCACATTGTTGTTCATGCTGCAGTTTATCAGAAAAAAGGGTTTGATTCAGACCATCTGATGTCATTTTAAAAAACATTTAAAAAACAGGCAATACGACATGAGCAAGAGTTTCTGCGTTGATTTGGGCGAATCACTGATTCACTAAGCCATTCATGAAAACATTTGATTCACTCCTGAAGGATTCAGCCGTTTTGAAAGAATTGTTTGAATGACTCAGTGATTCAATCACAAACTTCTGCTACCTGCTGGCCGTTTTTAAGTTTCCCATCTAAAAGTAGGCATATTACATTATTTCCCAACATATTTCTATATTCAGAATTTAGGATTTAAAACATTAATCTCATAACATTATTTATGCAATTATAAATACAGTCTAAATGTATAAATGCCACATCTAAATGTCACTTCATGCAGCTTCTGTGCAGTGCTAAGATGAGTTTTGTTTAGATCTTTTCATGGATAACAATAGCCAGTCATTCATTCACATTAATTAAGTATGAAAATGAGCTTCCCCTCTTTGAAAGACCAGCAGCCGCCACTGTCATAATAACAACAAAACAATGTGCTTTTAAAAAATAAACAGGATGCGTTCTCTGCCGGCTCTGTCTCTGTCACCTCTCTTCACAGACACATAAATAAAACAACATGACTCTCCGCAAATACTCACTCATGTATAGAAAGCTTGAAATGTATACTTTTAAATGAAGTAAGTCACATCCAATACAAATATTCTCTGTTAAAGAAATCTGTATGAAATCAACACGATGTCCGGTTTTCCTGTCTCAACTCATTTTATCTAATGCGGTCACGCCCACGCGCCAATCGCACTTTTCAGATTCAAACATCCACATGAGGCATGCGTGAATGTAAATGTCCACATCGCCTCCACATGAACAAACAAGTTCATCCCGGCTACTTTTTGTTTCTGGAAGAAGATCTGCCGAGAGAAATATTTCAGAGAAATATTCCCAGAATTTCAAAATGTTTTAATTTTTTTATAATATATATTTATATTATATAATATTTTACATTTGCGCGTGCCTCACGTGGATGTTTGAATCTGAAAAGTGTGATCGGCGCGTGGGCGTGACCGTGACCGCATTAGATGTAATGAGTTGAGATGGGAAAACTGGACATCGCGTTGGTTTCATACGGATTACTTTAACAGAGAATATTTGTTTTGGATGTGACTTCATTTAAAAGTAGACATTTCAAGCTTTCTATACATATATTTCTCATGTATGTTAGGAAAGGGAAGGGAAGTGGTGTGTGGCCAAGTATGGTGACCCATACTCAGATTTTGTGCTCTGCATTTAACCCATCCAAGTGCACACACACAGTAGTGAACATACACCTGGAGCAGTTACGCGAGTATTCGTGGAGATTCATGTTGTTTTATTTACGTGTCTGTGAAGAGAGGTGACAGAGACAAAGCTGGCAGAGAACGCACCCTGTTTGTTTTCTTTATTTTTTAAAAGCACATTGTTTTGTTGTTATTATGACTATACACAAATAAAAGTAGACCCTTTGCAGTTTCAAACGATACCTTATTCTTATCTGTACGATCAAAACTCATGGAGTATTTTTAGTTGTTTTCGCGGTCATAAAGAAAACACGAGACAGAACGCACTGGTGCAGGCTTCGACCCCAGGGGGTTAACAAGCAGAATCACCAAAGAAGAAAATCTATTTTTCTAAGAAAATTTGTAAGTTGCCATTATAGTGGTCAGTGTTTGCTTTAGTTGGGCTTAAGACACCCTAAAATAAACAGTTATCCATGAATTTTATTAACGCGTGTTTAATGCAATGCGCATTTTCTGTTTGACCCGTGGCTTAGCCTGTAGTTGGAGAAATGGACGGCGATGCTGACAGTGTTGCTAGCGACCAATCATTAGGATTTGCCAAAACTTTATTTAGTTTCTGAAACTCGCCGGTACTGCCGCATGAGTGCGAGGTATTTCTTTCCCACTGCGCACACACCTCTCTCTTTCTCTCGCTCGTTTTCTCACTCTCTCTGCGTCTGCTCTGTTCAGCGAGCGGCGGAGGAGCAGCGCTTTCAGTTAAACACAGATATTATGTTGCTTCTATAATTTACATTTACTTTACATTTACATTTATGCATTTAGCAGACACTTATCCAAAGCGACTTACAGTGCATTCAGGCTATACATTTTATCAGTATGTGGTAATTTTTAGCATAATTTTACATGCAAGTATAGCCGAAATCACAGCACAGCTATTGTCTTTATCTTATGTGTAGCCTATTTGAGTTTATCAGACGACGGCTCGATTATAAATCAGGATTTTTGTGCAGATTAACATCTTGGAAGGGAGAGCTGGTTATGTAGTCTTAAGCCGCTTTTCCACTATCGGACCGAGCGGTTCTCTTTGCCTAATCGTTCCATTCCGTTCCATGCCGATCCAGGCCAGTCAGCACGGATACGGTTTCGTTTTCCACTGCGGGGCTATTAACGGATCTCTTTGGAAAGCAATTCAAATGCGTCAGTCGTTGCCGTGGTAACACAAGTGTTTACATATGATATGAGGTGTAAATAACCACCGCGTTATGGAGGATGATCAGAAATTTCTTTAGATTTTATTACTAATTTGTGTTTATATTGCTCAAAATGGCGCGCTTAGCAAGCTACGGAGAAACTAGCAGCCAGGCAACAGACAAGTGACAGATCCTGAGTGGCGAGGTCACGCACACGCACTCTACCAGCACAACTCAGTGCGGTTGTCTAACCGTGCCGAGAATTCCGGGCCGAGAACGGTTTGTAATCGTGCCGCGCTGCTCACGTGGAAAAACAACTGGAACCGTACCTGACCGTTCTTAGAACCGTTCGGCCCGATAGTGGAAAAGCGGCTTTAATGGGTCACATTTCAGTCACTATTTCATATTAATCTGGTTGTCTGACAACAGAAACAGTAAAATATATAAATGAAAACAGTTTTATTGAGAATTTAGCTGCATCAAAATACAGTATGTGGCACAGAGAGGCAAACAAATTTAATAATAAATAAATAATAAATGTAAATTTTGCATGTTCAGAAGAAACGAGCTGCCCTGTCCTGTGAAACTATAAACAGGCTTGTGTAAATTGGAACTTGGTATTTCTATGTTCTTTTTTTCATGTGTCTAATAGACATGGACAAATTCTTTGAATAACATCAATGACCTTTTGTCTAGTCTTCATGCTTTGTTAACTATGGTTTCACTAATAATAAACATATATTGCATAAAGCATCCATATTTGTCCATGCCCATGTTGATTAGAGTATTAAAAACTTGAAAAGTATTAATTTAAGGTACATTTAGAACAGATAAAAATGTGTGATTAAGTTGATTAATCACACGTTAACTCATGACAATCATGCGATTAATCACGATTAAATATTTTAATCAATTGACAGCCCTGATATGTATATATATATATATATATATATATATATATATATATATATATATATATATATGTATATGTGTGTGTGTATATATATATATATATATATATATATATATATATATATGTATATATATATAGATATATAGATATATAGATACACAGTATTCATTAGTATAGCATTTTTATAATTTTTATTATATTGAAACGAATATTTTTGTTTAAATTTTACTTAATTCTTTTGTGCTATTTTACTCATTTTGAATGGTTAATTTGTAAGCATCTCATTTGATTAATTCTAATTAATTCTTATGTGTTGAATTTAATTAATACTATTGCTTGTAATCGGTTGACACAATTTTATTGAGTAAATATAGTGTATCACTCTTTACAGTGTACTTCTGCAACACCGTAGGATGATTTTGAAGTTGAGGGAGAAAATTAGATGGGAGTTTTTCAACATACCCTAACTGTATTGACCCGGAGATGCACAGAATACGCATGCACATCGCAGAGATAGACAAGACGAGCATTTGAGGTTAAAAAGTATATAAATTGTATTATTATTTTTTTTTTTAGAAAATAACCAATCATTTCGCTAGATAAGACCCTTCTTCCTTGGCTGGGATTGTTTAGAGCCCTTTGAAGCTGCATTTAAACTGCATTTTGGATGTTCAAACTCAGGGCACCATTGAAGACCACTATATGGAGAAAAAACCTGAAATGTTTTCTTCAAAAAATATAATTTCTTTATGGCTGAAGAAAGAAAGACATGAACATCTTGGATGACAAGGGGGTGAGTACATTATCTGTAAATATTTGCTCTGGAAGTGAACTTCTCCTTTAAAACAATTATGTGAACTTAATTTCACTAAGTTTGTTGAATAATGACAATGTGATAAAACTCAAAATATTAATTTAGCTCTAATTATTTAGCCCTATATGGTCATGCAGAATAGGTGCTTTATAAGTACTAATAAACAGCCAATATGTTAACAATAGGCATGCTAATAAGTAACTAGTTAATAGTGAGAATTACCCATACTAAAGTATTACCATTTTAGTTTCTTATTTAGAGTATTTATGTCATTTAAAAAAAAAAAAGGGGGGGGGGGGGACTTTAAAGGCATAGTTCACCCCCCAAAAAATTGTCATCATTTACTTCAGTGGTTCTCAATTCCAGTCCTCACAAAATATACAGAGCGGGGGAGCGCGAGGACTGGAATTGAGAACCGCTGATTTTCTCAAACCAGAATGACCGTGTCCTAACTACACGCGACAAGATTCCAGCGACAAGCAAAGCCGGGCTCTTTCTGGCAGTGCACTGCTCTCTCAACGAAATGGATACGTTTGTAATCTAATTCATGAATATTAAAGCATCATTAAATGTACATGCTGAGTGACTGATAACATCTCTGTTATGGAATACACTTGTTGGTTCGCAGCGAGTTCACAGTTTTAACGGTCATCTTTGCTTTAATTTATTTTCAAGATCTGAGGTAAACTATCTGTTGTTGCTTTCAGTATGGCTATAAGGTCACGTAATATAATATTTAAACTCATATTAGACACATTTAACTTTGAATAAAGCACATAATCACCTGAGATTATATACTGTCATATAGTTTGTATGTTGTTGTTCCAGCTGTGACGTCACGGAAATAGAAACCGTTTCTAAATTAGAAATTTTGTGTGTTGCTGTCGCGGCTAGTTAGGACAAAAACTCTGATTAACATGGAAAAGATACCTTTTATTGCATGTTGTGGCATCGCGTTGTGTCGCATGTAGTTAGGACACGGTGTTACTTTCTTTTGTGAAACTTCTGAAGACTGTCTGTAACAAAGCTGTTTTGGTTACCAATTATGTTTCTCAAATTATCTTCTTTTATTTTCCATAGCTGATGTTGTGCCGTTGTAGCCTAAACATTTATGTCTAATAAATTTTATGTTGAATCAAATAAAATATTTATTTCTAAAGCTACTATTTGTAATGTCTACTTAATTTAACACAAATTAATTTTCTCATTTAACACAAAAATAGCATTAAATAATCTTTTGGGGGTATTTTCACAGCAGTAATCGACATATCGTGTAATTAATTAGATTAAAAATTTTTATCGACTGACAGCCCTAGTTAAAATACATTTGTTGTGGCAAAAGAAGCTAAAATACAATGAGATTAGGTTTCCTAATGAAGTTATCTAGATCACTGTCAGTGATTCATTAAGGGTTTATAAACAGCATCTGATCTCTCATGTTAACTGTAAGAGCCATGAACAATTGATTTCTTCTCAAAAAGCATTTAGGATTATTAATGCAGCATAAAATGCTACTAATCCATTAGTAAAGATGAAGATTATACAGGCTTGAGACTCTGTTTGGTAAAGGTTGAATTCAAATGTTGATCTTATGATGACAATAATAAAACAACACAACAATCTCTGTGATTTCTCACTGCAGAAAGATTAATAATGATAATGATTCATGACCAGTGTTGGGCTTACTTACTAGTGTTACTTTAAAAAAATAATTAGTTATAGTTACTAGTTACTTCTCACAAATATTAACTGAGTTAGTAACTGAGTTACATCATTATAAAAGTAACTAATTACCAGGGAAAGTAACTATTGCGTTACTTTTTAAAAAATGTTCAAATGTCAAATAACTTTGGATGCCCCCAATATTAAATATGTTAAATTAATGAAATGGACACTAAAAGTAATAAATTATTATTAGAAAACTATTTATCTACTGACACTTAGTATCAGTCAGTCAAACATTATAATATAATATTATCATAATTTAATATTATATGATGATAGAACTTTAGTAATTAGAATAACCAAGTATGAATGCATATTTGTCATCAATATAAAACGCACTAAGGATTAATGAGCTGCTGGGTTCATGAATATTAATCACGTTGTCTGCGTTCGCACGAATTGATTTGTTGAAATCAAAACAGGGACAATAATAGGTGAGCGCCAGAGAAATGAGATTGTCGTTTGCGCATAAGTTCCGCCCACTAACAGAGAAACCAGCAGTTCTTAAAAGCTGAAGAATTCCAAAAGAACTCCGTTATTTTGACAGGAAAATAGAACAAAGAATATCGTTTACATGTAGCGCGTCAATTCTGCATGTTATGAAAGACTATCTTTCTTTGCGTGCGCGTATGTGAGAGAAAGCGACAGCGAGTCATGCGCTTCACACTAGAGTTTATGGTACGTCAAATACAGCTACACTGAGCATCCATTCAGATGAACTGAAAAATTTAATTCTAATAATATAATATAGTAACAGCACATTTTATTGTCAGTAACGGTAACGGCGTTGTAACGGGGGAACAGTAATTCGTTTGATTACTCGTTACTGAAAAAAATAACGCCGTTAGTAACGCCGTTTATTTATAACGCCATTATTCCCATCACTGTTCATGACTTACCTTGAGTAATGAGAGTGTCTCTTCTGCGCTTCTGTTGAACACCTCAGATTTTTTTAACTCTTTCGGGAATGTGGGTGTGTTCTTATCTAGAAAAGAAAACAAACGAAACCGGGTTTTACAGTAAAACAAAACTGTACAAAAATTATTTCATTAACTTCCTCTTACAGTGCAATTCACCTCAAAATGCCAAAAATAAATTCTCAAATGATGTAGTATATCCAGGGCATACAGTATATCTGGGTCACTCATGTTTATAGCCAGGACTGTCAAAATGCCAACAAATACATAGATAATAGAGTTTTCTTGACATGTTAACTCTGTAGCAGCTATTTTAATGATAATTCTTTGAAAGGAGTGAAATTATTTCCTTTATGAAATTAATTCCTCATGAGGCCAAAACTCAGGAACTCTCGCAGCACACATGACATGCAATAAACAATAAACGTTCTAATCTGACAGGAAGGTCTGGGAGAAAAACCATTTGCTCATCTGTCCCTTGACCCATCCTTAGGCTTCCTCCTTCCCCCCTGGGCATGACATAGAAGTGTCAAGAGCTCAAGTTGCTATATTTATATCATGCATTTACTGTATCTTCAAAATTCATAATCATTCATAATTTCATGTTTGGTATCATTTTAAAGGTCTCTGTGCGATTGGTGAAATGGTCTCAATTTCACAGTAATCACTTATATTATGAGAAATATTGAAAACTTAAGTGAATTCTGTACTTCTGTTGTAGGCAGTCTCCTTTCAAAATCTGATAAACATTGCTCTACAGGTGTGACCATTTGGGGCACGAGAGCAGCTCCTACAGATGCTTCACATTCCCCATACACAAAAGTAATCTGTGGGGGGCCGAGAATAAATGTTTATGGTCCTTTTGTTCTGGGAGTATTTAAGGGAAAGTTGCAAATCACTCATTGCAATACTGTAGCCAGATCAGCCCGTGGTGTGGAGTTTGTTTCATATGTTCCATTTTATGTATTTCTTGAAGTCAGGTAGACATTTTACTCTTAGATTCATCTTTGAACAACTGATGATTATGTATTTCCTTATTTTTGAATTGGCTTATTATTATTTTATTATGTAATTGGCATGACACGTTTACCTGACTAATAATAAATTGTTATATTTGATTTATTCTGATCTCTTCTGAAATAATTTTTCAAGTAGATTAATGTGTAGCAGTATTTTCCGCAAATATGCATTCAGAACAGATCATACCAAAGCACTAATGGATGAACCATGGGGAGCACCATGAAGGAGACTTTGGATTTCTGACTGTCGCTGGCTTAACACGGTGTAGCTCTCGTGGTTATTGGAAAAAATACACTTTTTGTTATGAGTATGCAGGCGCAGCTCACTTAAAGGTATTATAACCCTCTGCACCCTCTGAGTAAGTTCAGAACTGACGAGTTTGTGCCGTGCGTTCACTGTTGGCCGAGTGAATTGCTAAGCGATAACTGGTCCCTAATGAACGAAGAACTGAAAGTATGGGATTTTCAGAATAATCAGATATCTAAATTAATACAATCTATATCTGTGATCAATTTTTAATTATGAATATTGTCTAAATTTAATGATCACTTGAAACTGGAGTCAGATCAAGCACGGAGCTAGACTAGAAATCCTGGTTTCTCCCAAGGTTTTTTTTTCTCCATTCTGTCACAGAGGGAGTTTTGGTTCCTTGCCGCTGTCGCCTCTGGCTTGCTCAGTTGGGGACACTTAATTTCTAGCGATTATCGCCGATTTGATTGCACAGATACTATTTAAACTAAACTGAGCTAGACAATGATATCTCTGAATTCAATAATGAAATGCCTTTAACAGAGAATAGAGTGTTTAATCTTATCATTATACATTACTGACACTCTATCCTCCAATTTGATACTGTTAAGTGCTTTGACACAATCTGTATTGTAAAAGCGCTATATAAATAAAGGTGACTTGACTTGACTAAAATTGAAACTAAATCTAGATAGACTCAGAGGCGCAAGTAAAAGACCAAACATGCATTAAACCTTCGACCAGGCCGCTGGATTACATTGTTTGGACTAGCGGGTGGATCCTTACATTCTTAAACTATTATAACAAACAGAAGACATGTGCTTGACTTCATAATTAAAGAGTAAAATCAACTTCTCAGGGTTTATAAATGTTAATTTGAAAGTAGCTGTACATTTACTTTACATTCATTTGAGGTAAATAAGGTTGAATACACTAATTTGTGTACACTGTGGGATTACAAATTTATTTAAATGTTTAATTTAGATTCCAATGTAATGGTGTACAAACTGAAGAAGTTATATACATTGTATTTAGCATTTATGGTGAAGATGATGACATCAGATGAACGATTCAAGAGGTCCCTGCCAGTTCCTGTTCTCTTATTGTAAGTCTAATGAGCCAGACGACGGAGACTCTTGCCTTTTGTTTGTAATGGCTCTAGGGGCCCCGGCCTCAGTCTTTGGGTAGTTTAGGCTGATTAGATTAGGAGTCGTTAAATGGGGCAGTATGCTATACCTGAATACTTCATTTGCATGTCTTAAGGTTGTCACCCAGGTGCTTGGGTTCCATTCCTAAGCACTGCCCCCTAAAATGTATATAAACTACAATGTATCACTGCTTTAGTTAGATTTTCGATGACTACAGCTACCGACAGCTTGTGTTCTCAATAAAAGAATCCTGCTGAAGATACAACCCGAAGTCTCCTGGTCTTCACTTCTGAGTTGCCTAAACTTTAGAAGATATAGGTTTACAACAACACATATAACAAAGGTTTGTTAGTTTGACTTTAAGCACTGTTCGTTTGGGAATGACGCTCATACTGTTCGGGGTCATTTTGGACCAAAAATGTAACTAATACTAATATAATTTTTTATTTATTTATTTATTTATTTTACTCAGTTTATTAATGTTTTTACTGCACATTTGTGCAGTTTTTGGAGGATTTATGATATTTTTTTTTACATTTACACAAATAAATTAAAACATATTTTAAATAAGATTTTTATATAAAAACAGATTTTTATGTAACATTCACTTTATAAAAGACCTAAATTCATAATTTTAATCCATGAGGATAACATGGCCAATGTGCCATAGTTTAATGCCAAATCATTTTTTTCATCTATTTGAAAACAAACACGGTAACACTTTACAATAAGGTTCATTAGTTAACATTAGTTAACAACATTAGTTAACATGAACTAAGCATAAACAATACTTCCACAGCATTTATTAATCTTAGTTAATGCTAATTTCAGTTGTGAGCTAAATTGTGTACTCCAAACATAATAAAGAGTGTAATAAATGTAGTGTTCATTGTTCGTTCATGTTAATTAATACATTAAGTAATGTTAACGAATGACCTTATTGTAAAGTGTTACCACAAACACTTTTAAAATATAAAAAACATGACATTTTAACTACAGCCACCAGATGGCTCTAGAGCATTACTCAATGGCTCATTTTGCCATTTCCACATAGGTATAGATCTTTTCAAAAGTTTTAATGTTAACCCTTGTGCATCAATAAAAAAAGTTACACATAGGTCCATAGTAGACAAAAATATCCATGTCAAAAAACGGTCATAAATATTTGAAGCTTGGGAGCAGACTTAACTTTGGTCTCATTTTAAAGAAGACCCATGGCAGATTATCATTAAAGTGAAACCAAAAAAAGTTATAGAGGTTTAAGTTTATGAAAATTATTTAAGAACATTTTATATAAAATATATATTTTATGAAACATGTTGAACTCTAAACCTGCTAGAAAATCAAAGCCATAAATCTAAACAAGTTGTGTTCGAAATTTGAGGTTGATATCTCAAAAAATGAGCTTTCAGTAGGATTTTGTTTGGGCGCAGTACCACATTTTCACCATTAGATGCCAGCAAAACTCCACTGGTGCACACAGTGGTTGGATTTGTGATTTACAGTGGAGTTTTTCTCTCTCAAATATTTCAAGAACACACATACCATTTTTTTATGATACACATACAAACCACACTCTGACATCCATACCAACACACCCACACAATTATGGCTGCATTATTTATCCAATTGGCTCTATAATATGCAGAAGCAGAAAACAGGAATAAAGCAAGTATTTACTTTATAGATCAAACCTGAAAATGTTGATAATGAAAAAGATTTGTTGGGATCAGCATTTATAGACATTCTAAACTCTATTGGTGTTAAACAGCATGTGTCATGACCTACTCATTGTCGAAATCATACTCTAGATTTAATACTGTCACATGGAATTGATGTCAGTGGCGTTGAAATTTTGCAGCAGAGCGATGATATCTCAGATCATTATCTAGTCTCCTGTATATTCCATATAGCTAAAGCTGTAAAGCCAACTCCTTGTTAAAAATACGGTAGAACCATCACTTCTACCACAATGACTGCTTTATAAATAATCTTCCTGATTTATCTCAGTTCCTCAGCATATCCAATAGCTCAGAACAACTTGATGATGTAACAGAAACTATGGACTCTCTCTAGCACTTTAGATATGGTTGCTCTTTTACACTTAAGGAAGATTAAGGATAAAAGTCCAACACCGTGGTATAATGAGCATACTCGCGCCCTAAAGAGAGCAGCCCAGATAATGGAGCGCAGCTGGAGGAAACCAAAACTAGAGGTATTTCGTTTAGCTTAGTGTGCAGAATCACATGTACAGGTGCTGGTCATATAATTAGAATATCATCAAAAAGTTGATTTATTTCACTAATTCCATTCAAAAAGTGAAACTTGTATATTATATTCATTCATTACACACAGACTGATATATTTCAAATGTTTATTTCTTTTAATTTTGATGATTAGAGCTTACAGCTCATGAAAGTCAAAAATCAGTATCTCAAAATATTAGAATATTTACATTTGAGTTTGAATAAATGACCATCCCTACAGTATAAATTCTGGGTATCTCTTGTTCTTTGAAACCACAATAATGGAGAAGACTGCTGACTTGGCAATGATCCAGAAGACGAACATTGACACCCTCCACAAAGAGGGTAAGTCACAGAAGGTCATTACTGAAAGGTGTGGCTGTTTACAGAGTGCTGTATCAAAGCATATTAAATGCAAAGTTGACTGGAAGGAAGAATTTGGGTAGGAAAAGGTGCACAAGCAACAGGGATGACCGCAAGCTTGAGAATACAGTCAAGCAAAGCCGATTCAAACACTTGTGAGAGCTTCACAAGGAGAGAACTGAAGCTGGAGTCAGTGCATCAAGAGTCACCACGCTCAGACATCTTCAGGAAAAGGGCTACCAAGCCACTTCTGAACCAGAGACAACGCCAGAAGCGTCTTACCTGGGCTGTGGAGAAAAAGAACTGGACTGTTGCTCAGTGGTCCAAAGTCCTCTTTTCAGATGAAAGTAAATTTTACATTTCATTTGGAAATCAAGGTCCCAGAGTCTGAAGGAAGAGTGAGAGGCACAGAATCCATGTTGCTTGAAGTCCAGTGTGAAGTTTCCACATTCAGTGATGATTTGGGCTGCCATGTCATCTGCTGGTGTTGGTCCACTGTGTTTTCTGATGTCCACAGTCAACGCAGCCATCTACCAGGAAATTTTAGAGCACTTCATGCTTTCTTCTGTTGACAAGCTTTATGGAGATGCTGATTTCATTTTCCAGCAGGACTTGGCACCTGCCCACACTGCCAAAGGTACCAAAAGCTGGTTCAATGACCATAGTGTTACTGTGCTTGATTGGCCAGCAAACTCGCCTGACCTGAACCCCATAGAGAATCTATGGGGTATTGTCAAGAAGGAAGATGAGAGACACCAGACCCAACAATGCAGATGAGCTGAAGGCCGCTATCAGAGCAACCTGGGCTCTCATAACACCTGAGCAGTGCCACAGACTGATCGACTCCATGCCACGCCGAATTGCTGCAGTAATTCAGGCAAAGGAGCCCCAACTAAGTATTGAGTGCTGTACATGCTCATACTTTTCATTTTCATACTTTTCAGTTGGCCAAGATTTCTAAAAATCCTTTCTTTGTATTGGTCTTAAGTAATATTCTAATATTTTGAGATACTGATTTTTGACTTTCATGAGCTGTAAGCTCTAATCATCAAAATTAAAAGAAATAAACATTTGAAATATATCAGTCTGTGTGTAATGAATGAATATAATATACTAGTTTCACTTTTTGAATGGAATTAGTGAAATAAATAAACTTTTTGATGATATTCTAATTATATGACCAGCACCTGTAGCTTGGCGTACAAAACTCCCAGCATGCATCAGAGCATGAATAAGTTATACAGCTGAATTGTCCTATTATTTCATTTAATATTTAATCAGGAGGTTTGCTTTTATTTTGTACAAAATTGCAAAAAGTCACACTTGTGGTGTTTACTCCAAACAATTGCTTATAAATCACACATTATGCTATATAATCACCAAATATTGGATTCAATCTTTTTGTCAACTTATTTTCTTTCATTTAGGACTGGTTTTGTGTTTCTATTTGCATCTGATTAATCGTAGGCCTCATTTATCTGAAAGTAGGCACCTAACTAACCTGAGAGTATAGGTACCTCATTTTTTGAGTGAAAAAAACTTTTTTATGAATAATTTTCACAATATGAGATAAAAAAAATTCTGAAAATTTGCACTGTTTCTCACACAAGTGCACTTTAATGTTTAATCAGGAAGTTTGCTTTTAAATGGTTTAATTTTGTACAAAATTTCACAAAGTCACACTTGTCAAAAATGGCTGGCCATTGAAAGTGAATGGGGAAGAATGAAAGTAAGAGAAACGACTAGTGTTCAGGAGCATGTTTGTGCTTGCAAACATAAAGGCCTTGGACCTGTGTGTGTGTGGATGCATGTATACTCATGCTATCACACACACACACACACACACACACACACACACACACACACCCATGCATGCAAACTATTGTGAATATCACACCTATTTCCTCCTACCCTAAACTGCATGCAATATGCTTTTATGATAACTCTCTCTCTCTATCTATCTCTCTCTCTCACACACACACACACACACACACACACTCAAACTGCCTTGTCTTTAGCCTGCATTGACTTCAAAAGAATCTTTTCTTGCATCACATATTCTAAACAAAACTTTATGACCATAGGTTTTGAGGCTTTCGTATTCTCACAGAGTAAAAGCATACATTTTAATTAGGAAATGTAGTGAAGTAAAAGTAAAAGTTTAACCTCTGATTTACCGCATGTTTTACGGCTATTCTGCCCTACTGATTCGTATGATATCTACAGTGGGGCAAAAAGGTATTTAGTCAGCCACCAATTGTGCAAGTTCTCCCACTTAAAAAGATGAGAGAGGCCTGTAATTTTCATCATAGGTATACCTCAACTATGAGAGACCTGTAACTTCTTCTTTAAGAGGCTCCTCTGTCCTCCACTCGTTACCTGTATTAATGGCAATCTTTTGTGCCATTTCACTAAGCTAATGCCTTGTATTTTGGTGAACTGAAGCCGCTTTGAATGATTTTAAATATTATCTGTGATTTGTGTCATTTTGGTTGTTGAGTTTATGTATTCATGCCCTGCATTTGCCAGTGTACCCACATGTGAATGCTGGATGATCTGTGATACTGAAGCTGAATGGAAGGGGAGTGTACTATCTTTTTATGGTATTGGGATTTTTATTTTTTTGTCACTTGCTTTAAGAAATTTTATGCACTGATTTGCTGTGTGATTGGTTCCTTCTGTCTAGATTTCATAAGGTTTTATTTTATCTGACATTCATAGATTATTTTATTTTAGTTCATGTTTAAAAAAAAAAATTACATTCAAGTTTTGATTATCAGTTTCAGTGATTATGATTATCAGTGATTATGAATCAGTGATATTATTGTTGTTGCATTCATAGAGCAAAACTTTCACTGATTGTTTATATGAAATGAAAATGAATTGCAGTAACTTTGCCAAGCATAAAGTAGTTTTATTTAACTTATATATGGTCCTCTTTTATAGTGTTTTTAACTACTATGTATTAACACTTAAATGAATAATTTGCATCATATAATGCACTTAATGTGAACATACACATTTTTTACATTGCACTTACATTTAAAAAATAACAGCGTGTACATCTGTAATTAAGTATTGCAATTACATGTACAAATATGTATTTCCTTTCCATATCTTTTCTCTTTTGTAATTTTTGTTGTTGTTTATTAAAATCCCTTCTAGGGACAAGTGTTGCAAATTAGCTTGAGCTACAAGCATTGGATGGCTGTTGTTTTCAGTGTTATCTATGTTTACTCTATCTGTCCCTATACAAATAAAACATTAAATAAAATTAGACCAACACTGTTTACCCTACGCCGTAACTACAATATTGTACCTAACAGTTGATTGATTGATTGATTGATTGATGCGAGTACATAGTAGTTAAAGACACCTAATATAAGGACATGATTTGATATGTTAAAATAATAAGTAATTTTAATTGTAATCGACTTACCTTTTTTGGAAAGTGAGAAGCGTTTTGCCAAGTAGGGTAAAGTCTGGTAGAATGGTGAAATGAGCACACACCTCTGTTTTTATGGCCATCTGAAAGGGGCGGAGGTGAAGGATGAAGACTTGGGGAGGAGAAACTAGTATGATAACTCATACTCTGTCTTAATGTTATTAATGTTTTTCCCAGATTACACAAAAACTCTCTGTAGATGGTTTGGTTTTAGCCTAGGAGTTTAACGCCCAAAACCAGCCCACTACCCAATTTTTTTATGTTTCAAGCAGATAAACAAATTACATACTATACATCTTAAGCAATCAAATTTATGACAAAGCACATCTTAAAAATACACCATATACAGTACAAGTTAAAAAATCAATAATTAAAACGAATATCATAATCCATACTGATGTATGTTCTTATATGAAAGAAGAAGAAAAAAATATTTGTATATATTTCTCATCCAGTTTATAAAAGGTACTTTTATGAGAAGATTTGTTCAGTCTGGATTATTCATCAGCTTGTTTCTTGCACTATGATGATGAAAAGAAATAAAACTAATATTTTTTTTTACTAGTACTGGTTGAAGGAGAGTACATCTCATAACCGTGACACTTCATTTCTGAAAACAGATAACGACACACAGTACAGAAACTTTACTACACATTTCATAGGAAGAGTATTGTGTCCTAAGGGGAAAACGAACACAGCGGCTGCTTCAGTTGCATTTATAAAAAAAAAATGTATTAATCCTTTTTATTCCTCAGAAAATCTGAAGAGGCATGTTGCTATATTTAAGGTTTCTCTCTATTTAAATTACATATTCATTATTCTACAGTTCGGTCCTAAAATGTCTTCAACTATAGACATGTTTAGATTAATGTGCTCACAGTCTTAGAAGAATAAAAATGTTAATAATATAATTATTCACAATTGGTGGAGTCAGGCCTGGATTAAGAACACATAGGACTAGAGATCTTCTTGGGTCCTAAAATCTGTACCCAACCCGAATCACTTCTTACCAAAACCCAAAAGTTTTTTTTTAAAGAAAAACCTTGTTCTATATAGTATGAATATAATCTGGACGTACTCAATTCGTCATGTTGTCATTGTCATTTGATCTACCAGCATCAGCTCTGTCACATCACTGTCATGTTGTCATTGTCATCTGATCTACCAGCATTAGCTCTGTCACATCACTGTCATTGTCATCTGATCTACCAGCATCAGCTCTGTCACATCACTGTCATGTTGTCATTGTCATCTGATCTACCAGCATCAGCTCTGTCACATCACTGCCATTCATAAATCCTCTCCCATGGCCTCATGGGATAGTAAAGTGTTCATCGTTGCCTACTATTTGATGACTATTGGGACACACTTGTCATATACTGTTTTTTGTCTACTTTATAGTAGAGAATTATGTGTGATTTCAGATAAAGCCCTTATATTACTTCACCCCTGGACAGAGCGTGTGTAAGAGCTTTGGGGAAAATGCACAAATAAACTAAATCTATTACAACTGTCACTAAATAAGTGAAAATGAAATGTGTCAATTCCAACATTTAAATTTAGATCTGCTCATGTTGTTTCATGTTTATTTTGACATGTTTTTACAGGGTTGAGCAGTCACAAGTTCACATTTACATGTGATCTGCTCCAGTTCCAGTCCTCATTCCTGAGGGGCAGCAGCCTGTACTTTCTTCTCATTCCAGCTAGATGATCCAAGGGTAGCTGTTCACATTGCAGCCTGTCAGACATTTCTGGATGGATGAAGGACCATCACCTTCAACCCAACCTTGTTAAGACATTTTTTGCATATCTGTACTTTACTTGAGTATTATTTTTTCTGGAAACTTGCGACTTTAACTTCACTACATTTGAAAGACAAATATCATACTTTTTACTGAACTACATTTATATCAAGGTCCCCAAGTAGAAAGTCGTTATATGTAGCAGTTTTTACAGTGTGTGCATTTTCAGATTCACTGAACCCTTTTTTTCTGCAAAAATCCGGCCTGCGATCTGCCAGGACCTTCCTGTGTTGCCAATTCTTACAGTATTTCTAAGCCTGATTTTTTACGCAAATCTGGCAACCTCGGGATCTTCCCCACTAAGCTAATGTAAACGTTCACGCTACTACACAGCTAAAAGCGCTCTAAAAAGGCATGTGTTAACTCATTAAAGCCCTTTGGAAAATTAACCATGTTTTTACTATAGTAACCATAACTATGGTATTTGCAGTAAAATGACAGTATCCACAAATTTACTATTATCTCACTATAGTAACCATATGCTATTTGTAGTAAAACTTCAGTAACCACAAATTTACCATAGTTTCATTATATTAACTATAGTTTGATTTTTGTAGTTAAACTATGGCAATACAAATGGTAGGCTAATATATCTGTCAAAAATTGCTGCCCTCACTTTACTATATATATACTGTCGCCTGACTCGAGTTCCTTCTCATACATTCCCGTAGCGTCAGTGTATTTCTCTGTTGAAGCCGAGCGTCCACTGACTTCAATGGGGCTGCTTTGAACAGTTTTTTTTCAGTGCTTCGAAACTAGACGGTCTTTGGATAAATGCTGCGATTATGTCCCGCCCACGGACGCTCAGTGTCTCTGGGGTGAATGGAGGAGTGGGCTGGCCTGGACGCCGGGCTTCTGCGTGATGATTAGAGGGTCTGCATCTCCTTTTGATTGACAGCGATTTTGTTCTATAAAAAGTCATTTGATTCGCTCCTGAAGGATTCAGCCGTTTTGAAAGAATCATTTGAATGACTCAGTGATTCAATCACGAACTTCTGCCACCTGCTGGCCATTTCTAAGTTTCCCGTCTAAAAGTAGGCATATTACATTATTTTCCGACATATTTCTATATTCAGAATTTAGTATTTAAAACATTAATCTCATAACATTATTTATGCAATTATAAATACAGTATAAATGAATAAATGCCACATCAAAATGTCACTTCATGCAGCTTTTGTGCAGTGCTAAGATGAGTTTTGTTTAGATCATTTCATGGATAACAATAGCCAGTCATTCATTCACATTAATTAAGTATTCAGAGAATAATATTGTCTGTTTTCACTTACATCTATTTATTTATTAAATTTTTATTCATTTTGTAGAATTTAATTATAAATAAAGCTGGTATAGTATCGTAAGACATTTTTATGGTATCGTGACAACCCTATTATACACCACATTCCTTGTTTTAGTTTAACCTAATTTCCACATTTCCTCCGTCGAGTTTAATATCTTTTTTTTTAGATTGTTTGTTCATTCATTCATTCATACAGTAGGCTAGACTAGCATCACTGGAAAAGACGCCTAGTTAGTACGACAGGGTCACAGAGCATTTTCTTGAAAAGGAACGTAGGGCAGGATTTACATATAAATAAATGGACAATTTTTATGATGTAGGCCGAAAATGAGCTTCCCCTCTTTGAAAGACCAGCAGCCGCCACTGATATATACATATACAGGTGCATCTCAATAAATTAGAATGTCGTGAAAAAGTTCATTTATTTCAGTAATTCAACTGAATTGTGAAACTTGTGTATTAAATAAATTCAATGCACACAGACTGAAGTAGTTTAAGTCTTTGGTTATTTTACTTGTGATGATTTTGGCTCACATTTAACAAAAACCCACCAATTCTCAACAAATTAGAATACTTCATAAGACCAATTAAAAAAATAAAAAAACTTTTTTTGTGAAAATATGTTCATTTACTGTATATGTACTCAATACTTGGTAGGGGCTCCTTTTGCTTTAATTACTGCCTCAATTTGGCGTGGCATGGAGGTGATCAGTTTGTGGCACTGCTGAGGTGGTACGGAAGCCCAGGTTTCTTTGACAGTGGCCTTCAGCTCATCTGCATTTTTTGGTCTCTTGTTTCTCATTTTCCTCTTGACAATACCCCATAGATTCTCTGTGGGGTTCAGGTCTGGTGAGTTTGCTGGCCAGTCAAGCACACCAACACCATGGTCATTTAACCAACTTTTGGTGCTTTTGGCAGTGTGGGCAGGTGCCAAACCCTGCTGGAAAATGAAATCAGCATCTTCAGAAAGTTGGTCAGCAGAAGGAAGCATGAAGTACTCCAAAATTTCTTGGTAAACGGGTGCAGTGACTTTGGTTTTCAAAAAAACACAATGGACCAACACCAGCAGATGACATTGCACCCCAAATCATCACAGACTGTGGAAACTTAACACTGGACCTCAAGAAACTTAGGCTATGAGCTTCTCCACCCTTCCTCCAGATTCTAGGACATTGGTTTCCAAATGAAATACAAAACTTGCTCTCATCTGAAGAGAGGACTTTGGACCACTGGGCAACAGTCCAGTTCTTCTTCTCCTTAGCCCAGGTAAGACGCCTCTGACATTGTCTGTGGTTCAGGAGTGGCTTAACAAGAGGAATTCGACAACTGTAGCCAAATTCCTTGACACGTCTGTGTGTGGTGGCTCTTGATGCCTTGACCCCAGCCTCAGTCCATTCCTTGTGAAGTTCACCCAAATTCTTGAATCGATTTTGCTTGACAATCCTCATAAGGCTGCGGTTCTCTCAGTTGGTTGTGCATCTTTTTCTTCCACACTTTTTCCTTCCACTCAACTTTCTGTTAACATGCTTGGATACAGCACTCTGTGAACAGCCAGCTTCTTTGGCAATGAATGTTTGTGGCTTACCCTCCTTGTGAAGGGTGTCAATGATTGTCTTCTGGACAACGGTCAGATCAGCAGTCTTCCCCATGATTGTGTAGCCTAGTGAACCAAACTGAGAGACCATTTTGAAGGCTCAGGAAACCTTTGCAGGTGTTTTGAGTTGATTAGCTGATTGGCATGTCACCGTATTCTAATTTGTTGAGATAATGAATTGGTGGGTTTTTGTTAAATGTGAGCCAAAATCATCACAATTAAAAGAACCAAAGACTTAAACTACTTCAGTCTGTGTGCATTGAATTTATTTAATACATGAGTTTCACAATTTGAGTTGAATTACTGAAATAAACTTTTCCACAACATTCTAATTTATTGAGATGCACCTGTGTGTATATATATATATATATATATATATATATACACATATATATTAAATAAATATATTTAAAAAATAATTTTTCATCATTCAGAATTTTTCACCATTTTTATTGTAAATGCAGGCTTATACTGCTTACAGAATTAAAAAATAAATGACAATCTCGATTAGATAAAAATCTCGCAATACTTAAAAATACGTCTTATCCACTAACATAACCATGCTGCAGTGATGCACAGGCTTCTCTTAGAGCAGTGGTTAGTTATTTTTAAACATTATTATATATTAAAAAATACGTATTAAACATGTTTTCTAGCGATATAATTCCAAATGCAAGGCATCTGTCACGGTGCACACAGCAGGGAGGAACGTGGAGACGAGGATAACGAGTAGACCAGACCAAAACTAACTGAACAGGCATGAACTAAATACACATGATAATAACAGATAATTACACACACACACCTGGACTGAATAAACTAATAATCAAACAGAACAAGGACAGGAACATGACCAAATATGGACACAAGAGGGTGGGAAACACAAGACACACGACAGAGGACTGACAGCATCACAAGATGAACACTCTAATCCATATTTACAATTAAACTATGCAACGTAAACTTTTGAATATCCTCCAGATTGATATTAATCATATTATTACATTATTTCTTATTACTATGTCTTGTTTGATTATTAATCAAGTTATTGATCAGTATTTAACCTCCCAGATTGTTTGATGATTGACTTAAGTTAGTAGAGCCATATATATATATATATATATATTATATACAGTTTGACCGAAATAAGAATTTTCACCATATATTGCCATCTGAAAAAGTAAGTAACAAGTCTGCCACGTTTGTTCTGCCCAACTGAGGAAAAAATCATTACAATAAATTGTGCTACCAATGATGATTGAATCTAAAGACCAGTTAGTTCATATCACATCAAACTGTGCAAAGTATTATCATTGTTATACTTTGTTCTCAAATTATTAATGTTAAAATCAGCATTGCGTGACTATGAGTATAGTATTAGCGTGTAGATTTCAATTTGTGTACAGTCTAATATCTAATTGTCATACCATTCAAATTTCATATTAAGAAATTCTTTTAATCTAAAAAGCAAATTAATCTTCCTTCAAACTGGTTCTAAATACAAAAACTTGTGTAATCCTACGTTGGCTATCTGTAAACTGTAATTAAAACTGGAATATAAAATATATATTTAGCAATAAGATAGAAACAATACAGTACTACATAGCTTTATTGAAACACTTTTTTCCTTTTTATTAACACGTGGGTTTACATACAAAATTAAATGTCTCAAAAATACATTCAATATGCCTACAAAGGTCCCCAATTTTATACAGATTCAGGCAAATTAACGTCCACATTTAATCATTCAGCAGACACTTTTATCCAAAGTGACTTAAATGAGGACAATAGCAATCAAACCAACAATAACCAACAATATATAAGTGCTGTGCCAAGTCTCAGTTAGCCTAACGCAGTACACGTAGCAAGTTGTGTGTGTGTATATATACTGTATACGATATGTGTGTGTGTGTGTGTGTGTGTGTATATATATATATATATATATATATATACATACAGTATATATATATATATATATATATATACAGTATATATATAGTACAAATGTATTTTCACATGCATTTAGTAGATATTAATATATTTACTATATATTAATATATAGACACACATATGTATAGGGGATGGGGGCGTGACGTCACTGCTCTAGCGCCACGGTGGCTGATGGAAAAAAATCGCCATTTTGTGAGGCCACTTGTTGCGACGCACCGAGGAAGTTGTAATATGAACGTGTTTTAAATAGGATACAGAAATTGAATAAACTGTAAATCAACATATTAAAGTTATTCAACAAAACATTATTTAGTCAAGAGCAGTGAGGGATTTCCACTGTCTTTTGTTTGATTAACATTAATGACAGACGGCACAGCTTTATTAGGCTGCTGTCACAAGACCTGTTTCACGGATCCAATACTTATACATATGCGTTCGCAACTTAAGAAAAAACCGACAATGCTTATGAGGATACTCGCCAGGACAACCATTTTGACGTTATTTTGTGTGTATTTGTCCACTTAAGCGCAACAAGCTTTGTTTGTTTGTTCGCAGCGCACGCTTTGGACGTGACTGCAGTGCACAGAAAAGCGCTTCTGGAGCGCATGAGTACCGAAAGACTTCAAAAGACGTGCAAATAATACATTTCTGTGACGATGCAACAATGACTGATTAGGCAATTGACAATTCTGTGAAGTCTACCGAAACGCGAGCTAAAGTCTTGTATCGCAGCGTGCAGCAGCACTCATCTAACCTACACGCTATATTGAATAAATGTTTTGCAGGAATTTCCCTCATTTTAAAGTCGAAAGCTGCGGGAATATATGCGCAATCCCACACCGAAATTCAGGACCTGATTAAACATAATTCTACTGTACATAGAATTGTGAAACATTACTTTTCCAAAACTTTACAGGCCTGGAAATTGCTGTTTTAAAACTCCATGACTTTTCCAGGTTTTTCATGACCGTATATTAACCCTGAATGTGACGATCGGGTGCGGTTATCTAAATCAGACAAAAATATAGGTGCGGGTGGTTGGCCATCTTTTCCAGGTACCATTTTCTAGCGTCCGGTAGAAGTTTGTCTCTGTATAGTACATTTTCGTTCTTTTAATCGACTTTTCAACATTGTTTTTCGTGTGGTTGTTTTAAGTCTCGCCCGATGTGGCCACACAATATGGCGGCACCCTCTTGTTTACGTCCCAGAATGCACTGCGCAGTGACGCCGGTTGCCAAGCTCTATAGTCATACATTACGGGATATATACATACATATATTGATATATATTACAAAATATATTTGTCAGATTTGGTTACATATATATGTAAAATACCTGTTCCCATATAAGTGTTAATATATATATATATAGTAGCTACATGTGAAAATACTTTACATACACACACACACACATATATATATATATATATATATATATATATACATACACACAATGCCCTCCATAAGTAATTGTTCTATTGGCTGTGGAGTCAAGACATTTGTAAATATGAGGAAAAGATGAATATGAGACAAAACTACAGAATGTCACATTTTATTATTAGCTGTTTCAACACATACATGCTTTACCAAATAAAAAGAACAAAACTTTTAGAGTTCATCCCACTCATTGATGTGAGCATAAGTATTGGGACAGTTGAACATAAGTGTCACAAATTCAGCCTCTGTGGCTCCCTCCAATCACCACCAGAGGGAACTATCACCAGAGTATTAACCGGTTCATTAAGACTTCATTTCCCACGTACCCCGTGCCAGAGACTGATGACCTGCACAGGTGTTCCTCATTGCTTGGTCTATTTAAACTGTGCCACCCTTGCTCTCCTTGTGAAGTCTTGTTTTGCTATGCAGTCATTTCTGAGCGGTTTCCCTGTGTATGCTTACCTGTTGATGACCTGGATTGTTTACCCGTTTCCGAAGGATTGCTGCCTGCCTCTTCTGACTCTGCCTGCCTTGCTGAGTATCTCTATTGTCTGTTTGCCGCCTGCCCCGACCCTCAGCCCGAACTCTGTTTCTGATTCTGCCCTGCCTCTGCTATATCTGACACCAGTTACTGAGTTATGCCTGTCTGACTTCTCTTATGTTTTAATAAAACTGCACATGGATGCTGACGCCACTGCCTCATTACAATAAGGCAGATATAAAAGATTAAAAGCTATTATTTAGTTGCAGATCCCTTGTGCGCAATTACAGCAGTGAGTCTGTGACCCATAGACATCACCAGACTCTTGCTCTCATCCTTTGCAATACGTTTCCCAGCCCTTAATGCAGCCAATACCAATTGTTGCTTGTTTTGGGGAGTTTCAGCCTTTACTCTCCTCTTCAGCTGGTGAAATACATGTTCAATCGGATTTAAATCTGGAGATTGACTTGGGCAATCTAAGACTTTCCATTTCTTTGCCCTGATAAACTCCTTGACTGAACTGGCAGGGTGTTTTGGGTCATTGTCCTGATGCAATATGAAGCACTTCCCAATGAATCTGGTGGCATTTTCTGGAAATATTGGTAGCCAAGATGGTTTTGTACCCTTCCAAATTCATTCTGCTACTGTCATCATACATGAAGTCATCAGTAAAGTTGAGAGGGCCTATTCCAGAGGCAGCCATGCATGCCCATGCCATGACACCACCTCCACCATGCTTTACAGATGAGGCTGTATGCTTGGGATCATTACAGTTCCCTTTTTTTCTCCAAATTTTTGCTTTTCCATCACTTCGATAAAGGTTCATCTTTGTCTCATCGGTCCATAAACACAGTTCCAAAACTCTTCTGGCTCACCTTTGTGCTTTTTTGCCAACTCTAATCTTGCCTTTCTATTTTTGGTGTGGGTCAGAGGTTTGCATCTTGCTGTGTAGCATCTGTAATTCTGTGTCAAAGTCTCCTGAGGAATGTAGATTGTCAGAGCATCACCCCAGCTTTCTGGAAGTTGTTGGTGATTTTACATACACGTCTTTTAGGGTTCATTTTCACAGCTTTTATGATTTGTCTGCCATCAACTACTGTTGTTTTCTCAGCCGATCAAGTAGTTGTTGGTTGCTGGTGTCGCTGGTGGTTTCCAAACTCTTGATTTCTCCATGACCTTTGTTTTTGCTAGAGCTCTAGTTGACTTCCTCTTTTCTTTTAGCATCCATATTGCTTGCTTTTCTCTCAAAGTCAGCATCCTAGTTTGTATGTGTGTCATCATCGATTGCGAGATTGAAAATGCAGAAGACACATTCCCTGCTTTTAATATCTGAAGAATTAATGCATCAGCACACAGCTGATCACTTAGATAAACCTGTGAGGCAACTGTTCCAATACTTATCTCACATCAGATAGAGGGATGAAACTCTAAATGTGCTGAACTTCTTAGCTGGAAAAACATCTGTGTTGAATCACCCAATAATAAAATGTGACATTCTGTAGTTTTGTCTCATATTCTTTTTTTAATCATATTTGCAAATGTCTTGACTCAACAGCCAACAGAGCAATTTTGTCTTTACTGTTCCAATACTTTTGGAGGGCACTATACATGCTGTATATGTTGACATATATTCCCCAATATATGGAAAGTGGCAATTCCTGATGTATTTTTCAGTATATTGTAATATATTACCACAATGTATTATTCTATATAATTACCAATATATTGAAAATTCTTTAATATATTGACCGTTCGTACATAATAAAATATATTTTCTTTCCGTAAGGGCTGCCATTGCTGTGAGAAATCACTCTCAGTCCTGAGGTTTTGATGCCAGAAGATAATAAGACAATAAGGCCAAAAAAATTGCAAAAAAAGAGCAATCTATCGAATCTGTGTCGGTACACTCTTTTATACAGTTTCACGAGTTCACTCTTACATCTAATCTGATAGCAAATAGTAAGCATAGAGTTGCACCTGCGCCAAATTAGTTGATTGTCTGATCGTGCTCCTCCCGAACCTTGTTAATAAAACATAATCTTTCCTCAAGGCGTGTTCAATATACATTTCATGAAACTAGGTTGCTGCTGGAAGAAGTGTTAGTGAGGACAGCAGGGGATGCTCACCCTGCAGTCTGCGTGGGTCCTAATGCCCCAGTATAGTGATGGGGACACTATACTGTCAAAAGCCCCATATTTCGGATGAGATGTTAAACCGAGGTCCTGACTCTCTGTGGTCATTAAAAAATCCTTCGAAAAAGAGTAGGGGTGTAACCCGGCAGCCTGGTCAAATTCGCCCATTGGCCTCTGACCATCACGGACTCCTAATCATCCCCATACACTGATTGGCTTCATCACTCTGTCTCCTCTCCACCAGTAAGCTGGTGTGTGGTGGGAGTTCTGGCACAATATGGCTGCCGTCGCATCATCCAGGTGGATGCTACACACTGGTGGTGGATGAGGAGACTCCCCTGTAGAACCTGGTCGAAAAGAACGCACACACATGAGTAACTTAAGAACATTCCACTGGAACTGATCTTCCATCATCAGCTCGTAAAATGAGCAAATGACCAACACAACGCCTCAATTCTATGACTAGTGTCCGGCCATACTCTCCTTATCGCCTCGAGAGACTCGTAAAACATGATAAGGTGAGGATGAAATGTCCGCGCTACATCTGCTTGGAGTTAACAACAAATAATTACTCCTTTGGAGAAGCTCCGGAACCAGAGCGTTCACGATACTGCGACCCCGCTTACCATAAACTACCTTCTGATAAACAAAAAATTGACTGACTTACAACTTCGTCTGAGCTAAGAAGATCACCAGAGCCACACAACGTGATACTCCTCATGACCTCACGACCTCCATTCGGTCTCCCGCATTCCAAGAGGATGCCGCCTCTTTTGCTCATACAACAAAGAAACTCTAGTCACTCTAGTCTAAAGGATCTTTAAAAGGACAATCCAGAAAAGACTGCTACTATTAAAGCAATATACTCAAGAGACAATATATATATGAATGTGGTATTTTATGTTCGTTATCTTGCTGTAGCTGTTAGAACTTAGGATATTTTTAATCTATGACTTAACCGTTTAGTAGGTAAAATTATAGGTATTCAATATGACAAATATCCCATGTGTGGTATTAAATTACACGTTATTTTGATTCCAATAAGGTGAAAAGGATGAAAATGTGATGAAAATGAGGATGAAATGTCCGCGCTACATCTGCTTGGAGTTAACAACAAATAATTACTCCTTTGGAGAAGCTCCGGAACCAGAGCGTTCGCGATACTGCGACCCCGCAAGGAAACTTGGCTGAAAGTCTGGGCTTTGCCCCCTGATCGTGCTGCGAAACATCTGGCTGATCATCTCAAAAGACTTCAACACCCTGTCCACATCTGACCAAAGAAAACTTGCAAAGCCACCGCGTAAGAACTTCAAACTTGCCATTCGTGCGCTGCTCAGGAAGCCATCAAATCCAAAAGGAGGAATTCCGAGTGACGTCACGCGACAACAACACGTCAGCAGGAAAGTCCGGGGCTTCCCTCCAGCAACAGCCTTCAACTCAACTTCAACTCACAGCAAGTAAAACAAACAACTCTCTTATTCGCTGAGCTGATTGATTGATTGAATGAATCGTTAAAAGATAACGATAGTAGAGTCTTCTGTTTGTGACTCTCAAGGTCGTCTTGATTCTCAGGAAAAGAGAATAGCTTAACTTTCTTCAAACTGCTTTTATCTTGCCATAATGTATGTATGTGTGTGTATGTGTTTTGTTGTGTAGTGTACCCTAGAATAGTAAATAAACTCTCGATTAATTTTTGATGAATAGTCTGGTGCAGTGATTTTCAAATCTTAAATTATTTGCCATAGATCGTGTTACCTGTGCTCAAAGATTTCCCAATCAATTCTGTATTATCATCAACAATACGCTGAATTGCTAAAATATACTGTATTAATACTCGCTGGTCGAGTCGTTAATAAGGTATAAATTATACAATTTTGATTAATATCAATTAATCAGATCAAAACTGATGAATTTCTACGATTTGGTTCCCTAAAGCTAAAATTTATAAATGAAGGATAAAACCTTACACCCCCCTTCCATGTAAAGTGTTTTGAGTACCCAGAAAAGCGCTATATAAATGTAACAAATTATTATTATTATTATTACATTGCCGTTATTGTTTATGCACTCTTTTACCTTTTTTGGCTGTGCCTCCAGTCTGCTTTTAGGAAGTAGACAGGTGGTCTCAACTTACGTTAAGGGAGATGAGGAGGCCTGATCATATATTTTCTTTAATGTCTAAATAGAGTGTGCAGCTTCACCATATACTGCAGTTTTGTAATGTCTGCACATTCCATTCTCGTGCAAACCTCTACACACAGGAAGAGACATGACTAAACAACCCGACACACAAATGTCCACATTCGCAATTGGTTCAGCGCTTGCCTGTGGTTGTCACAGTTATGTAGAATACAATAGATAGTGAGTCAAGCTCTCACTATTGTCTGTCAAAATTGCTTATTCTTTAGGACATAAGGCTGGACTGGTACCTATAGAAAAAACACAGAATTCAAAGAACTGCTGTGAGACCAGTGAATAATCAAGATTTACTAAGTCTCACCTTTACTTCTCTTTACCCAGAGTGCAGTTTCACAATTCAGTCTCATCAGTTATCACTACCCAGTGACTAAATTAAGTCACACAGTTTTATCACCAATGACTAGATTAGGTAACAGCACTCTGGCGGAGCATCAGGACCAAACCTCTCCCCCCACACTTGACTAGGAAGGAGTAAAAGATCCCGTCTCTGTAACCCCTTATTTAAGATAAAACAATGTTATAAGCATGAGTGTGCAATTGGTTCAGCGCTTGCCTGTGGTTGTCACAGTTGTGTAGAATACAATAGAAGTAAACATCAAAAATGTAACATCACAAAAAAAATTGCATAGTTGATCTTCAGCCCAGACACTTTGTGTATTGTGGAGGGCCATTTTGATTACCCTCAAAAATCAATTTTCCATCATCTTGACATCTTAGAATTTCCATTTGCTTAGCTGTGGCCTTGATAATTAGTGACCTCAATATAGGAAGTACACAGTAAAATAGCAATCCTCCTATCAAAACTACAATTCCTAAAAACATTCCCAATATAGCTAAATATGCTCTTAACTTTAGATCAAACAATCTCACATTTGATTATCCTTCCCAGCATTTGCTTTATCTTCCATTCTTAGGTTTTTTTAATTTGATTATTACTTCACTAAATGCTCCTTCTGGAGCAGTATTATTTGGTATATAAGTATAGCATTGTTCCTCAAACATAACACATACTTTTCCTTTTTTGACAAATTGTTGACAAATAATATAAAGCTATTCTATTTTGTTATGTCATTCTGCTTGTTGAATCCAATTGCTCTCCTAGAAGTGATAAGGCCTCATCAGTGTAATTAATAAATCTTTGCTGGTTGTAATTTATATAATTGATCCATTCTGTATTTTTATTTTGCGTAATCCAAATGAATATTGATTCAGTCCCTGATTTGACTTCATCTCTTGCTTTAGATTTGTTAGGTATGCCTTTAGGTTGACCAATTGAATTTATATAAACTGCAGGGTCTTTTTCATCTGCTCTTTTGATTGTAGTTTTCTCTTCATTTGTTGTTTCCTCTTCTAGAGAAATGTGACTCATTTTATGAGTCAGCATAACCCTAGTACTTGATCCTGACCCCTTTTTTGGTAACGTTGGCAAGAGGCCATATTTTTTGCACGTCCACCACATGTCTGCCAATGCAATATTGATTTAATCAAATATAGGTGGTGGGCCTTCCTTTAAATACTGAAAATTCTATATGAAATATTCTACAACTGGAATTGTGTATAAGTATTGGTACAATATATAAAATTGGTCTTGCTTCAAAGTAAACTATGCAGTTTTCCCATGTCTCTTTTTCTGCTGTGTATTTTACCCATTTATACCAATTATTTTTTTCTTCCTTTTCCCATAAAACATTGTAATTGTTAATTTTCTTATGACTGATATTATAATTATTATCTATAATGTGTCTGTTTTATCTAGATATTTTTTGCTTCTCGTCCAATTCTTATTCATTTTGGATTCAGTAAAAGCCACTGCCAGATTCAGATGAGGGTTGAAAAGTCAATTCTAGGGAAATCTGGGTGCTGCTGTCTACGGCTTGAGATTGTAGAATTAGATGCATTAGGCATTTTTTTGAGCTCACAAATCCATTGCTGTCAGTACATTGAGTATAGGGTTAATACCCATTTTCTATAATATAATAAAGAATTTGGTTTTACTCCGTTACCTGCATCCTTACTATTTTTCAAATCATTTCAAATTTATTCTCAACAATTTGCTAATTCATTTATCTCTTTGTTTTATAAACTGAGTTCGATTATATCACTGGATAATTTCCTAGGCCTATCTTGCTCAGTAGCATGGGCCTTTTAACCTGGACAACACTCAACCCACTTTAGTTATGTTAACAGTCAGAAAGACAATATTTTATCATTTTGACAGAATCAGCTCCATCTTGATATGCTGAAAAGTAAAAGTGAAAAGAAAAAGAAAGTTAGATGTGGGGTGGACAGAGCAAGCTTGCTTTGCTTTCCCATGTAATGCGCTGCGCAAGTGTGGCACTGTTTCTCTTTCTGCCACAACAAAAACCCAGGTACTGACCAGGAAACTTACACAAATTCATCCATGGTCATTATTTCATTGGGCATAATTTGCCTGCCCTGTGGGCCCACAAAAATAAAATTAGCTTACAGTTGTTTTGGCAAAAACAACTGTAAGCAAACACCATCATTCATCCTCCACAACACCATCATTCATACTCTTTCACACCCCCCTTTTTGGGCAAAAACATTTTTTCTTGAGATTTCAGCTGATTGTGAACTGGATGATTTTAGCTGTGGAATGCCACGGATTCTGAATACAACATGAACTTTTTTCGTTAGACTCTACTGAGCGTAGACCTGGTGGCATTCCACATAGTTTCTGAATGTCATATGCAACTGGACAACATCAGTCACCATAAATATCCTTATCCTATTTTAGTAAAGCAAGTTCTTCGTTGCATAAAAATAGCAAGCAGTTTTTTCTTTGCAAAATGCAGAAAGCAGCAGTTATCTACCTTTATTATTAAATTAAACAAAATAATTATTTCTTTTACAGCAATATGACATGCGTATGTTAAACTACAGACTTCAATCGTAATGATGGTTCAGAATAATCTAGTAATGGTGAATGAATTTTCCCAACCAACATAATATAATTCCTTTTATTTAATTAAATTATTTAATCAGCAAGTTCCATTGTTATTTTTAAATGTCCTATAGCTTTTGATTCAAAATTTCTATGAACTTGGTCACCCAATCTTGCTCTCATTCAACATTGCGCTACACAAGTTATCTTTAGTTAACTCAAACCCAAATCTCTGAAACTGTAATATATTCACTTTCATACTTTCATACTGTCTCCCAGGAATAACAAAATACAAATATTCAGACGTCTTCAGATATAAGATATAAAATTTAAGCACATGCAATATTTTTATTTCTCTATTAAGATGATTCATTAAATAATATTATTATTTCAATAATCGGCAAAGTCAATATCTTGGAACACCTTTTAAAAAAAATAACATTTATACAAGTCCCTTTATTATTTAGGGCTCAGACACTCATCCATAAAATATAGATTTTCTCATACAACCACAATCATAGTCACAAATACACTCACACAGACACATGCGCAATCTGCCCTCATTTACTGTTATCCGTCGAGGCCTTCTTAAACGCAAAACAGATCTGTGCATGCAATAATTTCTTCTGGAATCAAAACCCTTTTTTCTTTTTGTTCTTTAAATTTGGAAGAGCAATTTTTAAGATTCCTTACCACCAAGGGCTAACTGGCAAACAACACAAACGACTTATATAAGCAAAAACTGCTTACCTCTAGTGGCCACAGAATCTGTGCCATTTGCCAAGCTGCCAATTATGATAATATTTTAACATATACCTTTAGATTTTAGAATATGTTTAACAATAATCTTAAATAATAATAATTTAAAAGGCAGAAATTTATTTTGTATGCTTTTGAAGACAGTAAGTTGATTCAACATACAGTTCATGTAATAAAAAAGAAAAAATCAGCGTTGATTTACAAGTGTTTTTGTTAACCTTTTTCAACCATTTAGCATTAAACATTCTTTCAACGTTGTTTCAGTGTTAAAACAACAACCGACCTTATTTCAACCATATTTCAGCGTTGAAGGTCGGTCAAGCTCCTCGTCACCTGTACAGTTTCCGCACTAATTTGACTCGCACCTGCCACTAGAGTCGAATTGAAGTGTGCACCTGAAAAGTCTCCCATTTGATGCGTTTGTAAAGACATTCTGTGTCTAAATAGACACGTTTAAGAAAAAAAGAGACAAAAGCAGCACTTGTGAGTGGGGTGGTCAATCCCAGCTCTGCCCCTGTGTTACCTGCATTAAATATGTTTAACGCTGTTAAACTGGAAAAATTAATTGCCTGCATTAACACGCTAATTTTGTCATCACTACTTTATTATTAATTTGGTTTTACAAAGAACCCAACATTTATTAGATTAAAATGCCTGCATTACCATAGGAACACAACTAACAGGATAGGAACAACACAACTAATATGATCGAGCACCTAGAGTGCGCCACCAATGAGTGTCCCGGCAGAAACAAACCCTAAAATATTATAGCCCTGGCAATAAAAGTATCCTTTACCAAAAATAAATGTACAATAAAAATCAGAAACAGTTGTTAGAGTTATTAGTCTGTTTTTCATGTTTGATTAGACAGATCTATGTGATGAATGGATATATCTATGTGAACAGATTATGATACTATAGTTTAAATTATAACAATATTAAATCATGTTCAATTCAGAGTACTTCTTATTCTTATTTGTTCTTTTGGAGCCTGATTGATTTAGTTCACCCCTAAATGTTCATTATTGCATTCTTTGTAAATAGGAAATAACACCCACTGCTGTTTCAACATACATGATTTCAGCAACTTTGCATTATGCTTCATTGTAAATAGGAAATAACACCCACTGCTGTTTCAACATACATGATTTCAGCAACTTTGCATTATGCTTCATTGTAAATAGGAAATAACACCCACTGCTGTTTCAACATACAACTTTAAGTTGGGTTTAGTTGAATTTCAGAATAGTAACAGATGTCAAAGGTCAGCTGGAAGAATTGTTTTAGTCATTGTAGATTTATTGGTTAACTCTTAGTTTGCATGTTTCATTGTTCATTGATACAGCAAGTGACATCTTACAGATACCTGGGGTTTTATATGGACAGTGTTCTTTGTTGGAAGACACATATTGATCGTCTGTGCACACGACTACAACAGAGACTCTATTTTTTAAGAAGGCTGAGATTGTATGGGGTGGGTAGCAATATATTGCTTGTTTTTTACCGAGCCATGTTTGAAAGTCTCATTCGCTATGGAATTACAGTCTGGTTTGGAAACTTGTCTGTTCAACTGAAAAACTAATTGGCTCATATCCACAAAACAGCTGTGAAAATCATAGGAATAAAACAGACTTTATATGAACAGGCAGTGGTGAGACGGGCAAAAAGTATTAGCACTGATCCTGATCATCCTCTTTTTAGTGAATACCAATTGCTGCCATCAGGAAAGAGACTGAGAATGCCTTTGTGTAAAACTAATAGATTGAAGCTTTCATTTGTTCCTGCCTCCATAAATCTATTGAATTCTAATAAGAACAACGCACCTATGGCACATTAGCACTTTACTGTGTTTTTTGTATTTATTTATATTACATATTGTTGTATTTTAATGTATGTTCTTAATTGTTTTATTTAATCTGTTTCGTCTATCATTATTGTATGTATTATTGTTTAGAGCAACATTGTAGCACTCTGCCCGAGACAAATTTCCTTTCGGGGACAAATAAAGTTGATCTTTTTCCTTGTTCAAAGAATAATACAGACTTCATAAATAATTGGATGAGTTTTTGGGGCAGACCTAACCTGTTGAAAAGAGATGGTACTCATCCCATTTCCCATTTACACCCCTCAGCCCTACACTTACCCCTACCCCTCCATTTCACACATTCATGTGAAGGGTAGGGGTGTCTCGGTTCTCTCTTGTTTGGAGGCGTAAGGGTCAGATAGCCCTTCAAATGAAGATTTTTATTTGTCATTTTATTAAAAGAAATGCGTAAAGTTTACTAACGTTTAACCATATGTAGCGTCCTTATCACTTTACCGCTGGACTGATGAGGGCCTGAGTTCGAAATTCTTATTGATCCTTTGTCTAGCTGTCTCCTGATAGAAATGTGTTACTAACTGATTACTTGTTAAATGATGTTACTCACTATACAATTCAATCAAAGAAATGGAAGACAACAGACTACACAATTAAATGAGTAAATTCAAAGATGTATTAATATGAAGTCAGGTAGGCAAATGCCAAAAAGTGTGTGAATGCTGTAGATGTATAGTTTTACCAATAAATGAATTCAAAAAACAAAAGGAGAGAAGTACAAAACAAAAGATACACCAATAAATGGATTAATGCAACCTGTTGTCTCTCTTTTATGCTTTTAAATAAAACTAATTTCTTTCTCTTCAACAGTTCGCTTTCAACTAATATGCTCCAATTTATAATTTTCCCAAGTCTCTCACAAACTGGAATTTACGTAACGTGAATGATTTTCTATAGCGTTAGCTTATAACACTTCGGCAATATTGATGAACTTGCTGCTTTGGCAAGGGGCGGGGCAGTACTGAAACACCGTCTAAGCTGTTCTCCAATCACAACGCACTGGGACAGCTAACCAATCACAACACATTTAGTTTTTCGGAAGGCGGGCCTTCATCAAACCCGGAACTAATCGAGCTGTTTGTGTCAGGCTGGGGAGAGAGGTATTGTAATGATATAAAATATATTAAAAAATAACGCGATTTTCGAACCACCGAGCATGAGAGCATGTTCTAGTACACCCCCAAAACAAAATCAAGACTTTGTAAAAGAGCACAATAGGACCCCTATAATAAACCTAACTTTAACAGTATCAATCAGCTCAGATTTAGAAAATCACAGTGAAATACTATATTAAGACTAAGGAATATAATTAAGATTAAGGAATATGAGGATCCACACTCACTCTCACTCACACACACACACAAATCCCCCTGAAACCCACCTCGTTGCAGGCCTGATTCGAGGCTAGCAATTGTTGTGGCCACAAAAAAACAAAGGCTCCTTCGCTCAGCCGAGCAAAAAAAAATAATAAAAAATAAAACCCTGTTTCTTGTTTTTACTTTGAGATTGTCGCTGGAAACATTTAGGGTTCGTCTGTTAAAAGACAGATCTATATTTTCTACTTCAGCTCATTTTATATTTAAATATTCCTATTTTATTATTTGAGTTTTCAGTTTGACAGTGAAAAGATCAAACACCAAAGACAGTTATGCTTTAGGACTTTATTGAAAAGTGTTTTTCCATGTATGAGTCGCTCTGCAAGTACCCTTCTTCAGAAGGGTTCGATTTCATCCTCTCTTTTTTTAGGAAACTGGAAATCAAGCATCTTCACTTCCCCTCCATAGCAAGGGAGAGTCTGAGAGATTTTCACATGAGCACAGTCATTCTCTCCAACATGCACCTGAGAGAAGAAGAGAAAGAGACGGTCACATTGTACACTGTTATGACAGTGTAGATACTGCAAGAAAAGTTGTTTAAAAAAAATGAATAAAGAAAACACCCATTTACCTTGGCTATGTACTGTATTTCAGTATCAGCCGCTCTGAAGTTGAGGGTAGTGAAAACAGACTTCGGTCCAATCCTCTTCTCTAAATCTGGCCTCACCTGAATAAACAGATGCACATTTTGCGTTGACCTACATATTATATACAATATTGTTCAAACGGTTGGTTGGTTGATTTATTTATTTATAAATTTGGTTTGAAAAAATATGAAACTATTTTCATTCAGCTAAAACACACATTTTAGTCTGGGACTAGGCTTATGCCTTGTCTGTAAAACTGTGCATAAATGTAGTAATATTTCACAATATTATGGTGTTAACTGTTTTTAATCAAATAAATGCAGCCATAGATTTGTTTCATAATTTTCCCCAAACGTTTGAAAGATAGTGTTTTTTTTTTTTTTTTTCCTTTTACTACGTTGGATTTTCTATCTCTTACCTTATCGCAGAACCTCTGCACATCTCGAGTGGATTTCTCAGTCTCCTTCCAAGGCAAACTCATTGCTGCAATGTGCTGCTGATCAAAGCTTGGATGACGTACCAATAAATTATCAGTCAGTCTGACTCCCAGAAGAGATTCTCCTTTACTATTTATGCTGCCAAAATCACATGACATGAGCCGTCAATACCATGTGATCACATCAAAGGGGCTAAATTTAGTTATATGTAAAAGTGGAAAATTTCACACAACTACATCCATGGTTAAAAAAAAAAAAGATTTTCAATAAATAAAATACAAATAATATATATATATATATATATATATATATATATATATATATATATATATATATATATATATATATTTTTTTTTTTTTTTTTTTTACAGTGTAGGAGGTTTGAATGAGTCAGTGGGTGTAAATGGCAAATGTAAATGACAAATAAAAAAATAATTGGGGGGTTAACTATTAACAATTGTGCTTTTGCATCTTTATGAATAAAACACAATAAAGAAGGGACAGGAAAATAAATCCAGGCTCAAATTATGCGTTTCATCTGTATAAAGATACCTTTTTAAGATATTATTTTAGACCCTTCTATGCCATCTTACAATGCAATGAATTAACATGTTTATAGATTTGACAAAGAACACTATACTTGAACTTCATTTGAGTTATTGAGTTAAGTAATAGATTATGATAAGCTACCAGTGAAATTAAATTAATCATGTAGAAGGTTAAGTGGAGTTTTGTTCAGAAAGGATGCATTAAATTGATCAAATGTGGCAATAAAGACATTTATAAAAAGAAATAAATGCTGTTCTTTTGAACTTTCTATTCATCAAATAATCCTGAAAAATAAAATGCTTCACAGTTTCCACAAAAATATGAAGCAGCTCAACTGTTTTCAACACTGATAATGTTTGCAATCTCAGGAATTAACTATATTTTACAATATATTCACATAGAAAATATATTTAAATGGAAATATTTTGCAATAATAAATAATAGGGTTTGAATATTGACTTTAATATTAAAGAATGAAATAGTTTTGAACACTTCCTCTATAGAGTATGGCAGCTCATGTGCACGCGTGTTGTTAAACTAATACTGTATGTGTAGAGGTTACTGTGGGTTTTAGGAAACTTGATTTTAAGCACACTCAGTTTCCCTCCATCGCATGAACACACACATCTCCTCCAACGTCCACCTGAGAGAGAGAAAGAAATACACGTGGGTTTATTACACACAAACACTTCAACAGTTCAAATTTGGGTGATGAATTCACAAGCTCAAAACCCATAGAAACGCTCATTTGCCTTCATCACATAGTTTTCTTCCGTCACAAGCGGACAAGCGAAGCGTAAACATAAAATCTCCTCTATGCATGGCTTCACCTGAATAAACAGATAATCATTCATGTATATTAGTATGGTTATTTATAAAGTTACGTGTAATAGTTTATTAGCCTAGTTTAAGGCAGAGATGCCCAAACTAGGGTGAATTTTAATTTGGCCTGCCATGCCACATGCTCACGCCGGACAAAATGCAAGCCTCGGATATGATTGTCACCCGGCTAAATTTTCGGGTATTTTGGATCTTTTGAAAAACCTACTTTTGCAAACTAGTCCTAGGTTTTTCGCCTCATCGGAACAAAACCAGTGCAGAAAGATTCTCTGGAGAGTGAATATCAATAATTATCAAAAAAAGTTGAACTTTCGACTCCCCATCGCAAAGGGACGCCAAAACGTTCAAAAGAGGCAGGGCCACTTTTACTAAAACGGCTGTAACTTTTGAGTAGAATGACATATTCGCCAAACTCAGAACACTTATGAAAAAAAATAAATAAAAAAAATCACGGAGTTTGGCCTCTTGGTTGTGCTATAAGAGGGAAAAAAAAAACATAAAAATGGCAATGACTACACAACCATTTGTCCAATCAACATGAAAATTGGTATGCAATGTCTTGGTCCAAAGTGCCTGTAACGGTGACTACTGTGAAGGAGCGCGGAGACGAAGGAGAGTCACGAATAACAGTCTTTATCAATCCAAACAAGGGAAGATGAAACGAGGGTAATTGACAAGACACACCTGAACCAAATGATATGATCAAACAAGAGGGAAACTAGGTCACGGAGCACATGGGGAGGGAAAACACAACAAAACAATCCATAAGCGTGACAGTGCCACAGGTGTCTATGAGGACATTTGTGCATCTCACAAAACATGGCCAATGAATTGTGAGCACCTATTAGACAAGGTTAACGGAGGTCGATCGGAACGAAACTCGGTGGGCATGTTTGACTCATGGCCCTAAAGGTCTAAATTTTATTGTGTTTTTGTATTTATTTTTGGGGGGGTTAATTGTTGTATGTATATCAGGGATGGGCAACTTCGGTCCTGGAGGGTCACTGTCCTGCCTAAGGCCGGGCCATACACTGCAATTTCTGTGCGATTTCATCAAGGTACCAACTCACACTGTAAGAGCATATCGCATGTGATGTAAAGTCAAAGCTCACGATTTATGTGTTCACACTGTACACGTGTGAAATACTCCTCATTGAAAATGATTTAAAACATTTTGATATATTACACAATGAATAGGCCTATAATTAAAATTCTGTCTAAAGTATCCTATGTCCGAACACTGTAATAGTCAGTCATCAATGAAAATAAGACCTTTATTAGCCTACAGACAAAGAAATTTCAAAAACAACTTTGCAGTTTACAAATTGTTTGTGTGGCATGCACTGGCTCGCCTTCATGGTTTAAAATTGAAATATTTATAATTTTGCGACATGTTTGTCTTTATCACTAATTGAAAAATGATGGACAATGGTTCACATTTCCTATGATAATAACATTATTTTATCAAAGATCTCCCTCTTGTCGTTTTCGTTCTTGTTGCATTAAAGATTAAATGGTTCAGGTTCTATTGTCAAGTCAAGTCAAGTCACCTTTATTTATATAGCGCTTTTAACAATTCAGATTGTGTCAAAGCACTTAACAGTATCAAATTAGAGGATAGAGTGTCAGTAATGTATAATGATAAGATTAAACACTCAATTTTCAATTTTCAGTTAAAGGCATTTCATTATTGAATTCAGAGATGTCATTGTCTAGCTCAGTTTAGTTTAAATAGTATCTGTGCAATCAAATCGTCGATAATCGCTAGAAATTAAGTGTCGCGCAGGCGCAGTGAGGGAAAAAGCACTGAGTTTAGGGCAGTTGGTTCGTAGCTCTGCTTCAGATTGGCAGATTATTTTGCTGGTTTCAAGCAAAAACTCACTTAATTTTGACTAGTTTTTATTTTTATTTTATTTTTTTAGATATTTTATTTGGAAACAAGACAAAAAATCTAACTAAGAAAATACTTTTTTTGCATTGTGACTTGAAGCAGGAAAAGGTGAATCTTTCACTTGAGACTTTTCCTGAGTGTGAAGAGAACATCCTGAAATGCAAAACTGGCAGAAGCAATCAAAAGCCAGACTGAAAGAAACAACGGAGACCATACAGCACAACATCAGGCCTGTGAGTGCCATCACAGACTGATGACCCAGTGCAACAGCCAAACAGCTTCAACAGACTGATGATCTAACCAGAAGCACTTCCATCCCTTCCCATTGTGTGCACAGGAGCTGCATATTTAATGATCACTATAGAGACTGCTTCAAATTTTGTTGATTATTTTATTAACTTTTCATTAATCTTGATTATTCACTGGTCTCACAGCAGTTCTTTGAATTCTGTGTTTTTTCTATAGGTACCAGTCCAGCCTTATGTCCTAAAGAATAAGCAATTTTGACAGACAATAGTGAGAGCTTGACTCACTATCTATTGTATTCTACATAACTGTGACAACCACAGGCAAGCGCTGAACCAATTGCATGCTCATGCTTATAACATTGTTTTATCTTAAATAAGGGGTTACAGAGACGGGATCTTTTACTCCTTCCTAGTCAAGTGTGGGGGGGAGAGGTTTGGTCCTGATGACTTAATTTAGTCACTGGGTAGTGATAACTGATTAGACTGAATTGTGAAACTGCACTCTGGGTAAAGAGAAGTAAAGGTGAGACTTAGTAAGTCTCAAAGTGGGGAATGACGAAGAGTTTTATTGATCAAAATATGAGTTGGTCAAGTATAATCAATGCGAATGTGGACATTTGTGTGTCGGGTTGTTTAGTCATGTCTCTTCCTGTGTGTAGAGGTTTGCACGAGAATGGAACATTACAAAACTGCAGTATATGGTGAAGCTGCACACTCTATTTAGACATTAAAGAAAATATATGATCAGGCCTCCTCATCTCCCTTAACGTAAGTTGAGATCACCTGTCTACTTCCTAAAAGGAGATTGGAGGCACAGCCAAAAAAGGTAAAAGAGTGCATAAACAATAACGGCAATGTAATAATAATAATAATAATAATTTGTTACATTTATATAGCACTTTTCTGGGTACTCAAAACGCTTTACATGGAAGGGGGGTGTAAGGTTTTATCCTTCATTTATAAATTTTAGCTTTAGGGAACCAAATCGTAGAAATTCATCAGTTTTGATCTGATTAATTGATATTAATCAAAATTGTATAATTTATACCTTATTAACGACTCGACCAGCGAGTATTAATACAGTATATTTTAGCAATTCAGCGTATTGTTGATGATAATACAGAATTGATTGGGAAATCTTTGAGCACAGGTAACACGATCTATGGCAAATAATTTAAGATTTGAAAATCACTGCACCAGACTATTATAGTTTATTTACTATTCTAGGGTACACTACACAACAAAACACATACACACACATACATACGTTATGGCAAGATAAAAGCAGTTTGAAGACAGTTAAGCTATTCTCTTTTCCTGAGAATCAAGACGACCTTGGGACGTCACAAACAGAAGACTCTACTATCGTTATCTTTTAAAGATTCATTCAATCAATCAGCTCAGCGAATAAGAGATTTGTTTGTTTTACTTGCTGTGAGTTGAAGTTGAGTTGAAGGCTGTTGCTGGAGGGAAGCCCCGGACTTTCCTGCTGACGTGTTGTTGTTGCGTGACGTCACTCGGAATTCCTCCTTTTGGATTTGATGGCTTCCTGAGCAGCGCACGAATGGCAAGTTTGAAGTTCTTACGCGGTGGCTTTGCAAGTTTTCTTTGGTCAGACGTGGACAGGGTGTTGAAGTCTTTTAGATGATCAGCCAGATGTTTCGCAGCGCGATCAGGGGGCAAAGCCCAGACTTTCAGCCAAGTTTCCTTGCAGTTTTACCAGTTGTTCAACAGTGGTTCCAACCCAACACTTTGCAAAGTTGGGTGTCTGTTTTATCGGACAGAATTAAGTCCATCCTATTCACTGTCTGACCCAATCACATTGTCTCTGTAGGGCGGAGCCCCGCCCAGCACGACTTCTTTTTCGTGCATACATTATCTGCTAATAAATATGTCACATGGAGGAAATATCCTAGCAGATTTCTATAAAGTGTTATAATCATACCTTATGATGCTAAAAGTCAACATTCATCCTTTTCACCTCATTGGAATCAAAATAACGTGTAATTTAATACCACACATGGGATATTTGTCATATTAAATACCTATAATTTTACCTACTAAACGGTTAAGTCATAGATTAAAAATATCCTAAGTTCTAACAACTACAGCAAGATAACGAACATAAAATACCACATTCATATATATATTGTCTCTTGAGTATATTGCTTTAATAGCAGCAGTCTTTTCTGGATTGTCCTTTTAAAGATCCTCTAGACTAGAGTGACTAGAGTTTCTTTGTTGTACGAGCAAAAGAGGCGGCATCCTCTTGGAATGCGGGAGACCGAATGGAGGTCGTGAGGTCATGAGGAGTATCACGTTGTGTGGCTCTGGTGATCTTCTTAGCTCAGACGAAGTTGTAAGTCAGTCAATTTTTTTGTTTATCAGAAGGTAGTTTATGGTAAGCGGGGTCGCAGTATCGCGAACGCTCTGGTTCCGGAGCTTCTCCAAAGGAGTAATTATTTGTTGTTAACTCCAAGCAGATGTAGCGCAGACATTTCATCCTCACCTTATCATGTTTTACGAGTCTCTCGAGGCGATAAGGAGAGTATGGCCGGACACTAGTCATAGAATTGAGGCGTTGTGTTGGTCATTTGCTCATTTTACGAGCTGATGATGGAAGATCAGTTCCAGTGGAATATTCTTAAGTTACTCATGTGTGTGCGTTCTTTTCGACCAGGTTCTACAGGGGAGTCTCCTCATCCACCACCAGTGTGTAGCATCCACCTGGATGATGCGACGGCAGCCATATTGTGCCAGAACACCCACCACACACCAGCTTACTGGTGGAAAGGAGACAGAGTGATGAAGCCAATCAGTGTATGGGGATGATGAGGAGTCCGTGATGGTCAGAGGCCAATGGGCGAATTTGACCAGGATGCCGGGTTACACCCCTACTCTTTTTCGAAGGATTTTTTAATGAGCACAATGCGTATAAATATGCAGCCTGCCTACCTCTGTCCAATGACAGTTTTCCGGCATCCCTCCTCCACCCCAACTCCTCACCTCTAATCTATTTTTATCCCATATTAGGGATAGGGGGAGTTCTCTGGGTTCAGGCCATATTCTGGGCTCGGAGCCCTCCCACAGGACAGCAGGCCAAAATATGCTTACTATTTGCTATCAGATTAGATGTAAGAGTAAACTCGTGAAACTGTATAGTGTACCAACACAGATTCGATAGATTGCTCTGCAGAGTTTTCTTGGCCTTATTGTCTGATGATAATAAAGTCTATCTTCTGGCATCAAAACCTCAAGACTGAGAGTGATTTCTCACAGCAATGGCAGCCCTTACGGAAAGAAAATATATTTTATTATATATGAATGGTCAATATATTAAACAATTTTCAATATATTGGTAATTATATAGAATAATACATTGTGGTAATATATTACAATATACTGAAAAAATACATCAGGAATTGCCGTTTTCCATATATTGGGGAATATATGTCAACATATACATATACAGCATATATATACAAACCCGATTCCAAAAAAGTTGGGACACTGTACAAATTGTGAATAAAAAAGGAATGCAATAATTTACAAATCTCATAAACTTATATTTTATTCACAATAGAATATAGATAACATATCAAATGTTGAAAGTGAGACATTTTTAAATGTCATGCCAAATATTGGCTCATTTTGGATTTCATGAGAGCTACACATTCCAAAAAAGTTGGGACAGGTAGCAATAAGAGGCCGGAAAAGTTAAATGTACATATAAGGAACAGCTGGAGGACCAATTTGCAACTTATTAGGTCAATTGGTGACATAAAAAGAGCCTCTCAGAGTGGCAGTGTCTCTCAGAAGTCAAGATGGGAAGAGGATCACCAATTCCCCCAATGCTGCGGTGAAAAATAGTGGAGCAATATCAGAAAGGAGTTTCTCAGAGAAAAATTGCAAAGAGTTTGAAGTTATCATCATTTACAGTGCACGCAGGCGTTTTCTCTGGGCCAAGGCTCATTTAAAATGGACTGTGGCAAAGTGGAAAACTGTTCTGTGGTCAGACGAATCAAAATTTGAATCAAAACCAATCTCTGATGGTATGGGGTTGCATGAGTGCGTGTGGCATGGGCAGCTTACACATCTGGAAAGGCACCATCAATGCTGAAAGGAATATCCAAGTTCTAGAACAACATATGCTCCCATCCAGACGTCGTCTCTTTCAGGGAAGACCTTGCATTTTCCAACATGACAATGCCAGACCACATACCGCATCAATTACAACATCATGGCTGCGTAGAAGAAGGATCCGGGTACTGAAATGGCCAGCCTGCAGTCCAGATCTTTCACCCATAGAAAACATTTGGCGCATCATAAAGAGGAAGATGCGACAAAGAAGACCTAAGACAGTTGAGCAACTAGAAGCCTGTATTAGACAAGAATGGGACAACATTCCTATTCCTAAACTTGAGCAACTTGTCTCCTCAGTCCCCAGACGTTTGCAGACTGTTATAAAAAGAAGAGGGGATGCCACACAGTGGTAAACATGGCCTTGTCCCAACTTTTTTGAGATGTGTTGATGCCATGAAATTGAAAATCAACTTATTTTTCCCTTAAAATTATAAATTTTCTCAGTTTAAACATTTGATATGTCATCTGTGTTGTATTCTGAATAAAATATTGAAATTTGAAACTTCCACATCATTGCATTCTGTTTTTATTCACAATTTGTACAGGGCCCTCCAAAAGTATTGGAACAGTAAAGACAAAATTGCTCTGTTGGCTGTTGAGTCAAGACATTTGCAAATATGATTAAAAAAAGAATATGAGACAAAACTACAGAATGTCACATTTTATTATTGGGTGATTCAACACAGATGTTTTTCCAGCTAAGAAGATCAGCACTTTTAGAGTTTCATCCCTCTATCTGATGTGAGATAAGTATTGGAACAGTTGCCTCACAGGTCTTTCTAAGTGATCAGCTGTGTGCTGATGCATTAATTCTTCAGATATTAAAAGCAGGGAATGTGTCATATCAGTTATATCCATTACTTCTGCATTTTCAATCTCTCATTCGATGATGACACAAACCAGGATGAAGATAAGGGAGCTGACTTTGAGAGAAAAGCAAGCAATTTGGATGCTAAAAGAAAAGAGGAAGTCAACTAGAGCTCTAGCAAAAACAAAGGGCATGGAGAAATCAAGAGTTTGGAAACCACCAGCGACACCAGCAACCAACAACTACCTGATCGTCTGAGAAAACAACAGTAGTTGATGGCAGACAAATCATAAAAGCTGTGAAAATGAACCCTAAAAGTTAAGTTAAGTCGTGACGTATTGTCAAGTATGGTGACCCATACTCAAAATGGTGCTTTGCATTTAACCCATCCAAGTGCACACACACAGCAGTGAGTAGTGAACAAGTACACACACGCACGCACGCACACACACACACACACACAAGTGGGCAGCCTTGCTCCAGCGCCCGGGGAGAAATTAGGGGCTCAGTGCCTTGCTCAAGGTCACCTTAGTCATGGTATCGAAGGTGGAGAGAGTGCTGTTCATTCACAATCCCCACCGGTCGCGAGAATCGAACCAGCAACCTTCAGGTTACCCCTAAAAGACGTGTATGTGAAATCGCCACGACTACCCCTAAAAGACGTGTATGTGAAATCACCAACAACTTCCAGAAAGCTGGGGTGATGCTCTGTCAATCTACTGTCCTCAGGAGACTTTGACACAGAATTACAGATGCTACACAGCAAGATGCAAACCTCTGACCTGCACCAAAAATAGAAAGGCAAGATTAGAGTTGGCAAAAAAGCACAAAGGTGAGCCAGAAGAGTTTTGGAACTGTTTTTATGGACCGATGAGACAAAGATGAACCTTTATCGAAGTGATGGAAAAGCAAAAATTTGGAGAAAAAAAGGGAATTGGAATGATCCCAAGCATACAGCCTCATCTGTAAAGCATGGTGGAGGTGGTGTCATGGCATGGGCATGCATGGCTGCCTCTGGAACAGGCCCTCTCAACTTTACTGATGACTTCATGTATGATGACAGTAGCAGAATGAATTTGGAAGGGTACAAAACCATCTTGGCTACCAATATTTCCAGAAAATGCCACCAGATTCATTGGGAAGTGCTTCATATTGCATCAGGACAATGACCCAAAACACCCTGCCAGTTCAGTCAAGAAGTTTATAAGGGCAAAGAAATGGAAAGTCTTAGATTGCCCAAGTCAATCTCCAGATTTAAATCCGATTGAACATGAATTTCACCAGCTGAAGAGGAGAGTAAAGGCAAAAACTCCCCAAAACAAGCAACAATTGGAATTGGCTGCATTAAAGGCTGGTAAAAGTATTTCAGAGAATGAGACCAAGAGTCTGGTGATGTCTATGGTCACAGACTCACTGCTGTGATTGTGCGCAAGGGATCTGCAACTAAATAATAGCTTTTAATCTTTTATATCTGCCTTATGTTCAACTGTCCCAATACTTATGCTCACATCAATGAGTGGGATGAACTGAAAGTGTTGTTCTTTTTATTTGGTAAAGCATGTATGTGTTGAAACAGCTAATAATAAAATGTGACATTCTGTAGTTTTGTCTCATATTCATCTTTTAATCATATTTGCAAATGTCTTGACTCCACAGCCAACAGAACAATATATATATATATATATGTGTGTGTGTGTGTGTGTGTGTATGTAAAGTATTTTCACATGTAGCTACTATATATTGAATGTATTTTTGAGACATTTAAGTTTGTATGTAAACCCATGTGTTAATAAAAAGGAAAAAAGTGTTTCAATAAAGCTATGTAGTACTGTATTGTTTCTATCTTTTTGCTAAATATATATTTTATATTCCAGTTTTAATTACAGTTTACAGATAGCCAACGTAGGATTACACAAGTTTTTGTATTTAGAACAAGTTTGAAGGAAGATTCATTTGCTTTTTGGATTAAAAGAATTTCTTAATATGAAATTTGAATGGTATGACAATTAGATATTTGACTGTACAAAAATTGAAATCTACACGCTAATACTATACTCATAGTCATGCAATGCTGATTTTAACATTAATAATTTGAGAACAAAGTATAACTATGATAATACTTTGCACAGTTTGATGTGATATGAACTAACTGGTCTTTAGATTCAATCATCGTTGGTAGCGCAATTTATTGTAATGCTTTTTTCCTCGGTTGGGTAGAACAAACGTGGCAGACTTGTTACTTGTTCAGATGGCAATATATGGTGATAATTCTTATTTGGGTCATACTGTATATATATATATATATATATACTTATACTTATGGCTCTACTAACTTAAGTCAATCATCAAACAATCTGGGAGGTTAAATACTGATCAGTAACTTGATTAATAATCAAACAAGACATAGTAATAAGAAATAATGTAATAATATGATTAATATCAATCTGGAGGATATAGCAGATCAATCTTCACTCTATCCACTCCTTCAAAAGTTTACGTTGCATAGTTTAATTGTAAATATGGATTAGAGTGTTCATCTTGTGATGCTGTCAGTCCTCTGTCGTGTGTCTTGTGTTTCCCACCCTCTTGTGTCCATATTTGGTCATGTTCCTGTCCTTGTTCTGTGTGATTATTAGTTTATTCAGTCCAGGTGTTTGTGTGTGTAATTATCTGTTATTATCATGTGTATTTAGTTCATGCCTGTTCAGTTAGTTTTGGTCTGGTCTACTCGTTACTCCACGGTGTTCCTGTGTGTCCCAGCCTTGCCTTGTCTTGTCTTGCCCTGTCTGTTTTGGATTTATTGAAGATTGTATTTTGAGTTATCCTCGTCTCCTCGTTCCTCCCTGCTGTGTGCACCGTGACAGATGCCTTGCATTTGGAATTATATCGCTAGAAAACATGTTTAATACGTATTTTTTAATATATAATAATGTTTAAAAAGAACTGACCACTGCTGTAAGAGAAGCCTGTGCATCACTGCAGCATGGTTATGTTAGTGGATAAGACGTATTTTTAAGTATTGCAAGATTTTTATCTAACTGAGTTCTGTAAGCAGTATAAGCCTGCATTTACAATAAAAATGGTGAAAAATTCTGAATGATGAAAAATTATTTTTAAATTATATTTATTTAAAATATATATATATATATATATATATATATATATATATATATATATATATATATATGTAGCGCTTGTCTGATGGGCATTTCAGCCTACTTTTCGAATACTACCTTTCATGCAGTGTGTCATGTAGCAGTATGTGAACATAAACTTTCTGCAAATTTGTGAAGCCGAAAGTGCACTATATATAAAGTTATTGTCTATCAAAAAAAGAGTCGGCTCGCAATCGCCTAAACGAGTCATTTAGGAATTCGATTCAATTACTTATTCTGTTACAGCTGTACATCACAAAGTAACACATTTGCATAATGTCCGCCCATGGCTGTCATTTGCACTGTACGCGGTAGATCAATCACAAAGGACTGCGCTATCTGAGCTATTTTTTGAGAAAACTAAAGTGTTTTTTGACTTGGATGCATGTAAACCTGCTTTAGGAGACTCATAATACAATATTAGCAACCTTAAAAATGGCATAATAGGGGCACTTTAAATGCATAGCCTAATTCTAAACCCCCCTGGAGCCAAGCCTGCTCTTCTCACCTTTATTCATAGGGTGGAAGGTCGTTTGGCCAGTGTACAAATGGTGCTTTTCCACTGCGTGGTACTACTCGGCTCGGCTCGGTTCAGTACGATTTGTGTTTCCACTACAATACCGCTTTAGAGTGGCCGGGATTATTCACGTGTCGTTATAGTTGCGTCTACTGCCGTGATTCCTGAAAAATGTTTCAATTCCGCCTCGCTCCATCACGCTCTCGCTGAATCTGCTCCTCGGCTATCAACGAGAGGACCGTCTGTACTTACTCAACAGACCACGAAACAGCCATTTTTTGGTTGTTAAAAGAAAAATGCGCTCATTCAAAACAGTTGTGTTCGATCCTTCGCTGGCTTGCTGATTTAAATCTAGCGGGTCTCGTGTCGCAAGTTCAATGAGGCAGGCAGTGACGATTTTCTCCAGGCCAATCAGTGATCAGCAGCGTTTGCATGTCACGTTTTGGTAACGGTACGGTTCGCTTGGAACCTCGGTTGAGGTGATACTAAAAAAAGTACGAAGTACCAGGTACTGTACCCAGTGGAAAACCCCCCAAAAGTGAGCCATACAGAAACGTACCGTGCCATACCATGCAGTGGAAAAGCGTCCTCGCCAATTAAGAAGAAAACAAAACCAGCAGCCGCGGCGGGCTGAGCCGACATTGAAGACAACATGGCGATCACTATAAAGCGATTTCAGGACATTTTGAAGGCTGAATTAGCAGCAATGCGCACCGAATTCCCCACTCACATGACTACAATCCAGAATACATGCTCTAAAGTTGACTTTTTAATCGGGGAACAGAGAGAGCAGAAAAAAGTGATCGGCGAACACACTGGCCTCGAGCAGCAGGTGACTGATCTACAGGACCGCAGCAGACACGGTAATCTCCGCCTGCTGGGACTACGTGAAGGGGCCGAAAAGGATGACCCGATCGGCTTTCTGAAACGGTCACTGCCGATTTGGATCCCATCACTTGCCGGCAGAGATATTAACTCCTGAGACTGAGCTAGAATCAGCTAGAGCCAGTCGTTGAGGTAGTTGAGGATGCGAATGCCCTGCTCGCGTAGTGGACCAAGGGCAGCCTCCACAACCTTCGTAAAGACGCGAGGCAATTGGGACTGCCCGAATGGGAGGACCTTGTACTGATGGGCCGAAGAAACGGTTGATGCTGAGGAAGGATGGAGAAGTGAAAGTACGCGTCCTTCAGGTCCTTCAGATTGTCGCGAACAAATGGAGCATTTGTGCAATAGTGAGCATTTTGAACGGGAGCCAATGAAGGACCCGATTCAGAACTCACAAATCCAGGGTTGGCCTGAACACGCCACCTTTCTTGGGGACTATGAAGTAAGGGCTGTAAAAACCCTTCTTCATCTCGGCTGGGGGGACAGGCTCTATCGCATCTTTCGCCAAAAGGTCGACAGTGGCACTCTTGCCTCGTACTGAGGTGAAGAGAACACTCTTGAACTTGGGAAAACTTGTATGAAAACTTCATGAGAAAACAGAATGCCAATAACAAAGAAACTACATTTTGACACTATCAACCACAAATAATATTACCACATATTCTAGGCATAATAAAAGTACAATTACTATACTCTGCACTTACTCAGTATGATTTTCCAACGAACTCAAAACTGAACGACACTTGTGTGCCTTTCTTGTGCAAGATGCCGGTGATGCAGCCACCCCAGCCAACATTTCCACGTGGGCCCCATGTGGCTTCTTGATGGGCTGCCACTTTGGCCCTGCATGGGCAACCCAAATGGGACCCGTACAATTTTGTCCATCGGCTCCACTTGGGCCCCATGTGTGTTAGCCCGTAGGGGCACACGATGGGTCCATAGTGGGCTCTAAGTGGGGCCCATGTAGATTTTCATTATATGGGCCCACATGGGTTCTTAATAATTGGGGCCAAGGTGGGCCACATACAGAACCCTTATGGGGCCCAAATGGGTGACCACTCTGAACCCACAAATGGCCCATATATGGGTATTTTGTGGGACCACAGTGGGTCGGAACTGGGCCCCATTTATATTTCTTTATTAATTCCTCTGGATAAAGTAAAGGTACTAATATGCAAAATCATCTTTCAAACCACTCCAACTCTTTTTTTTTTTTTGTATATTATATTTTGATTTCCACATTATGACAACATAAAACAATACAAAAAGACAAGAAGGAAAAAAAAAAAAGGACAGAAATTAGAGTCAAGTACATCAGTTCCTCCAGTTCTATACACATTTTTTATGATATTATACATCTATTTCTAGGCCAGTGGGAACGAGCAATATGATAATAATACAGACAGTAAAAGTCAAACCTTTAAACTATTTGTCACAAGCCAGGCCTCTGTGGCTCTCTCCGATCACCACCGGAGGGCACCCTCACCCGAGTACTAACACTCGTATGGACTCCATTTCCCACACACCCCGTACCTAGGACTAATCACCGCCAGGTGTTCTCCATCAACCCCATTATATAAGGCACACTCACACTCTTCTCCAATGTGAAATCTTGTTTAGCCTGTCTGACATTTCTGAGCGGTTTACTTTGACTGTTCTTCCATGTTTGATCCTGAACTGCCTTGACCTTTGGAATTCTCTGCCGCCTGCCCCTTTGATTGTTTGCTCGGACTCTGACCTGATTCTTGCCTGCTGCCTGCCCTGACCCAAGCCTGGTAAACGTTTATGATCCTGGTTCTCTGTGTTATCCAAGACGCTGTTGATCGACCTCTGTCTGCTTGTTATACTGATCTTAATAAAACACTGTAAATGGATTCGATTGCCTCTGACTCCTCGCTACAGAAGACTTCGCCACACCAGGACCCAGCAGTGTTAGATCAGCTCTCCACTGAGGTATCAGCCCAAGCCTCGATGCTAGCCGCACATCATCAACAGCTGCAGAAGCTCACCTCACTCACCGAGGAGTTAGTGAGGACACTGCAAACCCCCCACGTGGCGAGTCCGCCACTGAACACCACTCTGCCCGCACCAGCGCCGGTGCTAGCCACTCCTCACAACCCACGACTTTCGCTTCCTGACAAATATGACGGGTCCCCGGAGAAATGTAAGGGCTTTCTTATGCAATGTTACCTCTACATCAACCAACAACCTCTCACTTTCTCCACAGATGACAGCCAAGTCTCGTTTATTTGCTCACTGCTTACTGGCAGAGCATTGGAGTGGGCCACTGCGATGTGGGAGGGAAACCGCATGTCTTTTCCCTCTTATAACAACTTCCTTCGTCAGTTCCGGGAGGTTTTTGAACACTCTGCTAGTGGAAAGGAGGTGGGACGCACTCGTTGTCCAGCCCTACCTCAGCCCAGCACACCGAGACTTCCAGAACCAGAACCCATGCAGGTCGGTGTCACCCGCCTCTCTGCTGAGGAGCGGGAGAGGAGATTCAATGGCGAATAGCCTAATGGATTCGGTGTGTAGGGCTCCGGTTTGAAGTTGTAATTCGGGGGTCAGGTATTTGATCCTCCCAGAGCCCAGCGGCTGTCCGTCTAGTGCTGCCACTGCTACCCGGGATTCACATGAAATGAGAGGGAGGTTATGAGACTTGGCAAATGAAATAATAAACTTCCCCGCTGCCGTCAACATCTGTGTCTGTACTGCGGGGAGTCGGGGCATCTGAGGGCTGCCTGTCCAGCTCGCCCGTCCCGGCGAGATTCAACTACGGTGAGTGCTGATCACGATCACCGCACTTCTTTTGGAATCCCCATCACTATTAACAGGGAGGAGGGGGGAATCGAGACCCTAGCCATGATTGATTCGGGGGCAGCGGGGAATTTTATTATTTCATTTGCCAAGTCTCATAACCTCCCTCTCATTTCATGTGAATCCCGGGTAGCAGTGGCAGCACTAGACGGACAGCCGCTGGGCTCTGGGAGGATCAAATACCTGACCCCCGAATTACATCTTCAAACCGGAGCCCTACACACCGAATCCATTAGGCTATTCGCCATTGAATCTCCTCAGAATCCTGTCATCTTGGGCTTGCCATGGCTGGAGAGACACAATCCCTGCATCTCTTGGTCGACACAGCAAATTCTCCAATGGTCAGAGTTCTGTCAACACCACTGTCTGACTTCAAGCCCCAAATCAACTGCTCTTCCCATGAAGGAGAGGCTCAAAGATCTCTTCAAATTACCCATCGAATACCAGGACCTGTCAGAGGCGTTCAGTAAGGCCAAAGCCTCCAAACTCCCTCCGCATCGACCTAGTGACTGTACCATAGACCTTATCCCAGGGTCGATGCCCACTAGAGGCAGAATTTTCCCTCTCTCACAACCTGAGTCCGAGACTATGAAGCAGTATATAGAAGAGGAGTTGTCAAAGGGGTTTATTGTACCGTCCAAGTCTCCAGCTTCAGCGGGGTTTTTCTTCGTCAAGAAGGATGGAGGCCTCCGACCCTGCATTGATTATCGAGCACTCAATGACATCACCAAGTTTTGCTATCCATTACCCCTGGTCCCTGCCGCCCTCGAGCAGCTCCGTACCGCCACATATTTCACTAAACTAGATCTGCGCAGTGCATACAACCTGATTCGAATTAGAGAGGGAGACGAGTGGAAGACAGCTTTCTCGACCACATCCAGGCACTATGAATATCGGGTTATGCCGTTCGGGCTTGCCAACAGTCCTTCTGTGTTCCAGGCATTCATCAATGAGGTCTTCCGGGACATGCTGAACCAATTCGTCATCGTCTACATTGACGATATACTCTAACTCCCTTGAAACCCATGTCAAACACGTCAGGGCAGTGCTCCAGCGGCTCATCAAACACCAACTGTATGCCAAGGTACAGAAATGTGAGTTCCATCAGACACCGATCTCGTTCTTGGGCTATATCATCAACTCTGAGGGGGTCACCATGGACGACAGTAAGGTGCACGCAGTGCTCAATTGGCCTAAGCCCACAACAATAAAGGAACTTCAACGTTTCCTGGGATTTGCAAATTTCTATCGACGCTTCATCAGGAAACCAGCTACTGGACTTACCCCCTTTCAATGCATTCTCGGATTCCAACCCCCATTATTCCCCTGGTCAGGAGAACCCTCAGAGCTTCCCGCTGTCAATGACTGGCTAAGAAGGAGTGAGGAGACATGGAACGCTCTGTCACAAGCCAGGCCTCTGTGGCTCTCTCCGATCACCACCGGAGGGCACCCTCACCCGAGTACTAACACTCGTATGGACTCCATTTCCCACACACCCTGTACCTAGGACTAATCACCGCCAGGTGTTCTCCATCAACCCCATTATATAAGGCACACTCACACTTTCCTCCAACGCGAAGTCTTGTTTAGCCTGTCTGACATTTCTGAGCGGTTTACTTTGACTGTTCTTCCGTGTTTGATCCTGAACTGCCTTGACCTTTGGAATTCTCTGCCGCCTGCCCCTTTGATTGTTCGCTCGGACTCTGACCTGATTCTTGCCTGCCGCCTGCCCCGACCCAAGCCTGGTAAACGTTTATGATCCTGGTTCTGTGTTATCCAAGACGCTGTTGATCGACCTCTGTCTGCTTGTTATACTGATCTTAATAAAACACTGCAAATGGATCCGATTGCCTCGGACTCCTCGCTACACTATTACCCTGGACATTTGTTAAATGTTTAAGAAAGGGTTCCCAGGTGGCCTCAAAGCCAGCAATGTTACCAGAAAGGTTGTGTCTGAGTCTCTCTAAATGCAAAGTGGCATAAAGTTCAGAGAACCAAGATTTAAAAAGTGGTTTTGATACCTTTTTCCATTGACAAAGGATGATTTTTGTAGCTACTACCATTCCATATTGGACAGGTTTTTTAATTTGATGGCCTAAGCCATGAAGGGAGTTAGACCAGCCAAAGACACCAATTGCTGGGTCAGGGGAGAGGTCACAGGAATAAGCCACTGAATAGAATCTGAAAATTTCACTCCCAAACCCATAAAGTTTCGGTCATGACCAAAAAAGATGTCCAGAGAGCCCTCTGCAGATTCACATTTGTTACATTTTAGAAGAGATGGACGGGTAGAATTTATTAAGCCTAACCCTTGAGTAATGAAGCCTATGTACTACTTTATATTGAATTAGTTGGTACCTTGAGTTAATAGAACATGTATTTATGGCCTTGACATACTCAAGCCAGTCCTCGTCGGTTATGTGAATGTCTAAATCCTTTTCCCAGAAATCTTTCAGATATAAGGTAGATATGCCGAGCTGACTGGTAAAGACACCCATGAAGCGGGAAATCAAATTGAAGGTATTTGAGGAGGCAGAAAGCAATTTATATACTTCATTTTCATCTGTAAGCAGTTCAAATTGTGAGATTGACGTGCAAACATAATTTCTCAGCTGAAGGTATCTAAAGAAATGCGTTGATGGAAGATCAAATTTCTCCTTCAGCTGATAAAATGTGGCAAATTTACCATCCACGTACAAGTCTCTCACTGTGACCATTCCTTTGCTAGACCAAACTGAAAATGTGGAGTCTGTAAGGGATGGCTTAAAGGCATGATTGCAAGCAATAGGGGTGGACAGTGTGGTAGATGAAAATGCAAATGCTTTCCGTACCCGATACCATATTTTGAGAGAGCTACTAATCACAATGTTTGTGTTGGCCACTTTTTTAAGTGGTACAGGTGCTGCAAAAAGCAAAGAAGAGAGAGAGTAATTTGTAACACTCTGTTCAATGGCGAGCCAAGATGGAATGTCATCTGCAGGCCCCGGAAGATGAGATTTTTTTCCAGTATGATAAGGCTCTGCAATTTGCAGCCCAATAATAATGCTGGAAGTTTGGCAAGCCTAATCCTCCCATTGACCGTTGTTTACAAACATGTAACTTAGAAATACGGTGTGCTCTGAAGCCCCACACAAATGGCAGGACAATCGAATCTAAGGCTTTTAAAAAAACAATTTGGGCAGGAAAATTGGCAGGTTTTGGAAAAGATAAAGAAATCTGGGCAATGTCACCATCTTGATTGCATTCACGCGCCCTACCATAGACAGTGGGAAGGTCCTCCAGCTTTCAATATTACGTTTCAAATTCTCTAGCATAATTAAGTAATTTAATTTATATATGTCCTTTGCATTTTTAGGTAAAATGACCCCCAAATATTTCAAACTGTCTGCTGCAATTTTAAAAGGTAGGTTTTGTATGACGCCTGGGTCAATATTATTAGTAACAGGCATGAATTCACTCTTTTGCCAGTTTACAGAATCTCCAGAGAACTTTCCAAAAGTCTCCAGTAAGTCTAATAGGGGTGGAATAGACTAAAAGTGCAGCCCCACCCCAGATAAAGTGCCGCCTCATTCTGCAGGCTGCAGACAGGGGCTTCTTGACCTTTCTGTCATTTAGATACAGGGGAAGGGCTTTGGAAATACCAGTGGTTGAGGGTGGGATCATTTCCAGACAATAAAAACTGAAGAATTAATTAATTTCACCATTCAGCTTTACCAGATCTTGTGGCCTGAAGAAACCGCTTTCTCTTTTGGACAGGGTAAGGCAATTGCTTTTAGGATCATTTGATCGAATATACTATTGATGGCAGTCAACTAAATTTGGCTTTAATCATCTCATTATAGACATTTTTTTTAAATCACCTTTTTAATTTAAGTGACTATCTCCTTGTTTCACAGACAAGGCTTAAGCTAGTTCCAGACTAAAATGCATGTTTGAGCTATCTTAATTGAAAATAACTTGTAGTGATGTACCTTAAAATATGTCAATGCTATTGTTTTGTTTCACCAGTAATGCTTTTTTCTAAGGCATCTTTATAAAAGCTGCTTAAATATGCCAACTTAACTAAAGCCGGTAACACTTTAGAATACTGTTCCATCATTAATGAATAACTACACTAGAACACATGAGTAACGCAATATTAGCACTCTAGTAACTACTAGTAACTAACAAGTAACTCTGATTAATGAATTAGTAAGTAATAGTGCTTAGTCGAATGTGGTAGTTCACTATTAGCTAATCAGTAACTATTATTCTTTCATGCCTCCCAAAGAACTATAAGAACTACTGTATACAGGTTCATAATTAATATGAATAATACATAATGTACAATTAATTCTAATGTAAAGAATAGCCCACTAGTAATGACTGAAGTATTACCAAATTCCTCTGAAGGAATGACTAATTATTTGGATCAGTATTCTAAAGTGAAGATCATAACTCTCTAGTAATGACTGAAATCATTATAAGCTTTTGAGGTTTTTGTAAAGTATTGAATAGTAATTATTCAGGTGGTTCTACTTCCTTCTAAAAGAATTAGTAATTTTTTTGGATCAGTATTCTAAAGTGAAGATGGTGATAACTCCCTAGTAATTACTGAAGTCATTGTAAAGTTTTGAGGTTTTTGTAAGGTCCTGGTTAGTAATTCACTTTGGTAATATTCAGATTTGGTAACACTTAAATCATTACTATTTAATTACCGTGATCTTCACTTTAGAATACTGATCCAAGTAATTAGTAGTTCCTTTAGAAGGATTTGTTCATTCTTGAGTCAATACTAGTGGGTTACCATGATCTTCATTTTAGAATTAATTATACATTATGCATAATTCACATGAATTATGAACCTGTATACAGTAGCTCTTATAAAAAAATAATAGTTATTGATTAGCTAATAGTGAACTACCAGTTTCAATTGAGCACGATTACTTACTAAATCAGTAATCAGAGTTTCTTGTTAGGTAATGGTAGTTACTACAATGTTAATAGTGCATGAATCACTTGTTCCTCTGTAGTTATTCATTAACGAAGGAACAGTATTCTAAAGTGTTACCCTAAAGCCTAGTCATGGTGTAAGATAAGCCCCGTCTGTGAAATCGGGCCTAGATGTTATGTCACAATATACAAATTTGCGTAATTGTAATTCTAAAATCTATTTATTTACTTTTATTTATTTTTTTTTTCAAATTGACTGAAATATACATGAAAATATATACCAAACCTCAACCTAAAACACAGTTGAAGTATTTAATCTGATTTTCTAAATGATCTGATTTTAGGAGTCAGAAGTATTATTTAAGATCAGTGTATAAAGTAAATACATTACTGCAGATCTGGGATCCCGAGGATATTCTGCATCTCTCTTATCACCAACAGGTTTGTAGAAATTATTATTTAAAAAATGAACAGTAGATAATATCTTTTTTGTAACAGGGAAAATGAACATATTCCACAGTAATAGGTATGTATGTTTATGGGGTTTTTTACCCACACATATTATAATTGTAATACTTGTTATTAAAAGTAAACAGTGTAAAAGTATTTTCTATTTATATTTTTAAATACAAGACAATGAAAAGTATTCCCGTGTATACCATTTAAATGTGTTTTTAAGTTGTTCTTTCATATCTTAGTTCCTGCAGTGTTATGGATTTGCAGTCTATGGAGGCAGTGTCTGGGCCTCTAAATGAGGGAATTATCTCTATCTGTAACATCTGCAAGTCCCTCAAAAACACGCATGTCAGTCCCACCACTGACATGTGCTCCGATTACAAACAAATCAGGGAACATATTGAGCATGCCGAGCAGTCCCTGAAAACATCCGAGTCCAGGATTAAAGAAAAGCTATGTTCTTTGGATGAACAAATGGAGCATCTTATTAGAAAGAAACAAAATATTGAGCATCAGAAAAAAGAAAACTTCATGACCATGGATAAATTATGCACAGAGAAAAAGTCTGCTGAGGAATTGCTAAGTTATTCCAAAGATGCTCTGGAACAGGCTGAAAGAAACTTAGAAACAGCAAAATATGCTGAAAGAGTAGCTCAAGATAGGAGGAATGCAGGTGAAGGTGTTGCCATTGCAGGTGGGGTACTGCTTGCCATACCAATTATCGGATGGATTGCTGGTAAGAAATTCATTTTAGCTTCCCTCTGAATAGTTATGAAGTGATGCATTAACAAAACTCTGACTGATGACATTTCAGCTTAGATGAGATTTCTTGTTTCCATCTAGGCTCAGTAATGCTGAGTGAGGGAGTGCGAGAGTTAAACGAGGCTTCAAATGCCATCAGTGCAGCTGAGCAGGAGCAACAACAGTTTAACTCTCAGGTGGAGGAGAACCACAGAAAAGTGTCTGAATGCCAGTCAACGATCTCTCGGGCACAAGATGAAATCGAGCAGACGGATGAGGCGTTGAAGAGGATTGAGGGCGAGATTGAGATGGTTCAAAAGCATCTACAGAGCACAGGAGATATCCAGGAACTGGTGCGGAGAGCTGTGAACCTTCTGAGCGTTCTTAGTGGTAGAGTCAATGTACTAGAGAAGCAAACACAGCGATTCATCCTCTGGGAGCCTGTGGTAAAGGCCATGGAAGATGTGATGAAGGCAGTAGCAAATATTGCAGAGAATCGGCTATTCTACAGTCATGGCATACAAGACCTCATAAACACTTTGAGGGAGAATGTTGGAGGACTGCTGGCTTTATGCAACTCTCCCAATAATTCTGCATATGGCAGTTATTATTAAAAAAAATAAATAAATCACATTGTCAAATATTTTCTATGAACAAAGAAAAAAATCTATAGAAATAGTCAGTTATTTACAGTTTTTTTCCTGCCAATTTGACACAGTGATTTAATTATTTAGCTTGTTGTTGTGAAATGTCCAACCAAACCAAAAAAAGGACACATATAGTAGTACAGTATATAGCATATTCTTATAAATAATCACAAATCTGTATAACTGGGGACGAGTTTGGGATGGGTTGTTAACGGGGTAAAATGTTGATTCTGTTCAGAGTTACTGTATCTTATACTTGCTTGAGAATCAAAACTGTTAATCACTAAAAATCTTTGTAATTAACATGTACTTTCATCCATGTGTGATTTTATACCTGAATATGATATGAATCAAGAAGAGAACGTCAATAGATTTGTTGTTGCTGTAAGCCTATTTACCTTTATATAAATATTATCAGAAAAGATTTGGCCTACATTGTTTTATTATGCAATGGAAATTAAACAATTGTTGTTATTAACCTCTCTCCGGGGTCTTCTTTCTGGGGTCTCATCACTGTTATTTGGATATGTACTGAAAACATTTAAGCTGGCTATTATTAAACCTCATTAAAAAAAAAAAAAGAAAAAAAAAAACCTTGATTAAGAGAATTAGTTAATTATAGACAGATCTCAAATCTACCTTTTCTGTCAAAAATTCTAGAAAAGAATAAGTGAAGTGACATACGGCCAAGTACGGTGACCCATACTCGGAATTCGTGCTCTGCATTTAACCCATCCAACGTGCACACACACACCGTGAACACACACCCGGAGCAGTGGGCAGCCATTTATGCAGTTGGGGGTTCGGTGCCTTGCTCAAGGGCACCTCAGTCGTTGTATTGAGGTGGAGAGAGTGCTGGACATTCACTCCCCCCACCTACAATCCCTGCCGGCCCGAGACTCGAACTCGCAACCTTTGGATTACGAGTCCAACTCTCTAACCATTAGGCCACGACTTCCCCAAAGCAGTAAAAAAAAGCAGTATCCCCACAACTGTTCATTTTTAGAAAGAAATAGTATCTGAAACGGTACCCTTGTCTATATAATCTAGGATAGTATTAATAATATATAACGTAAATGTTTCAGAGGAAGACTATGGGTTAAGGCCAAAGTACACAGATGTTCGACGCATGCATCACAATTAAAAGAACCAAAGACTTAAACTACTTCAGTCTGTGTGCACTGAATTTATTTAATACACGAGTTTCACAATTTGAGTTGAATTACTGAAATAAATTAACTTTTTCACAACATTCTAATTTATTGAGATGCACCTGTATATGTGTGTGTGTGTGTGTATATATATATATATATATATATATCAGTGGCGTTCCGTGCCGCATACCCAGACCGTCTGAGAGAATCACGGGCTAATGAATATAAACATGATTATAAGTTGATCTCTTGTCATTTGAGATGTGACTTAAAGCTTAATAAAGTGTTGGAAATAAGTATGTAAAATTATTTATTTGGAAAAAACAATGGTCATTTTCTGTAAATCTACGTGAGTGACGGAAGCTTCCGGGTAAGCGGATTCTCCGCAGCTGTGGCGCCTCCGCTCTGTGGCTGTGACTCGTCAGGATTGTAGCGCGTTCTCAGTGTTTAGCTGGTATGCGCGTGATTTCATGCGCGGGGTATACTGTCCGCGAAGCGCTCGCCCAGGTGGAAAAATGCGCTTTTGCTGCCAGATCTCGATTGCCGAAAATTACAATATGTTTGACGCAAAACTAACCCGACGAAATCATATGAAAAAAAATAAAAAAAATAAAAATCATAACTGTATATTTTCATGCTTTCTCAAGCAAAGCAAATTTTGAAAGTCCACTAACATATCTGGTCATAGACAATGTTGATGGTGTTATTGTCAACATGCAACAAGTAGTAAATAAATTTAAAAAAAGTTTATAAAAATGTATACAAAATTTGAAATAATAACAAACATCAGGAAAAAATAGGAAACAATACCTTTGTTTTCTATATACTTGTGTCGCTTACAGTTAAAGTCCTTCTGTGATTTTATTGTTGTTTGCAACGTTACTTGGCAATATTTTAAATATATTATTATTATTATTATTTTATTATTTATTATTATTTTATATATTTATTTATTTTTTTGTATTTTGCATGGTCTATTATTGTCATCCGGTGGGAGTTTTAACTCCTATTCACTGGGAATAAAAAATAAATGGGAAAAAAAAAAGATTCATTCAGTTGATGCAGAGATGTATCAACTGAATAACGTAACTACGTGTAAATGTTATTTGGCGGTTTTTACTTGGAAAATCAGCTGTTTTCTAGCATTCGAATAACTGTGGATAAACCTGAAACCATAGAAGAAGGATTGGAGATGAATTTCATTTACAAATAGCCTAAGGTATTTGTAAATGAAATTCATCTCCAATCCTTCTCTCTTTAATTTCACTACTCATTTACAAAGAGTAAGTTTATCATCACTTTATTATAAGGATTTCATAGCTTATAATAAAACTGTGGACTGATTATATAATTTTTTTTTTTTTCACCAACTGCAAACAGGACAAAGCAAGCCTTAAGGAAAGCTGAAGAAAGCATGTTCCCTGCATTTCCAAGAGACTAGGCTTTGCTTCCACAGCCAAATGTTGTATTTGTACTCGTTAAAACCCAGAACAGCCCTGAATGAATGGCCAGAATGACCCTGATCATATTCAAACCACTCTGTCTCCCCGGAACAGACTTCCAGGAACATTTTTTAACTTTTGTAAGGGTAACTTTTATAACAATATAATTACCTTATTAAATGTTTTTGTCGTTTTTGTCAAATATTTAAAAATAACCAGTTTCTTCAGTCAATCACAATACTGTAGACTGCATTTAAAATTATTTACACAGGCTGTTTAATGCTGATCATGTACTGTATGTGCATTTACACAAAAACTGCATAATGTAAAAAAACACAGGAACTCCTTAATGAGTGAAGCTGCAATTGACATTTTTTTGTACAATGTAAACTGCACACACTCACACCCCAAACATTCCTATGTAGTAACATATATTGAAAAATAAACGACTGTTTCAAAATGTGTGTTTTCTGCATGTGTGTGTGTAATTTGCATTGTAGAGCAAAATGTCAAGCTTTGTCAACTCATTCATTGAAAAACCTCATTAGAAAATATTGGAAAATCTTGAGGGAAGCAGTGGAGAATTAGTCTTTATTAGTCAGGTTTTATATATAAAATACTCAAGGAGCTCATTAATTAAACACAATTTGGAATTCATGACCACAATTGTTTGCTTGTCATTAGTTGTGTCTTACTTTGTTTAATAATTATTATACAAATACCATTATAAAACTGTACTTTTCACAATTATTTAATTTACTTTATAATTTACTATTAATTTATTCTTCATTATTGTCTATTCTGTATTATTCCACCCTTGATATTACATATTCTACTTGCTATTATTCATCTATTGTTATTCATTTATTTATTATTGTATTACACATATAATTTGTGATACTATAAATCTATTATATCAGTTATGTTATCGTGCTGTTGTACTCGCTTTTTATATTATTCACTTTACTACAACTGCATGAAGGAAATCCTGTTTGCGATCACAAATCAAAAGAGCAAAACCTGCATGTTTCTATGACTGTCACGAATCTGGTCTGCACTTCCGTTCATTCACCACCAGAGGTCACTCGCTCACCACATGGACTTTCACACCACACATCACATGGACTCCATTTCCCATCATCCAACACTGATCACAGCTGTCACCAATCACTCATTGCACTAATCACACGCACACCTGATCCCACGCACATACTGATCACACACGCTTTATAAGCCTTGGACTTTCTCTGCCTCACTGCCGAGTATTGTTTGCGTTTACCGCTTCCCTAGCTGTAGCAACTTTCAGAGCCCTTGTTAGTGTCTTAGTCATGCCTGTTTTCCCGTGTTTGTTTCTAGCCTGTGTTCCCTCGATTAACCCTTGCCTTGCTGTTTGGACATTGTTTGCACCCCTACTGGACTCTAGCCCGTTTTACCTGGATTATCTCTCTGCCTAGCCCCTCTGGATACTGTTTGCAGATCGTCGACCTTCGCTTGCTTTAGGATTACTCTTTGTCTTGTCCCTGCCATACCTGTTTGCCATTGCTCGACCCTGCCTGTATTTATGACCATGCCTGTTAATAAAAGCTTGCATTTGGATCCACACGTCTCACGTCTCGTCAGCCCCGTTACAATGACACTTCTCTCCAAAGATATCCCTTTTGATCTGTTTTCAATGGAAGTCTATGGGGTGGTTGCTAGGGTGCTGTAAGTGGTTGCTAGGGTGTGGCTATGAAGATCATAGGTCATTACTTATTGGTTACTTAAAAGATGAGTAAAATGAGTGTGTGGGAGTTACGGAGAGAGAGAAGGGGTTCCTAATGCCTGGCTCACACTACAGGATTTTTTGCCCAATTTAGCCTCCGATTTCCGCCTCCTGAGAATCGGAGGGGAAATCTTGTCGAGCACCTCGATCAGTCCCGATGTTCGGCGCAGATTATCTGGTAATGTGAGGCGTTCACCGTTAGAACTTTGCACCTCCCGATCCTCTAGCACACAAATCGGGGCCGCCCCAATCATATCAAACATGTTTGATGTTTAGGATTTAAATCGGGATGATGACGGTTATATGATTCTGTCAACACTTATAACAGCTAATGCGAGACTGCAAAACAGCTGCTGTACGGCTCCGCTGAATAGTGAAACTGCTTCTTGAAGTTTTGTAGTAACACGATTGTCTGTATAATAGGGATGTCCCGATCAGGTTTTTTTGCCCTCGAGTCCGAGTCATTTGATTTTGAGTATCTACCGATATCGAATCCTGATCCGATACTTCTATAATACATCAAAAAAGAATAAATAAGAGCGAAGAAACAGATCCAGGATGTTCCTTATTTTTTATTTAATTCACCTTATTTTAACATTCAACAACTCTGTTAACAAACAGAGCACTTCTGTGAGGTAGCTTGAACAATCAAGTAATAAATAACATAAATTCTTCACTTTTGGACTTTAGTGCAACAGTAAATATAAAAAAAGTCTAATATAAAAACAAATAGCACCTCAACTTAAAATACCCGGCAGGCATGTAAACAAATAAAAAAATAAAAGTGCCACAGTGTTTGCAAAGCCACTAATGTGCTTTTAGGAACTGCACTCCTAACTCTTACTGTCATCACAGTAGTAAGTTTCACAGAAGGAAATGTATGTTTTTCTTAATGAAAACTAACATCTCTACCTTGTCAGGTTTGAGCCTGTTTCTGTTCTCATCAAGGACGTTTGCAACGGCACTTAAAATTCTCTCACTGTCCACAGAGCTGCAGGGGGCACTGAGATACTGGTTTGCAACAGCAGCCATAGAGGGAAACTGATTAGCATGTTCTTTCCAGTACTGAAGTGGGTCGCTTTTCTTCTGAGAGGTAGGTCTGCACTTGAGTTTCTGCTGATGTGGTACTCACGGACCGTGACTGCCTCTCTTGTAAGATTTCCTCAAAGGCGATGTCCAGGCTGCTACATGCTTCATGATGTGGTGCCTTGCTTACTGGCTCTGCTGCAGCCTCATTTTCCTCTGGCACTGCACTGACAGCCCTCCTCCCCTCTGTCTTTGCCACCTCCTGGATAAGGTGTTCCTTTGCAAGCAACAGGTTGGCTGACTTTGTGAAAAAGCTAGAAACAGATAAAAGTAACACACAATTCAAAACAATAAGACAAGAGACACCACATAGCACAGCTCTTCAGTTAGGCAACTGCCTACACATGTACTCAATTAATAAACAATAAAAAAAATCTAACCTTAGAACGAAATTACCCAAAACTAAATTAAAAAGGAAGTAAAAAATAAATTGGCTTAATACTGGTGTCTGGTGATGACTTGACTTTATATAAACATGATGTTTCTCCACTGCCTCCAGCAGAGTCCTCTTCATTGTTTTTATTCCCTGGTCATCATCATCCTCCCGAGACAGAACACGTCTGAGGACTAATGAGTGAATGAATGATTTAATGAATGCATGGGATTATAGTTTGTTTCAAACAACATCAATAAATGTTACAGTATAAAGTAATAAATAAAAATACAAATGACCTGTTATGGCAGGAATCACATCAGCTGCAGTTGCAGTCTCCCTGCTTACATCCCTGGTCAGCTCTTCAAAGGGGGATAGCACATCAGCAGTCTTATTCATCAGCTCCCACTGGTGAGCTGTCAGTGTTGCTGGTAGAGTGCGCTCAGCTGCAAAGACACTAAGAGCACGCTTTTGTTGCAGTAGGCTCTGCAGCATGTAGAGGCTGCTGTTCCATCATGTCTGCACATAAGAGAACATGGACCCATTGCTTGTCAATTCCCCAGTTGTTTAGCATCTTTTCCATCAATTGCTGGATGCGCTCTGCGGTGTGCGATCCGCGAAATTCCTGGACATGTAGGGTCGCACGGCGTAAAACAAAACTTGAGTCAATCCATTGTGCGGTAAGGCTTAGTAGAGACATGGGAGTTACGGACGAACTCCAGATGTCTGTGGTGGACGAAACATGGGGTACATCTGATAACAGGACAAGTAGTTTGTCAGAAATCTTCTTATAAAGGGCTGGCAGAGTTTTCTCGGTGAAATAGTGGCGAGATGGCATTTCAAATCGAGGTTCTACGTGCTCCATAAGCATAAGAAATCCAGGGTTCTCTACAAAGGTGAATGGTAGGTCACTCATTGCGATCATTTGTGCTATCTTGGCTGTGATGTCCTGTGGCATTTTTTCTCTCCTCTTCAAACTCTCCTGCAGCGTGAGCTGACTCGTCTTCGGCTGGGTTGCCTGGGTAAACTCGCTGTATTGTGTTGGGTGTTTGTTTTTGAGGTGCCGTATCAGGTTTGTTGTGTTAAATGTAGCCTTTTCCTTTCCACCTCTTGCAATCCCAAGTTTACATATCTCACAGTTTGCTATAGCAATGTTGTTGTCATCAACTTTATAATACCTCCAGACCGCAGACATACTCGCGCTTTCCGCTTCAAGCTGCTTCCGTGTTCTACTTTGCGGGCATTTAACCAATAGCGTCTCTGCAACAAAGTGATGTCATGCCGCACGCGTTGCTGTTTCTGTGTGGAGTCAAGAGGTCTAGCTCTGTGCCACCGCATAACTATAGATGTGTTAAAAAAATAATGAGAATATATATACATATATATCCGAGTCCTGATCGGGAGGTAATGTCCAATTCCGATCGAGTCTGAAACCACGTGATCGGGCCCGATTTCCAATCACGTGATCGAATCTGGACATCCCTACTGTATAATATGTTGAAAACGTATCACAACCGTTAGGAGAAAGAGAAGCGCTGGGGTGAAATCGCCTCAGTTTTGAACGTACCGGGTGAGTGAAAGCTGCTAGCACGCTTGCTAACATATGTAAACATTGCTGAGAGCTGCTGCGTGAGATCACGTGAGGCGCTCCCTCTGGCATGATAATCTCAATAATATCTTGTAGTGTGTGATGCGCCACAAATTTTGTAGTGTGTGCATGTTTAAGATTTGAGGGAAGATAATCTGCAAAGATTTTCCTTATGTGTGTGCTGCAACCAGATTTCATAATAAAAACTCCTGTAGTGTGAGCCGGGCTTAAGGGCCTGTGTGTGTGTATGTGTGTATGTGTGTATGAGAGAAAGTGACAGCTGAGATTCAAATTCACGAACATTCTGCCATTGTAAGTCAAAGGGACTTTTTTTGCCCACTTTTTCGTTCGCTGTGGGCCAGATCGTAGGGCCAGTTGCTTAGAAAAGATATAGCACACCTCTCCTCAATGAGCCGGTCGATTTGACACCTCATTCATGGGTCTGTGACAAACGGAGCAGGAGGAGTAGCGCACCAAACTTTTGTCCAGAAGAAGAATAATAATAAGTATGCAAGATAACAATAGTGATGCCTTGCCTTTGGTAAGAACCACTAATAATCACTATAAGTTTAAGTACAATTACAGTAAGTTGGCTTTCTCACAATAATAATAATAATTTGTTACATCTATATAGCGCTTTACATGGAAGGGGGGAGTCTCCTCATCCATCACCAATGTGCAGCATCTACCTGGATGATGCAATGGCAGCCATATTGCGCCAGAAAGCCCACCACACACCAGCTTACTGGTGGAGAGGAGACAGTGACTGCGTTTACATGCGCACGAATATTGCGATCATTTCCAATAATCAGAGTAAGGACTTAATCGCATTTTGATGTTTACATGTCAAGAGCAAAGCTCTTACTCCCGTTTACATGCAGTTTCCATTATTCTTATTATTCGCTAAGAATTGTGGTTAATTTTTTCACTGCCATTATTCACATACCCCACTGGACAGCACAAATGATGGACTCAGAAAGAGCAGTGTTACTGGTCGCTGTTTTAATTTATTTACGTCTAATGCATAATGATTTTGTATCGCTGTATTCCACGCTTTTTCGGCGCCATGATAGAAATATGATGGAATTTGTTTGCCTATACGCTGCCGTCGCGTTCTGTTCGTCCTTTCTGGATGAGGGTAAGGAACAGAGCAACCTGATCTCACAGAATTCCGTGTAATGTTCACGGACTTAATTAACCCCGAATCTGTGGTGGCATCACGGAATCGCCGAAAATTCCGTGATGGGCTCACAGAAGGCATCAGCCGTGGTCAATGCACGGATTCACTGGTTTCCGTGCATGGAGCACAGCTGATGCCTGTCACTGACTTACATTGGTATCACTTCTGTGAGTCCATCACGGAATTTTTTCTGTGAGTCCATCACGGAATTTTCGGCGATTCCGTGATGCCACCACAGATTCGGGGTTAATTAAGTCCGTGAACATTACACGGAATTCTGTGAGATCATGTTGCACAGAGACTGCTGGCAGCTTGTTGTGTTTTCCTCAGAATGCGATGCTTTCTTCCCTCCATCGCTTTCTAATCTCCGTGTTATTACAGGTGCGTGTCACGTTATTCATATATGTCACAAGCGCATGCGCACTTTGGTCAGAGCGGCAATACTGCGATTAAGGTGTTTACATGCCTGTATATTCCGATTAAAATCGGCGTACGCCACCTATGTTAATACGATTATGCTTGCTGCGATTATGAGCTTAATCGTATTATTTAGATCGAAGTATTGCGTTTACATGAGGTAAAGCATAATCGCAATATCGCCAAAATCTCATTATAATCGCATTAAGAGGGTCCATGTAAACGCACTCAGTGATGCAGCCAATCAGTGTATGGGGATGATTAGGAGTCCGTGATGGTCAGAGGCCAAAGGGTGAATTTGGCCAGGATGCCGGGGTTACACCCCTACTCTTTTTCATCGAAGGACATCCTGGGATTTTTATGACCACAGAGAGTCAGCACCTCGGTTTAACATCTCATCCGAAAGACGGTGCTTGTTGACAGTATAGTGTCCCCATCACTATACTGGGGCATTAGGACCCACGCAGACTGCAGGGTGAGCATACCGACTATTGTTCAAAATGTTGAAATTGAGAGGTTTGGACTTATTTTTTCACTGAAATAAATGTTTTTGTTGTTACACAGAGAGTAAAGTACCGAAAAAAGGTACCACTGGGTACCGTACCGGTTCAAATGTGAACGGTACCCAACCCTACCTAACTGCAAAACAAAAATGTGACCCTGGACCAGAAAACCAGTCATATGGGTAATTTTTCAGAAATTGAGATTTATACTTAATATAAAAGCTGAATAAATAAGCTTTCCATTGATGTATGGTTTGTTAGGATAGGACAATATTTGGCCGAGACAGCTATTTGAAAATCTGGAATCTGAGGGTGAGAAAAAAATCTAAAAATTGAGAAAAGTTCTTAGCAATGCATATTACTAATCAAAAATTAAGTTTTTATATATTTATGGTAGGAAATTCACAAAATATCTTCATGAAACATGATCTTTAGTAATGTCCTAATGATTTTTGGCATAAAATAAAAATCAATAATTTTGACCCATACAATGTATTTTTGGCTATTGCTACAAATATACCCCAGCGACTTAAGACTGGTTTTGTGGTCCAGGGTCACAAATGGTCTTCCTTGTGTACTATTGTTCCAGTCTGGGCCCTTAGGATATACAGTTGTAACAGTCTGGTCAAGTAGGCAGACGAGAGGGTTCAGGCAAGCAGGTGAGTAATTTATTTAGAAATCAAAAGATCTTGCTTCCAGGTAACGAGTAACTAAAACATCTGAGGAAGCAGTATAAAGAGTCTTATCTTGGGCATTAGTTCCTTCCTTGGCGGGTAAACGGCAGGCCAGCAGATCCGAGGCAGGAGGTAGACAGCAACCAGACAATAGCTTGCTACCTTGAGACTAGCTGATGAGTGAGTGAGTGGAGTGTGCTTAAATGTGGTGTCGGTAAGTGGGTGCAGGTGATCAGTAATCAGGAGAGAGGGAGCGCGTGTAGGAGGCTGGTTCTGCTGGTGACTGTGTGACATTACCCCCCCCCCTCCACGGGCGTCTCCCGACGGCAAGGGTGACCACGCCCCCTGGGAGCAGGGCGATCGGGATGGATTTGGTGGAAATCTGAAATGAGGGATGAGTCGAGAATGTCATTTTTGTCGGCCCAGGATCTCTCCTCAGGACTGTACCCCTCCCAGTCTATGAGGTACTGTAACTGGCCGCCCCGCCGCCGGGAGTCGAGAATTTCTTTGACTCTGTAGATGGCCTCACTGACCTCGATTTCGGGTGGAGGGGGTGATACTTCGTGTTCTGAGGAGGAAGGGAGAAGAGGGTTAGTGAAGGGCTTTAGTAAGGAGACATGGAAGGTGGGTGAGATTCGGTAATGATCCGGTAATTGCAATTGGTAGGTGACTTCATTAACGTGTCTTGTGATGGGGAAAGGACCTATGTACCGGGGACTCAACTTCCTGCAGGGCAGTCGGAGACAAATATCTCTGGTCGATAGCCAGACGCGATCACCAGGTTGGTAGACAGGATGAGCGGATCGGCGAGCGTCAGCGTAGAACTTGTGTCTCCGGACTGCCTGCTGGAGATGGACGTGAGCTGAGTCCCATACCCTCTCGCTCTCCCGGGAACCAGTAATCTACCGCCGGGACCTCCGAGCACTCCCCGGTCCAGGGAAACGGTGGCTGGAATCCAAGAACGCACTGAAAGGGTGTTAATCCTGTGGTTGATTGACGCAGCGAATTCTGGGCATATTCTGCCCAGGGTAGATACTGGTTCCAGCTATTTTGATGATTGTGACAGTAGGCCTGGAGATATCGACCGATCTCTTGAATTTTTCGTTCAGTCTGGCCGTTGGTCTGAGGGTGATAGCCGGAGGATAGGCTGATTGAGACACCTAAGAGGCGGAAGAACGCTCACCAGACTCTGGAGGTGAATTGGGTCCCTCTGTCAGATACTATGTCCTCAGGAAGTCCAAAGTTCCTAAACACATGTTGGAAGAGAGTCTTTGCGGTCTCTAGGGCGGTAGGTAGGCCTCGTAGGGGAATTAGCTTACACCATTTTGAGAACCGGTCTATGACCACCAGGATGGTGGTATATCCGTCGGAAGGAGGTAGGTCTGTGGCAAAGTCTATTCCCAGGTGAGACCAGGGTCGGCAGGTATTGGTAAAGGAACCAATTTGCCTTGGTGGTTTACGAGGCGTGGAGGAGATGGCACAGACTGAACAACCTTTGACATACCGGCCGACATCCCGGGCCATGTTGGGCCACCAGTAGCGACCTTGGAGGAGCGAGAGGGTTCGGTTGCTGCCTGGGTGTCCGGATCCCGGAGAGGTGTGGATCGAGTCCAGAAGGGTGAGGCGAAGGGTAGATGGGACATACTTCTTGCCTTCGGGACCTCCCGGCGGAACAGGTTCTGTTAGAGTGGCGGCATGGATTTGATCGTCGAGGGCCGGTTTTGATGAGGGGGCAGCGGGAATGACGGGCTCTGAGTGGCAGGCAAGCAGGTGTTGGGATACCCGGCTTGCTTTGAGGAGGAAGCTCTTGAGACCCACCGTGTCATAGATGGACATGTGTTGACGAACAGTGGCATTGAGCCCACGGCGGAACACAGAGAGCAGTGCCGAATCATTCCAGCCACTACTAGCAGCGAGGGCACGGAACCGGAGGGTGTACTCATGGATTGAAGAATCTGCTTGCTGTAACTGCAGCAACTCATCATGTATAGAGACTTTGGTGGTAGACAGACTGAAGACCTCCCAGAAGTGTTCCACGAAACTTTCAAGGGAGTTCACCTGAGGGCTATCGGCTTCCCATAAGGCTTCTGCCCACTGAAGTGCTTGGCCAGAGAGGAGCGAGATGATGAAGGCAATCTTGGAACACTCGGTAGGGAAGAGCTGGGGTTGCATTTCAAGATAAAGGGAACATTGTAGCAGGAATCCGCTGCATGCAGCTGTCTCACCCGAGAAGGTTCCAGGTCGGGCCATGGGACTGGCAGAGGGAGGAATGGGAGAAGGCAGAGCTTCTCGTAAGGCATGCACGAATGTGGCGAAGGTGTCCGATTGTGGATCCATGACTTGATTGTGAGAGAATTTGTTTTTTTTTGTTTTTTTGGGAGCTAGTCTTCTGTAACAGTCTGGTCAAGTAGGCAGACGAGAGGGTTCAGGCAAGCAGGTGAGTAATTTATTTAGAAATCAAAAGATCTTGCTTCCAGGTAACAAGTAACTAAAACATCTGAGGAAGCAGTATAAAGAGTCTTATCTTGGGCATTAGTTCCTTCCTTGGCGGGTAAACGGCAGGCCAGCAGATCCGAGGCAGGAGGTAGACAGCAACCAGACAATAGCTTGCTACCTTGAGACTAGCTGATGAGTGAGTGAGTGGAGTGTGCTTAAATGTGGTGTCGGTAAGTGGGTGCAGGTGCGGGTGATCAGTAATCAGGAGAGAGGGAGCGTGTGTAGGAGGCTGGTTCTGCTGGTGACTGTGTGACAACAGTACATCCATCGCTCAGACCAGTGACTTTTTATTTGTTTGTTGAACTTCACAAAAAATAATTGTACTCCTGTTATTTCCTTCCTAATTTACATTATGTCAAATAAGAAAGTAAGGGTAACATTTTAGATTACAGCCCACAAAGCGTGGGTATAAAAGGAGAGTGCGTACAAACGCACATCAGCTTTTCGCTGGGGAGCTGAGACTGTGTGCCCGGCTGTACAGTGGTGGTACAGCTACTGTGGCGAAGGGACGTTCCGAGAGTGTCTGCAGGACAGCGTTTGACAGTCTTGGTTTGATGGCGCATCAGCGGAGGTTGCTCTCATTCTGCTGTCACGCTGCGACCTCTTCTGGGCGCTTCAACACTTTTCCTTTCTAAAAGAGCATTCACGAGTTAACACTTATATATACACAAATAATAAATAGAATAAAGTTTATGCATATTTGGTGTGCTGTCCGAGGGGAGGGCTCCAAGCTCGGAAGTACAGGTTAGGACAGGAATAGTTGTAAGTGCGGAGAAGGGGTGGCGGAGGGATGCTGGAAAACTGCCAATGAACAGAGGTAAGTCTGCTGTGTATATACAGTATACACACCTCTTATCTTGTTAACTGGGTTGATTCTTCTCCGCTCGTGTTAATTAGGTTAATTATCTGAACGTGCTCCTCCCGAACTTTGTTAATAAAACATCATATATCTAAAAGAGCTCCACGAGCGATGGGCGTCTTTTTAAAGATGGTCAGGGTGATCTGAAGATCATGGTGAGAGCTTCCCCGTCGAGTGTGTCTCCGCGGGCCTCTCATTCCTCCAGCACATTGCACCATCTGGTGTTTCCAGACTAGTTTGCTGGTTTCTCGGACAGGGCAGGGCTCAGCATCTCGTCCGAAGCACCAGCGGATGACAGGATGACGATCCGTCAGGAAGAGTGGCGTTGCCCGAGTCAGATCCAGGGCTGACTGCTATGCTTTCCCGGGCCACTGAGATCGTCGGGCTGCACTGGAGGCCTCCTCCTTCTCCCGAATGCGCAAGGCCGGACGATTGGTTCCTGGGGGCGCAGGCCGATCATTGACAGCCACCTCAGGTTCCATTCTTCCCAGAAGTGCATGAAGAAGTGACTAGGTCTTGGAGAGCATCCTTTTCTGCCCGAAACAGAGCTAGTGCTTCTTCTGTCCTCACTGCCCTCAGGGGGTATGTGGAGGGGTATGTAGAGATCCCCCCAGTTGAGCGCGCCTGCTGGACAGGCCAACTCTGCCCTGCACACCATGGCCCTCCTGCAAACCTACCAGGCCAAGGCGTTGAAGCAGCTGTACAAGGGCAGTTCTGACCCAGGTTTGATGCAGGAGCTGCGCACAGCGACGGACCTTGCCCTTCGGGCAACGAAAGTCACAGCACAGTCCCTCGGTCAGAAGATGTCTACTCTGGTGCTTCAGGAACGCCACCTATGACTGAACCTGACAGATATGAGTGAGTCCAACAAGCACCGCTTCCTGGACTCCCTGAACTCCCAGGCAGGCCTCTTCGGTGATGCAGTTGAGAGCTTTGCCAAGCAGTTCTCCGTCGCACACGATGCGGCCGGAGTGAAGGCTGCTGCTGGGGCCGCGCTGAATCAAAGGTGGGGGCAGCAGGAGGGCGCCCTCGGCGATGAGTGGACGGAGGGGCTGCACACTGGATCCTGCTCTTCAGGAGATGGTGAGTCCACTCCTTCCCCCAGTGGAAAATCCTTTTTTCCCTTTTTGGGTTGTTCCACCACTGGCTCTCCGGCCCGTGGTACCCAAACTTTCAGAGCAGTTTCCTATGTCTCCGGTTCCCAAGGGGGTGAGTACAGCACTGCACGGGACACAGACTCGACACCCCCGTCCCCCTCTTCTTTCACTTTCTTCTGAGCATCTCTCCACAGAACCATTCACACCTCCAGCAACCCCCCCGCTCCCCCACACCTGCAATTAAGATCAGTGAAGATGATGTGTGTCAGGTCTTCAGAAAGGACAAAAGAAGGAAAGCACCAGGCCCAGACGGTGTGTCACCAGCCTGCATAAAAATCTGTGCTGACCAGCTGTCACTATAACAAATTCCTTGTATGTGTAAACATACCTGGCCAATAAAGCTCATTCTGATTCTGATTCTGATGTCTCGATCCTCCCTCCGGGCTGGCCCTGTCACTTCTTGTCTTCACCAAGGTTGTGTAGGCTGCCCTTGTTCCATTACGGGGAAAGAGGTATTCGCATTCTCAGCTGAGAATTGTGGAATCTCCACGTGTGGTAATTTAATTTTCACTTATTTAGCGACAGTTGTAATAGATTTAGTTTATTTGTGCATTTTCCTCAAAAAGCTCTTACACACGCTCTGTCCAGGGGTGGAGTAATATAAGGGCTTTATCCGAAATCACACATATTTCTCTACTATATAGTAGGCGAAAAACAGTATATGACAAGTGTGTCACAATAGTCATAAAATAGTAGGCAAAAGTCATAAAATAGTAGGCAACGATGAACACTTTACTATCCCATGAGGCCATGGGAGAGGATTTATGAATGGCAGTGATGTGACAGAGCTGATGCTGGTAGATCAGATGACAATGACAACATGACAGTGATGTGACAGAGCTGATGCTGGTAGATCAGATGACAATGACAGTGATGTGACAGAGCTAATGCTGGTAGATCAGATGACAATGACAACATGACAGTGATGTGACAGAGCTGATGCTGGTAGATCAGATGACAATGACAACATGACAGTGATGTGACAGAGCTGATGCTGGTAGATCAGATGACAATGACAACATGACGAATTGAGTACGTCCAGATTACATTCATACTATATAGAACAAGGTTTTTCTTTTAAAAAAAACGTTGGGGTTTTGGTAAGAAGTGATTCGGGTTGGGTACAGATTTTAGGACCCAAGATCTCTAGTCCTATGTGTTCTTAATCCAGGCCTGACTCCACCAATTGTGAATAATTATATTATTAACATTTTTATTCTTCTAAGACTGTGAGCACATTAATCTAAACATTTATATAGTTGAAGACATTTTAGGACCGAACTGTAGAATAATGAATATGTAATTTAAATAGAGAGAAACCTTAAATATAGCAACATGCCTCTTCAGATTTTCTGAGGAATAAAAAGGATTAATACATTTTTTTTTTTAAATGCAACTGAAGCAGCCGCTGTGTTCGTTTTCCCCTTAGGACACAATACTCTTCCTATGAAATGTGTAGTAAAGTTTTTGTACTGTGTATCGTTATCTGTTTTCAGAAATGCACAATGTTGCAATGAAGTTCCACAGAAATGGCTTTAACAGGACTGTGAAGTGTCACGGTTATGAGAAGTAATCTCCTTTAACCAGTACTAGTAAAAAAATATTAGTTTTATTTTTTTTCATCATCATAGTGCAAGAAACAAGCTGATGAAGAATCCAGACTGAACAAATCTTCTCATAAAAGTGCCTTTTATAAACTGGATGAGAAATATATATATATATATATATATATATATATATATATATATATATATATATATATATATATATAATTTACTTATTTATTTATTTATTTCTATAATATACACAGTAGGGCAAAAAGTATTTAGTCAGCCACCAATTGTGCAAGTTCTCCCACTTAAAAAGATGAGAGAGGCCTGTAATTTTCATCATAGGTATACCTCAACTATGAGAGACAAAATGAGAAAAGAAATCCAGAAAATCACATTGTAGGATTTTAAAGAATTAATTGGTAAATTCCTCGGCAAAATAAGTATTTGGTCACCTACAAACAAGCAAGATTTCTGGCTCTCACAGACCTGTAACTACTTCTTTAAGAGGCTCCTCTGTCCTCCACTCGTTACCTGTATTAATGGCATCTGTTTGAACTCGTTATCAGTATAAAAGACACCTGTCCACAACCTCAAACAGTCCAACTCCAAACTCCACCATGGCTAAGACCAAAGAGCTGTCAAAGGACACCAGAAACAAAATTGTAGACCTGCACCAGGCTGGGAAGACTGAATCTGCAATAGATAAGCAGCTTGGTGTGAAGAAATCAACTGTGGGAGCAATTATTAGAAAATGGAAGACATACAAGACCACTGATAATCTCCTCGATCTGGGGCTCCACGAAGATCTCACCCGTGGGGTCAAAATGATCACAAGAACTGTGAGCAAAAATCCCAGAACCACACGGGGACCTAGTGAATGACCTGCAGAGAGCTGGGACCAAAGTAACAAAGGCTACCATCAGTAACACACTGCGCCGCCAGGGACTCAAATCCTGCAGTGCCAGACGTGTCCCCCTGCTTAAGCCAGTACATGTCCGGCCCATCTGAAGTTTGCTAGAGAGCATTTGGATGATCCAGAAGAGGATTGAGAGAATGTCATATGGTCAGATGAAACCAAAATAGAACTTTTTGGTAAAAACTCAACTTGTCGTGTTTGGAGGAGAAAGAATGCTGAGTTGCATCCAAAGAACACCATACCTACTGTGAAGCATGGGGTGGAAACATCATGCTTTGGGACTGTTTTTCTGCAAAGGGACCAGGACGACTGATCCGTGTAAATGAAAGAATGAATGGAGCCATGTATCGTGAGATTTTGAGTGAAAACCTCCTTCCATCAGCAAGGCATTGAAGATGAAACGTGGCTGGGTCTTTCAGCATGACAATGATCCCAAACACACCGCCTGGCAACGAAGGAGTGGCTTCGTAAGAAGCATTTCAAGGTCCTGGAGTGGCCTAGCCAGTCTCCAGATCTCAACCCCATCGAAAATCTTTGGAGGAGTTGAAAGTCCGTGTTGCCCAGCGACAGCCCCAAAACATTACTGCTCTAGAGGAGATCTGCATGGAGGAATGGGCCAAAATACCAGCAACAGTGTGTGAAAACCTTGTGAAGACTTACAGAAAACGTTTGACCTCTGTCATTGCCAACAAAGGGTATATAACAAAGTATTGAGATGAAATTTTGTTATTGACCAAATACTTATTTTCCACCATAATTTGCAAATAAATTCTTTAAAAATCCTACAATGTGATTTTCTGGATTTTTTTTTCTCATTTTGTCTCTCATAGTTGAGGTATACCTATGATGAAAATTACAGGCCTCTCTCATCTTTTTAAGTGGGAGAACTTGCACAATTGGTGGCTGACTAAATACTTTTTTGCCCCACTGTATATATATTTTTTCTTCTTTCATATAAGAACATACATCAGTATGGATTATGATATTCGTTTTAATTATTGACCTTTTAACTTGTACATGGTGTATTTTTAAGCTGTGCCCAGTCATAAGTTTGATTGCTTAAGATGTATAGTATGTAATTTGTTTATCTGCTTGAAACATAAAAAAATTGGGTAGTGGGCTGGTTTTGGGCGTTAAACTCCTAGGCTAAAACCAAACCATCTACAGAGAGTTTTTGTGTAATCTGGGAAAAACATTAATAACATTAAGACAGAGTATGAGTTATCATACTAGTTTCTCCTCCCCAAGTCTTCATCCTTCACCTCCGCCCCTTTCAGATGGCCATAAAAACAGAGGTGTGTGCTCATTTCACCATTCTACCAGACTTTACCCTACTTGGCAAAACGCTTCTCACTTTCCAAAAAAGGTAAGTCGATTACAATTAAAATTACTTATTATTTTAACATATCAAATCATGTCCTTATATTAGGTGTCTTTAACTACTATGTACTCGCATCAATCAATCAATCAATCAATCAACTGTTAGGTACAATATTGTAGTTACGGCGTAGGATCAACAGTGTTGGTCTAATTTTATTTAATGTTTTATTTGTATAGGGACAGATAGAGTAAACATAGATAACACTGAGAACAACAGCCATCCAATGCTTGTAGCTCAAGCTAATTTGCAACACTTGTCCCTAGAAGGGATTTTAATAAACAACAAAAATTACAAAAGAGAAAAGATAGGGAAAGGAAATACATATTTGTACATGTAATTGCAATACTTAATTACAGATGTACACACTGTTATTTTTTAAATGTAAGTGCAATGTAAAAAATGTGTATGTTCACATTAAGTGCATTATATGATGCAAATTATTCATTTAAGTGTTAATACATAGTAGTTAAAAACACTATAAAAGAGGACCATATATGTTAAATAAGCCTACTTTATGCTTGGCAAAGTTACTGCAATTCATTTTCATTAAACTATAAACAATCAGTGAAAGTTTTGCTCTATGAATGCAACAACAATAATATCACTGATTCATAATCACTGATAATCATAATCACTGAAACTGATAATCAAAACTTGAATGTAATTTAAAAACAAAAAACATGAACTAAAATAAAATAACCTATGAATGTCAGATAAAATAAAACCTTGTGAAAACTAGACAGAAGGAACCAATCACACAGCAAATCAGTGCATAAAATTTCTTAAAGCAAGTGACAAAAAAATAAAAATCCTAATACCATAAAAAGATAGTACACTCCCCTTCCATTCAGCTTCAGTATCACAGATCATCCAGCATTCACATGTGGGTACACTGGCAAATGCAGGGCATGAATACATAAACTCAACAACCAAAATGACACAAATCACAGATAATATTTAAAATCATTCAAAGTGGCTTCAGTTAACCAACATACAAGGCATTAGCTTAGTAAATGGCACAAAAGACAAAAATGTCCAAACACCTAGATATCATACGAATCAATAGGGCAGAATAGCCGTAAAACATGCGGTAAATCAGAGGTTCGAAACCACGACGTCCATAGTCGTCTGTCAGCACAGTCAGTTGCACAAACAGGAAGGTGAAACAGCAGTATAAAACTGATAAATGAAATGGAAGCTAGTGCTCTCAGCCCGCGTCTAAAATGCAAGCAGTGGTGTAATGTAACGAACTTATAATACTTTGTTACAGTACTTAAGTATTTTTTGGGAGTATCTGTACTTTACTTGAGTTTTTATATTTCAGCCAAATTTTACTTTTACTTCACTACTTTTTCTAATTAAAATGTATACTTTTACTCTGTGAGAACACGAAAGCCTCAAAACCTATGGTCATAAAGTTTTGTTTAGAATATGTGATGCAAGAAAAGATTCTTTTGAAGTCAATGCAGGCTAAAGACAAGGCAGTTTGAGTGTGTGTGTGTGTGTGTGTGAGAGAGAGATAGATAGAGAGAGAGAGTTATCATAAAAGCATATTGCATGCAGTTTAGGGTAGGAGGAAATAGGTGTGATATTCACAATAGTTTGCATGCATGGATGTGTGTGTGTGTGTGTGATAGCGTGAGTATACATGCATCCACACACACACACTGGTCCAAGGCCTTTATGTTTGCAAGCACAACATGCTCCTGAACACTAGTCGTTTCTCTTACTTTCATTCTTCCCCATTCACTTTCAATGGCCAGCCATTTTTGACAAGTGTGACTTTGTGAAATTTTGTACAAAATTAAACCATTTAAAAGCAAACTTCCTGATTAAACATTAAAGCGCACTTGTGTGAGAAACAGTGCAAATTTTCATAATTTTTTTATCTCATTGTGAAAATTATTCATAAAAAATGCTTTTTTCACTCAAAAATTAGGTGCCTACTTTCAGATAAATGAGGCCTACGATTAATCAGATGCAAATAGAAACACAAAACCAGTCCTAAATGAAAGAAAACAAGTTGACAAAAAGATTGAATCCAATATTTCGTCGCCTTGGAATTAAGGTTCTATCTGTATTCTGGGTGGTTTTGAGATATTGAGCTTCAAAGTTTTTGCATTACATATAGCAAAAATGATATGGGGAACAAGTCTCTTTCCTACATGAAAATGACAGCGGCCCTAAATGTATTCTAAATGTACAATATCAAAATCCTCTCAGATTTTTAAATGGGGATTTTTGGAACGGGTCAAATGCAGATAGAACCTTCTAATTGTAAAAAGTCATTTTCCGCTTGGAATTATAAGGTTCTATCTCACAAAACATTAATTGAAGCAACAATTTTCAAGAAATACAAATAGTTTTTTTATAATTTGTTTTAAAACATAAAACTAGTGTTGTAACATTGTGTCAACATGTATGAGAAAGGTCAATTTAATGCTTTCTTTATCATATTTATTCCAAATAATTCTTTCTAAGGTTAAGTTAGGCACAAAGGGCAATACTAAATATTTTGTTCAGTGCTAATGTTAATTTTAGCTAGGATTATAGTGGGTAATTAAACACATTATTGAGGTAACAGTTAAGGCAGCTAACGTTACTCTAATCAATCTGACCAGGACTTTATTCCACAAAAAGCGGGAAAATGGCTTTCTCTTTAAATCAGTATGACCGAGATAACATGCTGACGTTTATTGTTGTAATTAAGACCCCATCATTTAAATGGTTGACTATTTGATATTTAAGGCTTAATATTGTAAAATTTAAGACATTTGAAGACTTTAAACTGCATGAATATTTCGCCCATCATTACATATTCGGGTCTTTAGCGACCCAGACTTATATCCAGCATGGATGATCCATATTCATGCAGTCTTAAAATGTCTTAAATTTTACAATATTAAGCCTTAAATATAACTGCTGCTATCTAACTGCTGCAATAGCAAACTCTCCTGATATTTGAAGAAAAAAAAAAAAAAAGATTCAAATAAGCATACTTTCTTACCTTTTGAAACTTAGAAGGGTTTGATTTGAGCAGATGATTTTACCATCACTGCTCATTTACCGTCAGAGCTCATTTCTCCAGTATACAATCAGCATCTGCTCATATTCACAATCTCAATATATTCTCAAAACTATCATTTTCAGCATCTTCAAAAACAACATTTTGATCGCTATTCACCACATCCACCATCAAACGACAGTGACACTTATATTTCATTATGTGCAGTAATTGCTCTGCAGTAAAGCCATTCAAGCCAGTTCAATTTTTGCAGATGATTATTTGTTTTATGCATGCGCTAATTATGAGTGAAAAATCAGGTCATCATTATGTTTTAAACAGTGCCACTTTGTGGAATAAAGGTGAATTGCACTTATTGATTATGCAAACATTATTATTGTTGTATAATGTTTAATCTTTCCTGCTGTTACTTAGCAGTGTGGCAACATGACAAAGAACGTTGATCCTGATTGGTCCTCATGTGTGCATTCGAAGTGCTGATTGGCTGATTCACAGATAGAACCTTATAGAACCTTGTAGAACCAAGTTAGAGTTCGACTTTGTAGAACCTTTTTGTTTTCTAAATAAAACGTCCTAAAATGTACAAAACTTAAAAAAAAAAAAACATCACATGATGTAAATAAGTTGTCACAGAATAAGAATATGTGAATAACTCAATGTTGCACACTAGTGTGATAAGCAGTGCAAATTTTTAGAATGTTTTATCTCAAATCATGAAAATTATGCATAAAAAATGTTTTGGTTTTTTTCACTCAAAAAATGAGGTGCCTACTTTTGGATAAATGAGGCTTGAGATTGAATCCAATATTTGGTGATTATATAGCATAATGAGTGATTTATAAGCAATTGTTTGGTCATTTTTGACCGGGAACACCACAAGTGTGACTTTTTGCAATTTTGTACAGAATAAAAGCATTTAAAAGCAAACTTCCTGTTTAAATATTAAAGCACACTAGTGTGATAAACAGTGCAAATTTGTTATAATTTTTTGTTTAATATTGTGAAAATTATTCATAAAAAAACATTTCACTCAAAAAACGAGGTACCTATACTCTCAGATAAATGAAGCCACGATTAATCAGATGCAAATAGAAACACAAAACTAGTCCTAAATGAAAGAAAACAAGTTGACAAAAAAAATAGAATCCAATATTTGGTGATAATATAGCATAATGAGAGATTTATAAGCAATTGTTTGGAGTCCGGTCATTTTTGACCGGGAGCATCACAATTGTTACTAGGTGAAATAAAAGCCACAAAAAAAAAAATGACGAAAATTAAAAACAAAAAAAAATCTGAGAAGTACTAATACCCTGTGTGAACAAAGTCAGTAAGTTTGACACTTTGAGTCCATTTGGACATTTTCACTTAGGGGCATACTCACTTTTGTGGCCAGCGGCTTAGACATTAATGGCTGTGTGTTGAGTTATTTTGAGGGGACAGCAAATTTACACTGTTATACAAGCTGTACATTCACTACTTTACAGTGTAGCAAAGTGTCATTTGTTCAGTGTTGTCACATGAAAAGATATAATAAAATATTTACAAAAATGTGAGGGGTGTACTCACTTCTGTGAAAAAACACGAGCGGAGTGCATCTTCAGACAAAACAATAGCACAGATATATTACATGTTGGTGCAAGTTATTTTCAGTTAAGACAGCTCCAACATGCGTTTTAGTCTGGGACTAGCCTTAAGCCTTGCCTGCGAAACCGGAGATATGTGAATTAAGAGGACCTCATATCTTGTGTGTCTGTTTAGTACGTTGATCCTCTCTCTTTCTATCGCTACATCTATGTACATTCTGATAAAAGTTGTTGTGATGAATGCTGCAAATCATGCAATTCAAGCTACAGAGATTCCTCGTAAGACATTTACTTTCAAATTTTTTCTTTTTTTAAGCAGAAACAGGAAAGTCATGACTTCTGAAATCGTAAAATCTACTAAAAGTCTTACTACTGCTGAAGACATGAGGAACCAAACCAAACTAATTATGCAGCCCTATGCCAACTGGGAAGAGTATCTGACTCCAGCACCTCTATCTATAGCCATCCTCGGAGAGCTGGTGTTCATCTCATCCTCAACAGATTTCTCTATCAATAAAAATACACCCAAAAATGGCTACAAATACATCAAATACCCTGATTCCTTTCGCGCTTGCCTCATGCAAGTGTGTAACTCTGGATGGTGGGCATTTAACGAGGCCCATAAGAGCATGGATCAGATTCGCCTCCATACCGCCCAAGTTCCAGATTACATGAAGGCAGCTGTGAAGATTCTATTCGAAGGTAATGATGAAGTTGTTAAAGCACTTCTTCCTGACCAGCTGGGCAATATCAAAGTCATTGCAGATGAATGTCTTGAGTTGTCTAATGTTGCTGAAAAGCGCTTCACTGATGTCATCAATATCATCCAAGAGCTGCTCGAAGCATGTATGAATGCAGAGCACTTCTATGGGGAGGAGATGGTAGCAATCAAGAAGAAAATAGAAGAGGGCAAACTGAGGGAGCAGTCTGCACTAGAAACCAAGAAAAGGACTGAGAAGGCCATGAGTGCCATGGAGAAGCAACTGGATGAGGCTCACGAGAGCTACAAGAAATCTTTGGATTCTCTCCCTAATGGATGGGAAATGATTGGAATGGATTTCGTGAGTGGGATAACACAGAGCATTACAGGCATTATCAATGGAGTGGCATCTGTTATTTCTCAACCAGGGCAAATGATGGCGTGTTCTGCAACAACAACGACATCTGGTCCTAAGAGCTGCATTAAAGATCAGGAAAGAGATATGGTAGATGAAATAAATGTTTATAGTAAGTCAGCAGAAATTCTAACATGTGCACAGACTATCCAGCAACAACTGAATGAGAAGAATAAGGTGGAAGACATTGACTGGACAAATCTATACGATCAGAAGAACAAAACCACAAAGACGGATTTTGTAGCAAATCAGTATGGAAGAATCAGTGAGAATTTCCAGGACATCCCTGACTGCCCAGCAAAGAAACAAGCTCTGGAGTTGTGCAAACAGGGCATGAAAATATGCATTGAGCTTGCAACATATGCACCAGAGGGGAAATGTGACAAAGACAAAAGCGCTGAGATAATAAAAGCGGTCTCGGCTCTGATTAAGTCAGCTCGTAGTTTTGATAGCAAAAGCAAAGGCATCACAAATTCTCCAGCCATTTCTCAAAAACCACCAATGATGTCTAAAGAAGAAAGCAAGTCAGAGAACATGAGTCCTTCACAGAGGGCTACAGAGAATGCAAGATTTGCCATAGAGCAGTCCCGAGCTCAGCTGAACAAGACCAGAGAGACCTATGAAAAGTGTGTGGAAAATCTAGAGAAGAACCAGAAGGAACTAACTGATATCCTGGTCACTATGAGAAACTGTGAACTGAAAGAGATCGACTTCAAAACTACCATAGAGATGCTGGTTAAAGGAATGTATGCCATGGGGAGAGTGAAGGAGCAGTGGGAGAAGATGGTCCACTTCTTTCAGATGGTATCCAACATTGTGAAAACAAGCCTGAGCAAAACTCTCACAAACTTTGTCTCAACATCTGAGAAAACACAAGCCCTCTCCTACAACGCAAAGCTCTTCTCAAAAGATCTGCTGTACACTCAAGCCTCCCAAGCCTGTAACATCGCTAGTCTGGTCCATATGATCTCTGGAACATACACTGATGTTTCCAACAAGTACCTGATGGACCGTATCAGTTCTCTGGGCAAACTGATGGCCATGGATAAACATGCACCAGAATTTGAGAATGAACGTAAACAGCTCCAGAACAGCTGCGATGAGGCACAGAAAGCCATCTTAAGGCTTGTCCTGAAGAACAAAGAGGAGTATAACCAGAAGAGCACTGCAAGACTAGAAAGGATTGATCAAGAATTGCTTGCCATTCTACCTGCTGCTCCTCCCGAAGAAATCAAGAGTATTCGAGAAGATGTTGAAGCTGGATTCAATGAGGAAGAAGCAGCAAAATACATCTGAGCATTGTGCATTTTCTACTTTCTTTACATTGGTAAGCACTGAGCACCAGATGATAATATTGTGTTAAATAAAAACAAATTTTCAATTTGAATTAAGTCAGGAATATGAAATTCAGCCCAAAGTTCCACAAAATCATAATGACATGGCAGACATTCTTTTCTTCATTCCATGATATATATACAATGCCAATCTCCATGCATCCCCCGAATCACAAACACTTGACACATCAATACAAACATCACCAACAAGAACAAGAACACCTAAGTATTTCTTACGCAAATCCTCATACAAAGAGCAATCATACAAAAAATGCTTCTCATCTTCTATCACAGAAATATTTGGTGTTAACTTACAATAACTACAGATTCTCTCTGCTGCTGGTGTATTACTCTATCTGTTTCTATAGCAACATGATGACTTGATAAACATGATAAAAAGGAACAATGATCGTACCAGTTGCATGTTATAAACAGATGTAATGTAGCTCTCTTGTATCAACAGAGACTTGTATTGTGAATGTTTAACTCATTATTTTCCAAAACTGATGTATACCATGCCTCATGTGCTTTTTCTTTCAATTGTTGGTTAAGAATAGCTGTAAATGTTCTTATTTCACCTACACTTTGTGCCTCCCATGCACTACAAAAAACGTGAAAATATAGACCAAATTGAAAAACTTAAGGGTTGAACTTAAAACCAATGCTGGGACAGATGGTAAAATGTGGGATTGGTTTGATTTAAAATTAGGAGCTTGGTTTGCTAAACTGGGAATGTTTTTAGGAGTTGCCATATTAATAGGAGGTTTATTATTTTGTTGTGTATTACCTATACTAAGAACATTGGTCGTCAATGCTACTGTGAAACAAATGGAGATGATAAAAGTCCCGAACAATCAACGAGTAATCACAGAAAGAAACTTGGATGAGTATTATGAAGAATTGCTAAACAAACTGATCTCAAATGAGCAAAATTTGGATGACGGATCCAGCGACTCTGATGACTATGAAAAAGAGATGTAAAGATGAGCCACATCCTGGGTGTAAGTGCTAGCCTAACCCCTGCCCATGGATGGCCCTCTACGATGCGCAAAGTATCTGAGCTGAAGATCAACGGATCTGAACTATTGTTTCTTGGAATATTCAATGTATTATATTTTGAATGTGTTTTTGTTTTTGATATACATAACTGTGACAACCACAGGCAAGCGCTGAACCAATTGCACGCTCATGCTTATAACATTGTATTTTATGATAAAGGAGGCAAGGAGACATAATCTTTTACTCTCTCTTAGTCAAGGGTGGAGAGAGATGTTTGGTTCTGATTCTCCTCCAGAGTGCTGCCCCATCATTTAGTCGTTGATGGTAAGACTGTGTGACTTATTTAGTCACTAGATAGTGTTAACTGAAGGGACTGAATTATGAAGTAGCACTCTGGGTAGACAGAAGCAATTGTGAGACTTAATGAAGTCTCAAAGGGAGGAATGTAGAAGATTTTTATTGTTAAGGATCTGAATTAATCGAGTATAATCAATGTGAATCTTACCATTAATATATCTATGTAATCTCCCATTATATTCTAAGGCCTCTGTGCAAAGGTGCCTACGTGGCAGACACATCTGGAAAAAATAAGGAGGGGGCTTTTCCCCCCTTGACCATAACAAAGTCTAGAAGGATCTCTCCCAAGCGAGAGATAGAATTACATACGAGGGATGCTTAATGTATAGAAGCCCGCCTTAAAATCATGTATATATACCAGTGCCGAGAGACCATCGGGAAGCCTTTCTGCAGACAAGCTTCGGTTTTATTCCTGTTGAATAAAATCTATTCTTCTGGCATCAAAACTCCAAGACTGTGTATTGTTCTTTGAGCTGCGGCGGACGACACTACACTACCTACTTCATCTAATTGTAAAATCATATTATAACATTTTCTTGGATAACGATGATTAGACATACACACTAATTTTATCCAATACAATGATCCAGTACATCTTTTCATATAAGAAATGGACAACACAAATCTACCCAAATCACCCAAGACAGCTACATTGATCACACTTGTAATGATACACAGGAGTTTAAAAAAAAAAAATACCTGAACATTTTCGATACACTCCACTGGTTCAAAACCCCATATCTCAGATCCATAATAAAGTATGGGTGCAACCATGCGATCAAACAAATATTAAGATTGATTACACCTAATTTTATGTTTACAAACAAACCTTAGCAAGGAAAGCATTGCTTTAAAAGTTGTCAGGTTTTCCACCATGACAATTTTGGTGTAAACCACATACCAAGATATTTGTAACAATTAACCACTTCAATCTGTTCACTAGCAATTTTTCATCCTTATTTATTGTGCCTCCTCTTCTAAAAACCACAATTTTCGTTTTACTCAAATTCACTCTCATACCATAAAGATTACACTAATTTTCCAGCTGTTCAATCTGTTTCTGTAACCCTCCAATTGTATCTGCTATATTAGCCATTTCATCAGCATATAACAAGGTCTGTACTTCGGTGATACTTTCGATCTGAATATCTTTTACATGTCTCTTCAACATTGTTATATATTCATTATTCATTTAAGAAAAGAATAAACAGAAGTGGACTCATTGGTTCCTTTCACACATGATTTAAGTTTAGAATACATAGATCTCAATACACTAGAAACTTTTCCACCAATGCCATTCTTAATGAGAGTGAAATACAGAAGGTTATGCTGGAAACTGTCAAAAGCTTTAGAGAAATCAATAAATATAAATGCATCCTTCCTTTTTTCTTTGTAATATATTTATGAACCACTGACTGCAAAATAAAAATATGATCTACTGTAGGATAACCTGACCTATACCCTGCTTGTTCTTCATAAAACATATTATTTACTTCTACGTAAGATACTAATCTCCTGTTCAAGACCAAGCACCAAGCACATTAAGCCCCCTGTAATTTCCTACATCATTTTTATCACCATTCTTGTATAGCGGACAAATCACAGCTTCACCAAATCTCTGGGAAGTCACCTGTATCTAATATTTTGTTATATAAAGAGAGCATTATGGGACATAACATATAATGATGCCATCTGGTCCAGGGGCCTTTCCATTACTCATTGACATAAAAACTTCAAAAAGCTCATTATATGTAATACTACTATCTAAAATGTCAACTTCATTAAAAACTGCAACTTCATGATTATTTACACAATATAAGCATATATATTACATTTTGAATTAAGTCATGAAAGAATGTTTTAGACAATCACTGTTTTAAGACCACTAAAACAGAATTATTTACCATGGTTTCTTTTGGATGGGAGAGTACTTTTTAAATTGTCATGAAGTGGCACAACCAGATTTTAATTATCTTAAGTTTATAGTTTTACACTATATGTGTAACGGGGCTGATGAGACGTGAGACGTGCGGATCCAAGTGCAAGCTTTTATTTAAAGACATGGTCATATATACAGGCAGGGTTAAAACAATGGCAAACAGGTCTGGCAGGGACAAGACAAAGAGTAATCCTAGGGCAAGCGAAGGTCGACGATGGGCGAACAGTATCCAAAAGGGCAAGGCAGTGAGATAATCCAGGTACACGGGCAATAATCCAGGCAAGGGAATAAACAGAGTCTGAACAGTGAGACGGGGGTAAATTCTGGGAACACAGACTAGAAAACAACAAACGTTCCATAAAGCAGCTAACACTAGGGGAGTGAAAAACGCAGGACAATACAGGAACTGAACAGAAACACGGAATGGCACGGAAAGGGTTAATCCAGGAAACACGGGCTTGAAAACGAACACAGGAAAACAGGCAAGGCAAGACTAGGATTACTAACAAGGGCTCTGTAGAGTAGCTATCGCTAGGAGAGGGATATGTGCATACAATACTCGGCAGAGAGGGAAAGAAAGTCCAGGGTTTAAATAAGGCATGTAATCAGTGTGTGCGTAGGATCAGGTGTGCGTGTGATTAGAGCAATCAGCCGTGTGTGCAATCAGTGCAATGAATGATGGGAAATGGAGTCCAGAGGTGATGTGCAACAGTTAGTGTAGTGCAAGAGTAACTGTGGTGGGTGAGTGACCTCTGGTGGTGAGTGAATGGAAGTTCACAGACCGGATTCGTGACAATATGACTTTATACTTCTATTAGTTTATTACCTCACTGCTGTTGCTAATAAACTACCTCACTGGAGACTTTATCAATAGTTTTGGCTGAGAGAAGAGAAGCATCTCTCACTGTTGGTTTCTGGGGCTTCTCTCTCTGAGGGCATACAACCTAAAAACAAACAACAAAACACTCTATTAAAACACACAAACTGAACTTTTATTAAAATATACAAGAGGATTACAAACACTCTGAAAAAGAAACTTAAATCTACTATAAACACCACAAACATATTTCGAAAATAGAAAATTAGAACATATGAACAATAAAACCATAAGAAAACACAAAGAAAAAATCATCAGGTCTATCATCAGAACAAACAATAAAAAAGCATGACATTAAACAAAATAAATCACTTACTATATACAATAATGCTATAAAATAAAAACAAGAAAAGCCATTTGCAGTCGCTGCACTAGTGAGGACGCTAAAGGCACACACGTCCTCTAATGTCAGTCGCTACTGCGGCAACAGGCTGGAGGGTGAGATGAACCCCCACCCTCAACAGAAATAAAAACAATAGAAACCTAATATAAAACAAACAGCTTTTCTTGGGTCACCTGATTCTGCAGGGCACCCAGGAGCCCAGAGCCTCGGTCTGAAGGCCGCTGGTGATGTCTGCAGCTCTGGAGAGGAGTTGGACTTGGTCTGAGAAAAGGGGAGGTCAGACTCCTGTGCTCCAGGGGTGCAGAGGAGGCGGCTGGTTTTGTGCTTTGCATCCAGAAATCGCACTACACTATCTGTGCTTTTCAGATGATTTATGGTTTTTATAGACCAGCAGCATCTTCTGGTCAAACACCCATTGCTATTACATTGGGGTATAACTGGCCTCCTCCAAACTAGCCAGTTGAGTAATCCATGTAGCTGGTACCTTCCGTTCTCTGGCATGTTCACCCGACATCAACATCCTATTATGCTGGGAAACATAGGTCAAGTCCAGGACAAATGCATCTTCCTGACAGCTGCTTTTGTTCCTGGTATGTGGACAGCACAAAGACTGACTTGTTGAGGTGCATGTTGAAGTTTCTGGATGAGGAACCATTTCTGAGATTGTGTTATATTGGCTCCCTCTATCAGTGGAATCACAATTATTAATTACACACCTGGTCTGTTCCACATTTTCCACAGGCTCCGCTGCACACGCCGACACGTTCACTGGTGAAGAGGTTCTTTACCAAGCTGTATAAACACAAGCAAACTGTAATCAGATTAACTGTATCAGAGGCAGAGCAAAGAATGATTCTGATTCTTTTTTTTTTATATGTGGGTTGGGATTTATCATCATTAAATTATATGGTAACACTTTGTAATAACTTTCATTAATACATCATTAACAAGTAGTTTAAGTCTTTGGTTCTTTTAATTGTGATGATTTTGGCTCATATTTAACAAAAAACACATTTAAAAAAATTACAATACTTCATAAGACCAAAAAAAAAAAACATATTTAGTGAATTGTTGGCCTTCTGGAAAGTATGTTAATTTACTGCATGTGTACTCAATACTTGGTGGGGCTCCTTTTGCTTTAATTACTGCCTCAATTCGGCGTGGCATGGAGGTGATCAGTTTGTGGCACTGCTGAGGTGGTATGAAAGCCCAGGTTTCTTTGCATTTTTTGGTCTCTTGTTTCTCATTTTCCTCTTGACAATACCCCATAGATTCTCTACGGGGTTCAGGTCTGGTGAGTTTGCTGGCCAGTCAAGCACACCAACACCATGGTCATTTAACCAACTTTTGGTGCTTTTGGCAGTGTGGGCAGGTGCCAAATCCTGCTGGAAAATGAAATCAGCATCTTCAAAAAGCTGGTCAGCATCTTGCTCTCATCTGAAAATAGGACTTTGGACCACTGGGCAACAGTCCAGTTCTCCTTCTCCTTAGCCCAGGTAAGACGCCTCTGACGTTGTCTGTGGTTCAGGAGTGGCTTAACAAGAGGAATACGACAACTGTAGCCAAATTCCTTGACACGTCTGTGTGTGGTGGCTCTTGATGCCTTGACCCCAGCCTCAGTCCATTCCTTGTGAAGTTCACCCAAATTCTTGAATCGATTTTGCATGACAATCCTCATAAGGCTGCGGTTCTCTCAGTTGGTTGTGCATCTTTTTCTTCCACACTTTTTCCTTCCACTCAACTTTCTGTTAACATGCTTAGATACAGCACTCTGTGAACAGCCAGCTTCTTTGGCAATGAATGTTTGTGGCTTACCCTCCTTGTGAAGAGTGTCAATGATTGTCTTCTGGACAACTGTCAGATCAGCAGTCTTCCCCATGATTGTGTAGCCTATTGAACCAAACTGAGAGACCATTTTGAAGACTCAGGAAACCTTTGCAGGTGTTTTGAGTTGATTAGCTGATTGGCATGTCACCATATTCTAATTTGTTGAGATAGTGAATTGGTGGGTTTTTGTTAAATGTGAGCCAAAATCATCACAATTAAAAGAACCAAAGTCTTAAACTACTTCAGTCTGTGTGCATTGAATTTATTTAATACACGAGTTTCACAATTTGAGTTGAATTACTGAAATAAATGAACTTTTCCACGACATTCTAATTTATTGAGATGCACCTGTATATATACTGTATATTAGGGCTGTCAATCGATTAAAAAATTGAATCGCGATTAATCACATGATTGTCATAAGTTAACTCGCGATTAATCGCTACTTAATCACACTTTTTTATTTGTTCTAAATGTACCTTAAATTAATACTTTTCACGTTTTTAATACTCTAATCAACATGGGCATGGATAAATATGGATGCTTTATGCAAATGTATGTTTATTATTATTGAAACCATAGTCAACAGAGCATGAAGACGACGTGTTTCAAAGTTCATAGATGTTTTTCAAAGAACTTGTTCATGTCTATTAGACACATGAAAAAAGAAATACCAGGGGCCAGATTCACGAAAATCTTCTTAAGAAATAAGTTAAGAAATTTCTTAAGATAAATTCCACGAAGTTCGTAAGAATGTTCGTAAGTGCATTTCTTGAAAAATTCTTAAGTTCTCAAATATATTCTTAAGAACATCTTCATTTTTTTCTTAAGAAGAAAATGACAGTCTTTATCTGAGTGAAAACATGATGCATTGATAAACTAACTGCGCTTCCTGCAGATTACCATATAATAATCATAATAAGCAAGCACACTCTTTTTGTCGCGACTTTGACTGGCGCTCAGCTTCACGTTTTTAATGCGCCGTGTTTTTGAACAGCCTGTCTGTCTCAAGCTGCAGCGATCCGTTTCATTTGTTTTTGTGCTGTGCTTTTGCGCTCTCATCCGAGTGAACGCTTCCGGTTTGTGTGTCCGCGCTGCTACAGCGAACGCGTCCTGTGTATCGGCGCATTCATATGCGCTGCATACTGCCAAAGATTATGTCGTATTTATAGGCTAAAATAAAAGCGTCCAATTAAAGCTTCCTATCTGACTCGTTTTTGTAGAGTTGCTACTGAGTTTTGAAGTCAGAAAAATAGGCTAGTCACACATAGGCTAGTCATTCATGACCGATCATTGTTTACATTATCAGTCATCGCTGTCACTTCAGAAAACTCGCGCACATCCCTATTAATAGTCCTACTATGTATTATATGTAGCTAATGTTGTTGTAATGCTTAAATATAACAATTAATTTGAAATAACCCAATACATTTTTTAAATAATTCTTACTGTTTTGGATTTAAGACAAGGGCTGTCCTAAATTTAAGAAGTTATTTACGATGATTTTTAAGAAGATTCTTTTCAAGAATTTGAATTCTTCTTAGGTTTTGTCTTAAGAACAATCTTATGAAAAAAGATAAGAATATTCTTAAGAAGAATTTTTGGGAATACAAAATATTCTTAACTTTTTTCTTAAGTTAAAAAATAAGAAGAAAATGGCAGTTAAGAAGAAATTTCTTCTTAAGAATGTTTTGTGAATCCGGCCCCAGGTTTCCATTACTTCTCTTTCTGTGCACTGAGCAGTTTACTGACACAAACCTGTTTACATTTTTGCAGGACAGGGCAGCTCATCTTCTGAACATGCCAAATGTACATATATTATTTATTATTACATTTGTTTCCCTCTCTGTGCCACATACTGTATTTAGATGAAGCTAAATTCTCAATAAAACTGTTTTCATTGGTATATTTTACTGTTTCTGTTGAATGAATATGAAATAATGACTGAAACGTGATCCATTAAGACAACATAACCAGCTCTCCCTTCCAAGATGTTAATCTGCACAAAAAAATCATGACGGTTCGCACCGTCGTCTGATGAAATCAAATATACATAAGATAAAGACAATAGCTGTGCTGTGATTTCGGCTATACTTGCATGTAAAATTAGAGAGACAACATAATATCTGTGTTTAACTGAAAGCGCTGCTCCTCTCCACTGCGTGCTGAACAGAAACTGAGCAGACGCAGAGAGAGAGATAGAGGTGCGTGTGTGATCGCTGGGAAAGCAAGACCTCGCGCAGCAGTACCAGCGATTCTCAGAAACTAAGTTTTGGATTTTAAATAAGGTTTGGGCACTTTTTTTGAAGGGAAAGGGGTCTGCAATGTTGCCAAAACTGTGCATCTCCATTTCTCCAACTATGGGTTAGGCCACGGGTCAAACAGAAAATACACGCTGCGTTAATAAAATTAGTGCCGTTAAAATTAATTTGCGTTAACGCGTTATTAACTTTGACAGCACTAATAGAAGACGTGGTTATTTCAAATCTCCGTATAGGCCATACGGCTCTCAACTATTCTTTAAATATTATTGGGAAACATGAGTCAGGTTTATGTAATAGCTGTAAAAAACCAGAGACAGTAGAACATGTTCTGTTAGAATGCACCAGATATAAAAATGAAAGGTTAAAACTAGAAAATCAAGTCAATAGGTATTAATGGTTTGTCAATTCAGAATTTATTAAGAAATTCATCACAATTTTTCAAGATATTATTAAAATTTGTATAGGTCACAAATTTAATTGATATAATTTAATAATCCCCCGCCCCCTTACATATAACCTACATTACACTCCTCATTGATGCTCCACACTTGATCTCAGTAGGTGGCGGAAATGCACTGTAAGTTAGTTTGCCAACCGCCACCAAGTCCAAAGAAGAAGCAGAGCGCGCACGAAATGAATCCAAGACCAATTGGACAGCAACTGAAGATAGCCAGGTAAGATGCCCCGAGTCCCCCCCCCCCCGAGTGCTATTGTTTCGGCGTGGGACGCACCTTCCAGGAGGGGGGGAGCAATGTCACGTTTATAGTCTGTTTTGTTTTTGTTTTGCCCCTTTTTCTGTTCCTGTTTCCTTATTTGGTGGTTCCTGTTCTAGTTTAGTTAATAGATTATTACTCATTTAGTTTCATCGATTAATCCTCAGCACCTGTGTTCCTAACTATCCTGTGTACTTAAGTTCCTGTCTGTTCAGTTCTGGTTTGTCGGGTCTATTCGTTACGTTCCTTGTAAGGCTTCATGTTGGATTATTCCTGTGTTTCGTCATTAAAGACTGTTATTTAGTTATTTCATGCCTCCTGCGTTCTCCCTGCTTCCTACGTTATGTGACAGTGTGCATCATTATTCTGAATATAGATTTTCTGTACCAACCCAATTTTGCTATCAATTCTCAGACAAAAAAAAAATACAGTTCTTTGTACCGTCTCACAGCTCCTTTAACAAATGGCAAAATAGGCCCATCACAATGCTCTTTTCTGACATAACTTTTAGAAATGTCAGGCTTTGAACCACAATTAGTGCAACAGGATAACATGGCCATCGGACCAATCTTTTTAACTGACCTAAATAATTCTCAAGAGGAAATCCAGTGGACCATGGCATTTCACATCATCAGCTAAGTGAACAAGGCCATGCATGTTATAGACCACACATTCCTTGCCGTAGAGCTACACAAAGAGCTCCCCAAAAGCTATTAGTAATGACTTTGCATATTCACACATTACAGAGCATTGAGTTGGATCAGTAAGAATAGAAATTGCTACTGAGAGAAGCATAAAGTTATTGTAAACAGGAGTGCTTACAACATCATGAAGAACTACAGATCCTGTGTAGCAGTTTTAATTTCGTCAACGAACCTTTTTAAAGACGAGACGTTGACGAGCTAAAACTAATATCTGATGATAAAAACTATGACAAAATTCATGGCGCATCTTCGTTAACAAGACGAGATGGGACTAAAATGTTATTTGAGAACTACCAGACATTCAAAATGCATCCTATAGGCTAAGTTAACTGTCTTGTCTTTCAAAATGTGCATCCCTGTCATTGGATAAGGGGCGTTTGCATATCTAGTCTCAGTATGGCAGCCGCAGTGGACGGATAAGCTACAAAACGCTAACTAGCGATCTGAAACAATGGCCTCAGCACCCGAAGGGTTAGGGACTGGGTGACCAGATGTCCTGTTTTTCCCCGGAGTCACAATTCTTTGTCGATTAACTTAAAGATAGGCGGAATCACGTTGATAGAAGTGCTCTCTCGCGCACGCTCCACTCCTTCAGTTCTCATACAGCGCGCGATCAGTTCTCAAATACACACACAGCAGTCCAAATGTCTGTCGTGTAGAGTCAGAGTATCTCACGTAAATACAGTCGGTTATGGCTTCAGTGAGCGTAAACAGGTGGGTGAAAACTGAATGTGTGTCAGTATTACATGCCAATCTTCCTCTTAAATGGACAGCATTCCTAATTATCTGTCATCAATGTTAACCAACAAAAGATGTTAAATAAATGTATACTTAAGTAGTCCTACTGTATCTGAAAAATGAGTTTAATTTGTATCGCTAACAAAAACTGAAAATGTATTCGTTTTTTTCAAAATTCAATCCTTGATTCAAATTTCTCATAAGCTTAATTGATTTGGTCTAAAGAGAGAAAAATTGATGATTATTTTTGTTTGAATAATACATATAAAATAGCTACCAAAATAAATGTTGGTAACTGCAGTTTGACTAAAAGTAATGACTAAAAGTTGACAAAAATGCAATGACTTTTCATCGACTAAAACTATGAAAGACTCAAATGACTAAAACGTGACTAAGACTATTAAGCATTTTCATTTCAAGATTAAGACTAAATCAAAAATGCCTGCCAAAATTAACACTGCTGTGTACAGTAAAAACTGTCTTAGTTCAGTTGCCTTCCAGCGATTTTTCTCTTCAGTTGACCTTGGTTTATGAGGAAATTCAGTTGGGACATAATTCTTAAAGGGGACCTATTATGCAAAAATCACTTAAGGTGTTTGAACACAGTTGTGTGGCTGCAGTGTGTGAAAACATCCAGCCTACAATGGTAAAAATCCACCCACTCATTTATTTATAATCTAAAAAAATAATAAACTGTCTCAGAACGAGCTGTTTCAGATCCTCCCTCTGTTCACATCACCGAGGGGAAAAAGTCCCGCCCATTTGTGTGGGGTTGCCACCCGTCCCTTAAAATACGGAATCGTCCCGTATTTAAAGGTAAAATGATGCGTCCCATATCTAATCAATACAGGACGCGATTTGTCCCGTATTTTACAAAGGCCAACACATTTGAACAAATAAATAAGTATTTTGCACTGTTTATAATACTAATAGCAATTATAATGAAATCAATCTCATAAGAAGTATTATTAGAGAAGCTCATTTGCATGTGATTGCATTTTGGCGTCTTTGTTTCCATAGCGACGGAGTCTCCAGAACGCGCGCTGTTAAAGGGGTCCTATTATGCTTTTTCACTTTTTGAATTTTATTCAGTGTGTAGTGTGTATGTTTGGGCATAAAACGATTTACAAAGTTACAAATCTCAAAGTCCACTCCAAAGGGAGATATTTAGCTTTTAAAAAATCCCTTTTCAAGAACTACAGCGAACGGCTCGTTTGGACTACAAAGTTGTTTTCCTGTATTTGTGATATCACAAAAATAAATCCCACCTACAGAAATTTGAATGGTTGGGGGTGGGGAGAAGCTTGGTTGAGCTCTGCACGTTTCAAAATCAAAACCCAGTGCGGGTGTTTTTATATCACTGTATTTCTGATGGAAACCGTTTGTTTTCAGAAAATTTTGGATGTCATTTTCATTTCATCTTGCATGTAATGTCTGATAGAGCAACGTTTGTAAGCGGAGCTCTGCTTTGTGTACAGCGTTATCAGGGAAACCTCGCTCTCTACTCCAACAGCGCCTCCTGCTGGCAGAGAATTAATTTACATATATATGCGGCCAAAAAAAAGTGCAAGTCTGCGGGACTATAGTATAAATAAATTCAGCTTCACTGCAATTCATGTCATAATGTTAGAATTAAAGAACAATAAACATAATACATATTACCGTTGCTCTTATCTGTACATAGTCAATGCAGTTATTTTTAAGCTGTTGTTGACATCCTATCTAAAACGTGATTTAGCCAAAAAAACAACAACAACAATAACATTACCACTTTAATATGTCTTGTAATATCCGTGCATGCAAAGGTTCTGCATAATCCTCTTGTTCAAGATTCTCGGGTCTGAATTGATATGGCAATATTGACTTGCTGCTTTGGCAAGGGGCGGGGCAGTACTGAACACCGTCTAAGCTGTTCTCCAATCACAACACACTGGGACAGCTAACCAATCACAACACATTTAGTTTTTCGGAAGGCAGGCCTTCATCAAACCCGGAACTAATCGAGCCGTTTGTGTCAGGCTGGGGAGAGAGGTATTGTTATAATGTAAATTATGTGAAAAATAATGCGTTTTTCGAAAAGTATACTTTGCAAGAGTGTGTAAAATTCGGACCATGTGACTGATAACATGCTGATTTATGATGGAAGGAACAACCCTAGCTAAGATAATAGCTTATCTAATTGGTCAAGACACCAGATGGGATGTGTCCAGAAGCCGAGTTTAAAAACTCAGGACACCATCGAATCGCCCTTCTCCCTTCTGCACTCTTCTTCAAATCCAGCTTCTCTCAGCGTTTTGACGCTGCTCTTTGAGCGCCATTCCAGCATGCTTCGGCCTGCACGCCAGCTGCTACCACAATGAGAAGAAAAAACACCTAGTTTCGTTACTCATTTTATTTTTTTACTTTAGTTTATTTTCTTTCCGTTGAGTCTCGTGTTCAAAAGTTAAGTTTGCGGCAAAGTCCAGCTCCGACTGCACCCGCTTCAAACTTCAACCAGCAACGGACTCCAAGACCATCCTCAGCCAACACCCAACCATTGGCTTCCCAAGACATCACTTCAAAGACTACTGAACTTCCAGCCAATCACCAACTCGGGAAAACCCCTTTCCTGCAACGACGACGACAGAAGGGAATCCCTGTAACCAAAGGCAACGCAAGCAAGTACCTCCAGAATCAGATTCTAACTGAACTGGTGCATTTAATATAAATGTTAGCCTCATTGAGAAACTCAACGCGAGGGTTAATTAAGTGATTGATGGTTGTTCAGGTCTATGTAATAGCACATATTGCTATAAACTTGGGATTTCACATTCTCATTCTCTAAACTCATCCTTTCTCTCTTTCTGCAACGTGTGAATGCGTGAATGCTTGTGTTCAAGTGTTAGATTAGTTTATGTCTTAGGTTTATATAAATAAAGTCTTATTTATATTTAAAAGAGAAGTATATTGTGTTTTGTGCTTACAAGTTAATGTCTTAATCTGCCGATCTTGTTACTGTGCTTATTAATAGTGTTTTCACTATATTTTGGATTTTAATATCGAGTGCAGAATTAATGTTATACGGCTCGTTCAGTGAATCGCTGCCGACTCAGTGATCAGCCGCAAAACAGTGATTCTGTTCAAATTCCCTATAAAATCACAAATGATTCCCTTTGAGCTAAATTAAATTATTTACATATTAAACCCTACAACACCCTAAAGTTGTTCCAAACCTGTAATCATTTCTTTCTTCCAATGAACATAAAAGAAGATACTTTGAAGAATGTGGGTAACCTAACAATTTCTGGTACCCAATGGCTCCAACGGTTAAACGATTAAAACTAATTTAATATCATAACATACAGGGTCCTGCAAGTTATCTGTAGGAGAAAAAGACAAGACCTGCAAATCCGTGGCTACAGAACAGCAGAATGAACGCAATGCACAAAGTTTCTCGTTAAGCGTTTTCCTCCCGCAGAAAACCATAAACACTTAATATGGCTTAATGTATTAAGATACATTATGTGCAATTAAAAGATAAAATTCGATGTATAGTTATTATTAAATATACTACAAGGCAAGCAGACGGCCATGAACACATATGCAAACTTTCATTTTTCCTCCCATACGGCAAAACGCTTAATGTGGCATAATGGATTAAATTTAATAATAATAATAATAATAAGGGACACGTAATATAGCTTAATGGACGAAGACAATGATATAAAAGAGCTGTAGACCATTTATTCTGTTTGGAAAAACGTTGTGTTTATTCTGGGCTCACCTGCCTGTACATTAGGCTATGTATATTTTAATTATGATGAGGAGCATATTGAGTTTGCTCTTTATCATCTTAGTCCATTATGCCACATTATCCCACATTTTACGGTATGGGAGGAAAATATATACATATTCATAATATTAATAAACTGTACATTGAATTTGATATTTTAATAGCACTATCTTAACACATTAAGCCATATTAAGTGTTTATGGTTTTCTGCGGGAGGAAAACGCTTAACGAGAGACTTTGCGCATTGCGTTCATATTCTGCTGTTCTGTAGCCACGGATTTGCGGGTCTTGTCTTTTTCTCCTACAGATAACTTGCGGGACCCTGTATGTTATGATATTAAATTTGTTTTAATCGTTTAACCGTTGGAGTCATTGGGTACCAGAAACTGTTAGACTACCCACATTCTTCAAAGTATCTTTTTTTATGTTCAAAAGAAGAAACAACTTTATGCAGGTTTATAAAAACCTGGGTAAATTATGATAGAATTATCATTTTTGGGTGAATCATACCATTGAAGTGACAGACACATCATATAGGCCTATTGTTTTATTAAAATTTGGATAGTGTAATAATATAATATTCCATACATTATCAGAGCTTGGTAGACATAATTATTATATTTTTAAACATGATTAGACAGATGCATTAATAGGTTAGAATTCATGTTAGACCCTATTTATTAATTTACCATTTAATCATAATTATAAATATACATACTACTACAATTTGGCATTTGAAAAAGTTTTAAAAATGCTACATTATGTAGATAAAAATGGGACAAATAATTACATAATAATGTAGTCCTAATTTAAGCAAATGAATAAAATAAATAAATAATAAAAATGCATCCCATCCAGGGAACAGCTGCAGAACAGTCAAAAAAGATCAATAATAATTAATAATTATAAATAATGTAATTTAAAATAGCAATATTAATGTGTTCTGTTGCAAGTTTACATACTTGAGCATGTTTTCTTATGGTTTATTAGTGAGCTCCTCACTGATTATTTGTGTCCTTGGTTTAAAAAAATTAAAAAATAAAAATGAATGGGTGTCTCTTATTTTGTCTTGCTAAAGGTGGCGACCCTACATTTGTGACGATGCCCTATAAGCACAGCCTCAGCCCTGAGTGAGAAGCTGCGTCCACCTCCGCCATTAACTACTGATGACTGCAGCTGCTGCAGGTACAGTATCAGCGCCAAAGAGGCTTCAAGTGTTGTGTTTTGGGATGCACTTACTAACATAGGAGTCTCCATAGACTCCTTCCGAGCCGCTGAGGACACTGTGGTTAAGCTTCATTGTCTAAGGAAATATCCTGGAAAAAATCGGTGAAGTCCCCAATACAGCTCCAGACAAAGTAAGTATCCCACGTTGTTTTCCAAGTTGCCTTTCTGAAAGAGCTTCTTGGTACTCTGTGAGGCTAATGATGCTAAAGCTACCATCATCTCTGTCTGTTCTCACGGGTGCTGTCTTCATGAATGATCGTGAATAGGAATATGGTGGTTAAAAGTTGCATATGACAACAATGTGAGGCGATTGTTTGAGTTTGTTGAGCTCATAATCTAACTATGGTCACTTTGTATGCAGAGTTTAGCATGAAACTGGTTCCTGACAAAAAGCCAATAGGATTTTTCCATAGGCTTTTGGATTATCGCAAAAAATAAGCTCTGTGTTCAATCATAGTTCATGAAATTTACACGTTTTGTCCATCAAGATAATATAACTTTGACGAATTTTGAAGCCTAAATAAAAGTGCCAGAACTAAAAAGCTAAACTTAGGCTATAAACAAACTACAGCACCACGCGCTCGCCTTCAGCGTCACCACCAGCGCGCTCCCGACAACTGTTTCAAACTTATTATTAACATGTTTATTGAAACGTATTTACTCTGCATATGAATTTTAATCCACGCTACATGAACTGTTTCATATAAACTGGAATAAATGCAAAACTAGAGCCAAACTAAAACTGAAATGAGACATTAGTAATAAATAGTATAGTGAATAAATTATATAATCATAACTGAAGGACATGAAAGCACATATTTCTGTACATTTCGAAATAAGGTGAATTAAAAGTCAATAAATCCTTGATTTAATATGAATATTTTAATTAAATACGTGCCTCCACGTACTATTCAATAAAATTCTAGTGCATTTAATCTATTAACAGCAGAGTGAGCGAGTTTTTGGATATGGTAAGATTAAACTTATTTTAGTGAATGAAGTACCACATTTCAGCTCTCATTTTGTTAGGGTGGTTACACAAAATATTATTGTATCCTTGCTTCTACAATCTATGCTTTCTAACAGCTTCATGTGGCCGTAAACATTTAATTTTAATGTGGCTTTAAGCAGTATGCATCATTAAAGTTTAACTTATGGTCTGAACCCAGAGTCTCTGTATCAGTAAGTGATAAACTCGAGCATCTTCCATCCGAAGACATGTCGCATTTCGGGGGGAAACCAAAAAAAAAAAAAACATTGTCGAACAACAATATAAAATGTGGGAAATTATTCATTGGTTATTCTACAATTAATTGTATAACAATTTATACTACAATTGGGAAATACTGTAAATTGATAAACTGTTCGGCGTGATGACGTTTAATTTCTCCGACAGCGCCTGTAGTCCCATTTAGCAACTTGTTAGCAACCGTCTTTTTTAAGAAGCATAACCGTTTTAATCACGAGTGTGGTGTAACTGGTGTGTTTTATGTCGTAGAATAAAACGTGAAAGTATCTTGAGTGTGAAACAGCACGTTTTGGCTCACACCCTGGTGGCATTTTTTAAAAATTATATGTCGGGTATAGTCCAGACTGGACTATTGTAATGCGCTCTTGGCAGACCTTCCCGCATGTACTATCAAGGCTCTGCAACTGATCCAGAATGCAGCAGCCAGAGTGGTCTTTAATGAGCCGAAGAAAGCTCACGTTACCCCTCTCTTCATCAGGTTGCACTGGCTACCAATAGCCGCTCACATCAAATTCAAGGCACTGATGTTTGCCTACAAGACGACAACTAGCACTGCACCAATATATCTAAACTCACTAGTTCAATCTTATGCACCCTCCAGAAGCTTGCGTTCTGCAAGGGAACGACGCCTTGTGGTGCCATCACAAAGAGGTACCAAATCCCTCTCACGGACCTTTTCCTGGACTGTGCCCAGCTGATGGAATGACCTCCTGATCTCAATTCGAACAGCTGAATCTTTATCCATTTTCAAGAAACCTCTAAAGATGCATCTTTTTCGCCAGCACCTGACCAACTAATACTAACACCTAGGGTGGTGCAGCGGAGCCATTATTTGTATCTGTATCTGTGACGATCTCAAAATTATTTGTATCTGTATCTGTATTCGGATAGATCCGGAAGTGGGCGTTGCTTAAACCAGAAGTTCGTCAAATTACATGAAAATACCATTTTAAATGCAAATCTGTTCGATTCATAGTTTATTTAACAAATATGCCTTGTATAACTAAATAAAGTATTCTTTTTTTTTTTTTATTAAAATGATAACTTTGTAAATATCTTCTATTTAAAACTTTATCAAAAAAGAAAAATTACTTTTTTATTCTTGTTTTCCAGTGGAACTTTGTGTACAAGTTTGACAAGAGACAAGCACCCACAATCTTAAATAAGAGCACTAGTAGAAAAAAAGAAGCTGAAAAAATAGAAATGGAAAGAAAGTGTTCAGTAGCCTACTCCATAGCAGAATGGCAATAAAGCTTGCTTGAACTTTAAGTAACTTAGATCATGTATTGCGGGAGTCTGTGATCATTTACGAGTTTTTTTATCAACAAAGCGCAATCATTTGGACCTTCTAAAAGCCTTGATCAAACATCGCTTTTCTTCGTCTTGTATAATTAAATATGATGCCATTCACGAAAAGGGCTAATGTAATGTGCTTTTACAGTTGGATTTCGTAAAGGTTTGAAGTTAGAACCGTTTTTAGGATATTTTTGTCGAGTTAGTTGATATAACTCCAGACAATTAAAACTCTGATTTCTGAGAGATGCGCATAGACCCCAACGTGGCTATTGATTTGCGTTCATTTCATTCATATAGGCTATAGTTTACACTCATTCACTTTACACATCCAGGCCCATAGAAGCTATGAGGTCCAGATCTCCGTAAATGTTTCATGTTCAAAAATAAAATTTGAAAACATATGAAAAATTATTTAAAATAATGTCGCTGAATAAATTCATGTGGTTGACTCGCAGCAAACGAAGGAGCTTGGCGCATGTTGCCAGATCTAGTTATTATAAGCGACTTGTTTTAATAATGTAACAGCGTTAATAAAGTAATTAGGGCATTAATAAAGTGGCAAAATGGTTGAAGTTAGAGATTCTGTATCCTATTTGCAAAATACAAGATTTAAAATTATTTTGGTGCATTTTTCAGGGGATTGGTTGTGTTTGTTTTTTGTAGCAATATCTGGCAACACTGCTTCGCCGGCATTTACAGGCAGCGGAGCGCGCGGATAGTTTATTGCTGAGGAGGCCACATTCGTTACACAAACACAATCATCACCATGATATTATCTGTACGAAACTGTATCAAACTCTCAAAGCAATTATTATTGCACAAATCCTAACAACCTCAGACCTCACTAATGTAGTGCTGTCCAGCACTACATTAGTGTGATTGTGTCTGCCGAATATATTTTCTGTTATTCGGATAATCCATTATTCGTTTCGAAGCCATTATCCGTGCCTTTCCGAATAAGGTATTCGGCTTCGGGCACATCCCTACTAACACCTACCTATTCTATCTATTTAAAAAAAAAAAAAAAAAAAACCCTAGCTACTTGTACTGTGCTGGGCTAACTGAAACTTGTCATGGCACTTGTATACTGCTGCACTCTCGATGGTCTGATTGCTTCTATTGTTCTCATATTGTACGTCGCTTTGGATAAAAGCGTCTGCTAAATGATTAAATGTAAATGTATTTTGAACTAAAACTTCACATACACTCTGGTGACATCAGACACTTATTTTACATCTTGTGAAAAGGAGCATAATGGCTCCCCTTTAAGGGAGAGTAGGTTCTGAGATAATTTGACTACTTCATGTGATGGCAAGCGAGTCTTGAGAGGACCACTGGTCCATAGATCTAATAACCTACGCATCACACCGAGACAGTCTAAATGCATATAATCATGAGGGAACCATGATATCATGTTTATATCAAGTTCAGTAAGTGGAGATCTAGTTATGTGGTGTTCTTCATCACATGTTTCTGAATGTTTAATTCGTTCTTCAAGCTGCATTGGTCTCAGCGAAAGTCATGCGCTTTTGTATGTAGACACCAGACTGTACACATTTATCACATGACGAATAACCAGTATGAGACTTGACACCCTTAACATGTGCATGAGCAGGTGCATCACAATCAACAGAACTAGTTCCTTTCCTCTGAAAATAAAGCCTGACTGCAGGCTCTTAACTTCTTCAACTAAGATTTTTAAATACTCAGCAATATTTGGAGGCATTTCCAAACCAAAAATATTGTCTATTAGAAATGTCAATGTGTCTGTTTGGTAGCTGGGGCAATGTTTTATCAAGGATTTCTGACAATGTATTAAGAATGCCAAAATAGTGGAAAGAACCTCCAAATATTTGTTCTATTCTATATATTAAGCAGCGTTCGCGCATCTTTTGTAAGGTTTGGGTGCATACTACGCAAGACTGACAGAAGAGCTGTTAATGCAACCATAAGCCCAAAAATTATATTCAAAAACCTATAGACATTACTAGACAATTACAGCCAGTTTTTATTTTACTTGGGAGTCAGATAAAAGCCATTAACAGCAAACTGTTTCAGCAGTTTGTGAAGCAATTAGTAATGTAAAGTCTGAAAAGCTCAAGTATGTCGAAAATGTATCAGCAGTTTACAGCTTGTAATGGACTATTAGCAATTCTAATGATAACATGCCTATTCACACGTTCATAGTGAAATAACAGTCTGTCATTGCCATCTTTTGTCTCGTTTGACCCTCGTTAAACAATCATAATTAACCGAAAATATTGTTACATACCATTAAATCAGAATGTGTAACGGTTTATAACCAATTAAGAATATCAAAATCTACAACATAACATACTCGAAAATAAGTGCATTGTCTTGCCCATTTTTTTTACCCATACTCGATGATACCGTATTCATATAATCCATTTATAACCACCTGCATTTATTGCATCCAAACAATACAACATGGCGATCATCCCCACATATGTATGAGACCCCTCCCACAGTGACTGAAGATGAATGAACCAGAGCATAAAAGTGCGTTAAATTAAAAGCATATAACAGAATGACTTTAACATTACAACTAAGAATTACTTTTACACTGTTTTATATAGAGATATATATCTCTCAGTGAATGTTTCATCCTAAACTTTATTATTATTATTATATTGTTGTCATACCATAGATATTTTAAACGTGCAGCTAACAAATGACTAGATAAAATAATAATTTAATTGGTTTTCATCAATGAAATAAGCCGAGTCTTTGCCAGAAGTGGGCCAGACTCGGGCCAATGCTTTACAGCTGCATCACAAACACATGCGCGAGAGCGATCTGGGCCACAATCAGCCCGGATAACACTTGGGCTGATTACTACATGCTATCTGGGTAACATTTAAGTTATAATTACTTTATTGCAGTTAATGTACTTATAAAATCAAACTATATTTATTTAGGCTAGGTTCGTATGGAGATGCTGCTGTAGTGGTTAATGAAGATGAGTTAGTTTATTTTTGTATTGTATGTCATATTGTGTTACTTATAACAGTATTATCTTTCAGTAGAACACTTTTATAGGCTTTTAGCATATATCCCGACTCAAATAATGTGTTTCTAAGAGCAAACACTCAGAATTAAGTGAGATGATCTGCTGATGATCCTGAATGTCTTGTTGAATGAGTGTTGATCGTCTGAGGCTCATCAATATTAACAGCTGCTGAAAACACTCTTTCATGACAATAGTTCCTGTTCTCACCTCATTTATTATGCTGATGTCTTCAGATCTCCTGTAAATTGTCACTTAAAGCTCATTTCATCGGTGTCAACAGACTGAAGGTATTTGTTGCTAACAAATACCGTATTGACCCGAATATAAGACGACCCCCTTTTTCCAGAAGTACATTTGCAACCAAATCTTGTTTTTTCTCTCTCTCTCTCTCTCTGTAAAACAATTTTTTTTCTTAAATTATTTTCATATTGCATATTTCACCTATTTTAATTTTTCTTTTGAAAGCATGGTAAATACTGGTAAAATGTACCAACAATGACATTGAAAAATATACACTTTTTGATATACCATAACAATAACAGGTAGCCCATCTGAATTAGGCCTATATACCATTTAGGCTATCCATCTCATAGTAGCCTACCAAAATTGTATTAACAGTAGAAGTGAAATCTTATTGTAGTCTTCAAATCTGGGTACTGTCTTACATTTTAAAATCACTTACAGAGGAAGTTTGTTCCCATCAGGCTAACATGACAGTCACGATCATGCTGCTGTAATCTTTTCTTTTTGTTTTGTTTTCACTCGCGATCTTTACAACACACATTATATTACATATTTCACTGCAAACTCGTTTTATGCGTTTTTGGGGCCACCTATTGTTGTGGGTGTATTATTGACATGTCAAAGTCTAGACCCTGAATATAAGACGACCGCGTTTTTTCAGATGTATTTCCAAGAAAAAAACATAGTCTTGTATTCGGGTCAATACGGTATGTACATTTATTTCTGTCTTTATGCTTCCCAATGCCTTCCTCACAGTTCTTTACTACTTTTCTAGATGTCTGCCATTATTTTAATGAAGAAACAGAACAATATAAGAATTATAAATAAAAAAATTGTGAATTAGCATCAGTTGCTTCATGATGCACAGATATACATTTTTACGTTGGTTAATTAATATACGAGTCAAAGAAAAAAATGGGTTTATATAGCAAAAAGAAAAAAAAACTTAAGGCATATTTAAACAAGAATAATTTGATATTTTCAAACACTGTGTTTAAGGATCATAGTGCAGCCCAAAAATACTCATTAATTGTCCATTTAAATCTCTATACTTTGATACTATCCTTCAAAACACTAGCTTTTACCCATTTGTCAGCAAGAACAACTTTATAATCAGTTAAAGTAGCCTAATAAAATTATGATCTCTTCTTTTTTTTTATATACAGTATTTTATTAAGTACAGGTCAGAATAACTAACTAATGACTAAAGAATATCTATACACACATTTGCACTTAATGGGTTTTCTGTGAATATATATCACTTTGGTCAATTTAATTTGTTGCAGACACTAAAATTTGACATCTGGTCTTTGACCCTATAAAAACAAACTCAGTAAGTGATATTTTTGATTTTGGCAGATCAGCTCCTCCCACACTGGAACTCATCATCAGTGAAGCTCCTCCCACACTGGAACTCATCATCAGTGAAGCTCCTCCCACACTGGAACTCATCATCAGTGAAGCTCCTCCCACACTGGAACTCATCATCAGTGAAGCTCCTCCCACTGCAGTTCAGCAATAAATGCTGGAAGATTCCCATCAGTTCAGAAGTGAAGACGAGCGTCAGAGCATCAGGAAGAGCTGAAATCTGATCAAAGACTGAGTTTATTAAAGAGGACAGAGAGAAGATGAGAGATCCAGAGCCCTGCAGAATCAAACACACTGAAGATACTGAACAACAAACAGGTTGGTGTCTATTCTTCATTCACGACGCTGAAGAACATTCATGTTAGAAAGATTCAAGCACTTCATCACATTTAGATAAAGAGTTAAATTATGAAATGGGTATAGTTTTCAGCAGATATTCAGTATGTTAGATGTTTTTGTTATATTTTTTATATAAACTGCTAATTGTATGAAGTAAATGGACTTTCCAGACTGTCTGATAGGGTTGTAAGAATAACTTAAAGGGATAGTTCACCCAAAAATGAAAATTCTGCCATCATTTATTCACCCTCTGGTTGCTCCAAACCTGTATATATTTTTTGTTGTTGTTTAGCTGAACTCAAAGGAAGATATTTGGAAGAATGTCAGTAACCAAACAGATATAGCCTCCATTGACTACCATAGTATTTCTTTTTCATATTATTTTTCCTACTATGGAAGTAAATGGGGGCGAGATCTGTTTGATCCCTTTAACTTATCATTAAATGATTGATAGTAATCACTACAACAAAATTTAATTTGTGCCTAAAATGTTTTGAAAACAATAACTGAAATGTCAATGTACCTCATTCATGCAATTAATTCATAAAAACACACCAGAATGATTATGTTTTACAGCAGCTGTCTTGTTTCTGCTATTACATCAATAAGCACTTTAATATATCACTCTTTGAATATTGGTTTATTTAAAGTGATTTAAAAAAAAAATTTTTTATTTCAGACCTGATGGAAGAGAGCGAGGAGAGAGAAGAACTGAGAGAAGTGGAGGAGGAACGTCATGACAAACCTGGAGAAAAACCTTTGAGATGCTCAAAGACTAAAAATACATTTTTAAAGAAAAGAAAAGCCAATAAATCAATCGCCTGCACTCAGTGTGGGAAGAGTTTCCCATGCAAATCAGTGCTTGAGCGTCACATGAGAGTTCACACCAGAGAGAAGCCGTTCAAGTGTGATCAGTGCGGCAAAACATTTCTTCGGTCAACAGCTCTGAAGGCACACCTGACGGTTCATACGAATGAGAAGCCACATTCATGTTCTGAATGTGGAAAGAGTTTTTCACTGCTGCAGATTTTATATGTACATCAGAAAATTCACACTGGTGTGAGAGAGCACATGTGCTTTGAGTGTGACAAGACTTTTACTTTAGCGAGCACTTTAAACCTGCACCAGAGAGTTCACACTGGAGAGAAAACTCACAAGTGTTCACACTGTGACAAGACATTCAGTCAGTCAGGAAATCTGAAAAGACATGAGAAGATCCACAGCAGAGAGAAGTCACACGTGATCTACCATGGCACATAATTAAATGTGTGACAGATATTACAAAACCATACAAATGAAGTCTTTCTTTATGATACAAGTCAGGGGTATTCAATTAAAGTTCCAGGTTCGGTCTCTTCCCCGCGGAGGTCTGGACTAAAATAAATTATTTATGGGCCATTCTACAGAATTGATCCAAAGCCAGAGTTAGAAACGTCTTGAAAAAAATGTCTTCAAAAAAAAAGAAATTGTATGTATGCATATTGTATAATATCCAAGGTACACATTTCTAGTACAACCTGAATTCCAGAAATGCTGGGATGTTTTTTTTAAAATTTGAATAAAACAAAAACTAAAAGACTTTCAAATCACATGAGCAAATATTTTATTCACAATAGAACATAACAAATGTTTAAACTGAGAAATTTTACACTTTTATGCACTAAATGAGCTCATTTCAAATTTGATGCCTGCTACAGGTCTCAAAGTTGGCACGGGGGTAACAAAGGGCTGAAAAAGCAAGAAATTTTGAAAAGATTCAGCTGGGAGAACATCTACCAACTAATTAAGTTAATTAACATCAGGTCTGTAACAAAAGGGATGTCTTAGAGAGGCAGAGTCTCTCAGAAGTAAAGATGGGCAGAGGCTCTCCAATCTGTGAAAAGAGTGTGTAAAAAGATTGTGGAATACTATAAAAACAATGTTCCTCAACGTCAAATTGCAAAGGCTTTGCAAATCTCATCATCTACAGTGCATAACAAAAGATTCAGAGAAACTGGAGAAATCTCTGTGCGTAACAGTGTCCTAACTGCACGCGACGCACGATAAAAGGTATCTTTTCCATGTTAATTGGAGTTTTTGTCCTAACCAGCAAAACTTCTAATTTAGAAACAGTTTCTGTTTCCATGACGTCTCGGCTGGAACAACAACATAAGAACTATATGACAGTAGATAATCTCAGGTGATTATGTGCTTTATTCAAAGTGAAAGTGTCTAATGAGTTTAAATATCATTTTGCGTGACCTTATAACCATACTGAAACCAACGACAGATCTTGTAAATAGTTTAAAGCAAAGATGACCGTTAAAACTGTGGACTCGCTGTGAATCAACGAGTGTATGCCATGACAAAGATGTTATCAGTCTCTCAGTATGTACATTTAATGATGTTAAAAAGGTTTAATATTTATGAATTAGATTATAAACGTATCCATTTCGTTGCTAGTGCAGAGCGCTTCCAGAGAGAGCCCACCCACACACGCTTCTGATTGGCTGTGATATTTGATTGATTCTGTAGTGTGGACAGCTAAATTGCATTTCGCTGGAATCCTGTCGCGTTGCGTGTAGTTAGGACACAGTGTAAGGGACAAGGCCAACGACCTTTGTTTGATTCCCGTGGTCTTCGGGCCCTCACGCCTCTTTCACACATACTCCGTTTGCAGTGCGTTTGTGGTGCATATTTTTTTTCCGCACCCACGTTAATGGATCAGAGCGTTCACACTGCACGTGGTTGCAGTCCGGCAGTGCGTTCCAGGAGCGGTGCGTCTGCAGCAGTGCAGAGATCGTTAACCGAGTCTATTTTTGCTGTGCTGCACGCACTGAATTAAAGTGACAGCACTTTGTTCACGGTAAAAATGAACATGGATTTACATGGAAATGTAGTAATTTCACACAAAAACTTATATAATTAAAGTTTACGGTGTTTCACAGGCTTTTTGGCTGGGTTTAAAACAAAGACAAGTGCACTTTTAGATAAACAAGGCAACATATGCACTTGTGTATTGTGGAGGTAGAAAAACAAAGTTCTTTAAGACACGTGGGACTGTTTGTAATAAAGATTTAAATGCAAAAGGCACTAGAGCTGACTGTTTCTTTCAGTGGTAAGTTTTAATTTAAAATATTTGTGAAAAGTAGGTCAGTGTTTAAATGTTTCCACTTGCTTGAGCAACTTAATGTACAAATTTAGAAGCCAAATGCATTGAATACGTTGTTTATATTAATTGAGTTTAAACGTGAATATGTCTATGAAAGATTGTGTAACTGTACTGTCATAAAACTACACTACAATGTGATCACTACAATGCTGAAAAAGCACTTTCAGTAGGCTAACAACGTTTGGATTTGAAATCAAAATAAATGTTGTGATAAATGTTGTGTTTGTGGTTAACCGTTGCGGATTGGACTGCAAACGCGCCCTGTGTGAAAGCACAATGAGTCCATGCTGCTTCTGCACCGAATACTTAACGGACATGGACCGCATACGCACTGCAGACGGAGCATGTGTGAAACAGGCGTCAGACGATACTGCATCACTCATCAGCATGATTGTGTCATTTACATTACTAAATGGGCCCAGGAATATTTGCGGCTGGGAAACAGATGAAGACTTGACATATCTTTATAACAGTGTGCCACGTGGATGTTTTTCTGTGAGTTTGGACAAGATGAGAATAATTAACATAAATCCAAACTAAATGTGTTACTCGTGTGCGAACGTACTTTCCTCAGAAAAACAAAACAAAAAAAAGTTCAAAAATGTTATACAAAGCATTACAACAATGCTGCATTCCAGTGACGTAGCCAGAATTTTCATTTTGGGGGGCCGCTCTATATTATATGTAGTTTATAATGTCAATATTAAATGTGCGTATTTTCAAGTAATGTTATTTGTGCGGCGTGTGGAAGCTGAACAGCAGCGCGCTTATACTGCATGACAGTTCAAGCCTGGTTTATACTCAAACTTCAAACTTATTTTTAATCAGAAATCTGAGGCTACGCCACTGTTGCATTCAGTAATAAAACATTAATTTAAGAGTTCTCGTTAGAAGCATAAAAGTGCCTGAACACTTCAAACGCTCAAAACGCAAACCTTTCTTCGAACCAAAACACAACAGAGCAGGAGCACAGCCTTATGATGTCATATCCCCCCTCCAAAATAAAAGTCACGCTGAAATCAGAAATGTGCAAACATATTCAAATACAAGTAATAAAACATATCAACGATGTTCAGAGTAAAATTCTTGGATGTTGTGCTAAAAATAACTAGAAATGAAAGAGTTTGGACTAAGTGAGATTCTGTAAATGATTCAACACACACACATATATATATATATATATGATTTATGATTTTTTTTTTTTAAAGGTACATTCAGGGTGAAAGAAAACAACAAATAATAATAAATAAATACATTTTGAAAAAATAGCAATGATAAAAGAGAAAGTAATAGTGGAAGTAGTTAAGTAAATACATTCTCATCAGAAGATAATGGACAATTAGGAGATACTGAGACAAAGAGACAACGTATTAGGTGCACATTAGGTGCACTTAAAACTGAATTCTACAAATCAAAACAAAAATGAAATTTACTAGCTGGAATGAAAAGGGCGTAATCAGATAAAATAAGAGTTTGCAGAGTTTGTATGTAAGCTACAAAGGGCTTCTGAAAGTTAGAATGGTGTACTCGGTCGGTGAAAAGAAAGTGTAATTCTTTTCAAGTTTCTATGTTTGTTTTGTGAACAATTATTTTTATTGAGAAAAAAATTCGGTAACACTTTATTTTAAGGTATCTTAACTAGTTGCTAATTAGCATGCATATTAATAGAATATTAGCCATTAATTAGTAGTAATTAAGCACATATTAATGCCTTATTCTACATGACCTTATTCTACATCCCTAATCCTACCCAATACCTAAACGTAACAACTACCTTACTAACTATTAATAAGCAGCAAATAGGGAATTTATTGAGGGAAAAGTCGTAGTTAATAGTTAATAAGTGTTCCCTGTTCTAAAGTGTTACAAAAAATTCCATACCACCCACCCATCCACCAGGCAGACCCACACTGTGCCAAGAAAAACAGAAAACAATGCAGTGGAGAAAAGTATAAAGTACAATACCCAATCACAAGAAAAAAATAAATAAATGTACGGGCGTTTCTTCAACTAGGGGCACTTTTAGCCTCGTAAAGTTCAATAAAAAAAACTTGTTCAAAAGTCACGTAACACAGTGAGTTTAAATAATTTGTCTAGTTTTAAGGTCTGTAAGAGGACAAACTTAGATTACAAGAGAAATTGTTAATATTTTAAATTTTTCCACCTGCAGTGAACAAATGTAATTTCCACCACATCTCAATATACAGCTGTTATTAAAATATAGAATAACTTACACCACTCAAGAATTGTCTAAGATCATTTTTGTAACTAGTTTTACCAGTTTTTCCACAATGTACAATAATTATACATTTGTCAATAAGTTAAATTAACTGCCCTAAGTACCAAATGCTGAACTGTACACCTGTCACACTCTGAAATTTAATATTGGTTTGAGTAAGAGCTTATTAGAAAATAAATAACTTGAATTTTTATATTAAGTAGAGCATGATCTCATAAATTGTGGATAGATTTTTAATGTGTGGAATGATTTGAATTGATGGAAATGACAATGAATTAACATGAATTTAGAGAAACAGCAGAGATATTTATTAGAAAAAGTCTTAAACTTATCGCACTCATTAAACTCAATTCACAAAGTCATTAAACATATCAATTGTACTTTGTAACCATAAATGTCATTTAGCTTCACTGATTAGCTTTGAATTAATGCTTAGCATTTCATGTATGCAAAATATACTTAAAATGTTTAGCTTTTTAAAAACACCCTTGAAGGTACAGCATGCTTGGAAATGACGTAGAATAAATATATTAACTGAACAAGCAATATTTACCTTGATTTTTCTTCCATATGTTGTTGATGAAAATTTAAATTTCCTCCATGTCCAACATGTGCTCTGATGTCACTGAACATTTCCATAGAAACCACGTCAACAATCTTTCACACAAACTTCTTAAAGAGACATTACAGTGTTGTGCTGGAAATGACACCAATACTATGCGACAGCTATATTTTCTATAAAAAGTAATATTGATAGTTGTCTCACATTAAATACTATAATGTATTTGAATTATTTTACTAGTGCTTAATTCAGGTACATTAATAGTTACCAGATAAGTCATATTTTTAAACTGTATTTTCATTGTTGAAGTTTAAAAGTCTGGGTGTGCGACAAGGAAAAAACAGTGATTTTGACACCTATAAGGAGGTTGAAAAGTATGAAAAAATCATAATAGAAAGGTAGTAAAAAGTTTTTAAGGTGGTTTTATTGTTAGTTTGACAAAGAAAGAGAAATATGTCCAAAATTTTTAAAAAATATGACCAAAGAACATAAAAGTGCCCATAGTCTAAGAATCACCCATACATGAATTCAAAATAAATTGTACATCAAAAAGAAGAAACAAAAGATTTAACAATGTCAAAAGTAGCATTCCAGGTCTTCAAAGTTCTTGTCTTTGCTCCATGAATACGAGCTGCAGATAGTTCCATAGAAACAATGTCCAGCAAAGATAAGCCCCATACACGTCTGGTCATTAAATGGGGAGGAACCTTTTCATATGGGTCCCGAACACAACGTGCAAACGTTGGACATGCTGGAATGCCGAGAGGGAAATCCACCTTCTTGCATCTTCTCCACAGCTGTCTTCAGTAGGATGTGTGAAAGAGGAAGATTCTGAGTTTATGCCGCCAAAACAGCGCATTATATAGCAGCAGAGGCCCCGCCCCTATTTGCCGTCTTGGCTGGCATTGGCGTTGTGCAATAAGATTTCAGGTAGGTTAAGAAGGAAGGGAGTCCCTCAAGGCGTTTATGCCATGTCGAGAGGGAACTACTTTTAAGCAGAAAATGACGGAATATTTAAGTACATATTTACAGCTGGTCTATTCGGACGGGATTAGCATTACCTGAGGTAAGTTCTCTGGACCTTTTTACAGAAGGTAAAAGTCGCCGTAATCTTTACTGACATTGTCTGTAATGATTACTGAGATGGCGTATTCGGACGGGACTGAAATCACTGAGAAGCTCTGGTAATTATTTTTGGTATACTCTGGTATATTTCCTCTTTTTGTTTCCTCATGTTCAGTAACAGGACGTGACTTCACTGTTTAAGCCGTATGAATTGCTATTAAACTCTGAATGCCGTGAATCTGTCTGTGTCAGTTCTCCTCATGGCTGTGCTGTGTTTCGCTGCAGTAGAGAGCGACACTTCTGTGTGAACACTGTTCGAGATAAAGACCAGTCCAACGGCAACCTATTGACAGAATAAATCAACAAATCAAGACCTACACAAATGGTACAAATTAATAACGGATACAGTTTGGAGTAGTGACTATTTGAAGCAAAGAACGAATAATTTTATTAACTCCAGGAACAAAACAAAGTTTCCCAATTGCAGTATCAAATAAATCAAAAGCAGAATGGGACACAACACTGTTTTGGGTATTAGCCCTGAATAGTTTGGTGAAGGCCAACTTAATCCTGATACACTGTGGATTCTGTACATGTTGTTACTCTACTCTGAGATTATGGCTGTTTTTTTTTGTTTTTTGTTTTTTAGCAAAATAAATAAAGATACTGATTTTTCTTCAGGACATACAGTAATTAAATATTGTACAGAGATGAAACAGAGTATAAGTCAAGTGACTTTTATTTATATAGCACTTTTGACAATACATATTGTGTCAAAGCACTTAACAGTATCAAATAGGAGAATAGTATGTCAGTAATGTATAATGATAAGATTAAGTATAGTCTAAAGTTTTTGTGATTGCTGGGATGTTCTTTTTATTCGTTTATAAAAAAAAAATGTATATTGCCTATAGGCACGTTAAATATCCAGTAAATATGCTAAAAGCCTAGCCAACGTCCAGAAAGTACCACATATGACGTGGTATTTACGTTTTTAGAATGTGCCTAGTAAAGTTAAAACAACGTAAAAAAAAAAAAAAAGTTTTCGCAATGTTGTGAAATTACGTATTTAAAACGTAAAAAAAAACCCGACATCTGTCGTATTAAATACGTCGGGGAAAAACGTTATCACAACCTTTTCACAACGTTAAAAAAACATTTTTACAACGTTTTTGTGTTTGCTGGGGAGGAGTCGACTCCAAAAGAGTCGATTCCTTGAATCTGACCAGCCCAGTTTTCGAAGTAGACTTTAAAATTATTCATATTCGACTCAGGCTGTCTCCCCACTAATTTGGGAGTCACACTAAAAGAACCTGAAACCGATTACATGAGAGACAATAGCATAGCGAAGTTTAAAGTTTTTATGACTGAAGCAGAATTTCAGCACTATTGGAAATGAACAGCGACCAATCAATTTGAAAGCACATGTTATATTACAACCTAAAATGCTGACTGACAGTAAGAACAGTTGACAAGCATTAACTGCACATCAATTTTCTATATTAATTAGATTTTATTAACATAGGCTGATCATTCTCAGGTAACTCGGCCCTCTGGATCATATGAACAATTAAATAGACGTATGAGACTAAATAAATGTCTTATTTTACATTATTTTGCACAGTTAATGCATGGATTTGTATGGGTCGGCGTACACTTTATACAAGCACGAAAAATATGACTAATTCGAGATCATTTAACTGATACTGACACAGAGACATTATGGCTTAAATAAAGGAAGGATGTTGAAAACACTTTTTATGCTTTGCTTATGTATATCGTCCAAATTCATAATAACCCAGTTAAATAAATCCTATTTTGCGGATTTAAGTAACCAATAAGTGAAAAAAGTTGTCTTTGTTAAGCTTATTCTAGTTTTACCTTTTTAACATACAGGAGCAGCTATGAAGAATCCCGTGCTTCCCTCGCCAACTGAAGCAGAGGCGGAAAAACATAATAAGGATTATCTCCGCTTGGCCCCAGCGAGAACGCCGTCTTAATCAACTTGCTTTTTTGTTGTTTGTTTCTTTGTTTCAGGATTAAAATAATAATAATAAAACAAATGACTGCTTATTTTCATTCACTGTTAATAAAATGATACAAATCATTCAACAGCTGTTGTGTTCTTTCATTCTGAGTGGAAATACTCTGGTTTAGTTATCATACTTATCAAATATGTGTAGACGCAAGTATAATCAGTGTAGCTGCAGCTGTTATCAATAGCAGTAAATATGAATGCACGTCTAAAACGTCTAATTATGAACGACGTCTATGCTATGTAAATCAGATGTCTCATAGACGTAACATTCTAATAATTAACGTCTGTAATACGTCCACCAGATGTCCTTGGAATGTCGGGAAAGGACGTCTATGCGACGTATTCCAGATGAGCAAATGCCCTTAAAAATATGTCTCCCAGATGCAAACGCACACATCGCACAGACGTCCCCGCGACATACGTGTGCTATCTGGGAATAAACTAAATTGACATACTGCAGTTAAATTTCAAAATGTGGTGTTTTATATTTATAACATTTGAATACAGTTCAGCAACATACATCACACGACCTGACGACCAAGAGAGCTGACAATTGACCATCACTAAATTTACCATCACCTCACGATTGAAAATGTGACACTGATTTCATATGACAGTTCAACAAACAAGTTAATAATATTAAGTCACTTACATTTTAGATGAAATAATGACAGTTTTGGTCTATTTTAGCAGCGAAAATAGATCCGATGAATCCAAACAAAGATCACAGCATAGCGCATCTCACAGCAACACTCAATCCTGTTTTGAATGATTCAGTGTTTTGAACGAATCGGTTAAGTCAAAGATTCAATGACCCGTGCACAAACATCTGTCTCATTCTTGATGAATCGGCCATTTGAACGAATCGTTTGAGTGAACGACTCAATGACTCGCTTAATAAAACCGCTTATCACCTGCATTTGCGCTCACTATCGACAAACCAATCAAATTTGTTCAAAACTCTTTTTTTTAAATCAGTCCAAACACATTTTAATTTTTATTCAGGAGTTATGTATATACAAAACTATAACTTTTTATGACAGTAGTTTAGTGATAAAAAAAATTAGCAATTTTTTTTTTTCAGATTTTTTTTCTTCCCATCCTGTAGCCTACTTGCCCCCCCAACCCGGGAGAGTGTCCACGCCCCACCGGTTGAGAACCACTGATATAGACGATCAAACAAATCTGCTTTGCAATTTTATCTTTTACAAAAATACAATCTCTTTAAATTGCAGTTTACACTATTAACGAAGAAAAATATTGAACTAAATACTCACAGACATATATTTTCAAGGCTTTTGTAACATCAACCGCATGGCAGAGAAATACAGTGTTCTGTTGAATTTCCTCTGACATAGCACTAACTACAGCCAGTGCCGCGTTAAGCCTTTGCGGGGCCCTGGCCTAACGCAGCTTTGGGGCCACCATAAACCCCCTCCTTCCATTACACACCAATCAAAATAAAAAATGCGATCAAACACTGTAGGCCATACAGACGCGCATATACTCGTGAAATAAAAACAAACACAATGCGCACGTCATAATGACTCTCGGGCTTGAACTGATGGTGAAACTAAGGACATTATTAACCGTCTTTATATTTACTTTGAAAGCTGAAGCTCGCAATTATTGTAAGGGGTGTTACATTTCTGACGTGCGCTTGTGGTGTTCGGCCAATCACAATGCACTGTGCCAGTTGGCCAATCAGAGCAGACTGTGCTTGTCAGAAGGAGAGGCTTTGTTGAAAACGAAGCGTTTGAGAGAGGCGGGGCATAGAGGACCGACAATAGTGTACAGTATTTGAAAAATAATGTGTTTTGTGAACATTAAAGCATGTCAACATATTCTGTTACACCAAACACACAAAATAATGATATTTAAAATAGCATCATATGACCCCTTTAATTATTTATTGCAAAATCTGCACCTTTTCTGTGGATAATATTATTTTCATAATGATCCTTACTCAAGCAGCAGAAGTGACAGTGTGCAAATATTACTGGCCCATTTTGGAGTGAACTAAATATGCAAGACTAGTTTTACGTCACTGTTTATGACACAGGTCGTTCATCCTTTGCTGGGCCATTTAAAAAGAAAAATTTTGAGCATAAATGAAGAGTATACCCACTTCTCCAGGCACCACTACACCACTGTCTTGAAGTAATAGTAATATACCTCTCATGGAAACTGGAGAGACACTGGAGAGATTTAAGGCCCCGTTCAGCTCTTCTCTCAGGTTCTGTCTGAAATCATTACTGAAAAAGGAAGCATTGATAAAGTCAGTATTGTGCAGAATGCTGCAGATGCAGCAAAACAACTAGATAATGCAAGTGCTGCCCAAACAGAGGCATTTTAACCATGTTTGTGGGAAACTTCCTGAGTATTCCTTTAAACTTTACCACGAATGACTGGCCTTTCGTTATATGCTCATCATGGACCCACTTCAACAAAACAAGAACTAGACCTTGGACACACTGGTACACCCACACGGTAACAGGAACTAAGCACACACACACACACACAAATAAATAATCAAAGCTGAAGAAATCTCATGTGTGAGTGTGTCCTTTCACATCCGTTACACTCGCACACACACATCTGGAGTACTTTTACTAATAAAGGTCAATCATACGTGAGATGATTAACCTTTATTAGTTATGCTACTAATTTTTGCAGTGGCATCGAAGAAGTCCTTAAAGTGTCATTTAAATAATAATTTAAATAAATAAATTTGCTCAGCACAAAAAAAAAAAAAATCTGATCTGTGACTCAAAACACATCCAAACCATGAGGTTTGTGATCCGCTGCAGCCCTACACACTTGACTTGTCATTTGAAGAAAAATACAATCACTGAAGTTTTCAATCATGCTGATTTGTCCACAGTGAAGTTCAGGCGATATCTGCCCAAAGCGCTACCAAGGATTTTGAAATTTTGCGAGCTCTGAACTTGAAACAAAACATCTAATTCTTGCAATGTTTTTGAGATGATAGTATGCTGATTTAGACAGACAACAGATAATAAGCACATTGCCAATATGATCGCATAAGCCGAGCACAAGCATTTTACGGAAAACGACTAAATAAGCCTAATCAATATGGATAGCCTTAGCAACAAACATGTTGCCAATAACCTGAGAGCATTAAAAAGGAACTTAGCTTAGCTTTGTGAAGACATTCAGAGATGATAATGGAGAATGAAGCATAGCCAGCTGTGACGTGGATGCTTGATCTCTTGATATCATTCTTCATGCGGGGAGTGTGGATCCCATCTGAATGTTTTTCTGAGTCAGTCACATTAGTATAACTCATGTCAATAATGCAGCGATGTGAGAAGCAATGCTAACTCGGTCACTTCCAAATCAGGCGGCTTGTGATCAATGCAGCAAATTCACATATTCAAGTTCACAAACTTGAATGAATCTGAGGTGAAGTCCATGAAGGGAATGAATTCCTCTCGCTAAATTCCCAATTGCACAATTTCTAGTGAGATGATGGGCTTTTGCCTGCCGAACTCGCCATTTAATTAGTTGAGCAACGCAAAGCTGCTAATAATACTGAAGGACCTTATATATGGATGCTGTGAGTGGTGTCGTGTCTCTATAGTTAGATGTGGATCAGCTGATGCGGGATTGACTGACGTGACCTGCCAGAACTAACGCTACGCTTGATTTATATTGTGTTGATTCACTCTGTTATACTTGTGTTTACAAAATATTTATATTTCAAATAAATTCTGTTCTTTTGAACTTTCTATTTATCAAAAAATCCTAGAAAATAAAATGTATCACAGTTTCCACAAAAATATGAAGCTGTTTTCAACATTGATAATAATCAGAAATGTTTCTTGAGCAGCAAATCAGCATCTTAGAGTGATTTCTGAAGATCATGTGACACTGAAGACTGGAGTAATGATGCTGAAAATACAGCTGCGCATCACAGAAATAAATGACATTTTAACAGATGTTCAAAAATGAAAACTGCTATTTTAAATTGGAATAATATTTGACAATATTACTGTTTTTTACTGCATTACTGACCCCAAACTTTTTAATGGTAGAATGGTATGGAATTGCTGAATGGTCATTTTTTTTATAGAAAATGCTAAAATGACCTGAGACAACAGCAAAATCAGATCAGATCAGACACACTGAAATGTATTAATACAACAAGAGGAACAGCCCAGGTATTTCAGATATTTCAGGACACTGAATGAGCTGGAAAAGCAACGTTTCCTGGAAAACATTACGTAGAGTGAAAGAGAAAATAAACAGTCTCCAAACTATTTCCCAAACGCAAATGGTGAACCTGAAAATGTTGCAATAATATTTTACAGATGTGAGAGAATCTTGTTCCTTATATACTCACACTGAGACTAAGCTGGAGGGATAGTAAATAAATAGATCAGCGTTTCAGTGAGAGCTGATCGCTCTTCACTCGCTCCAGGTAGGAACATTCATACTTCTTCATTTCTAGTTCATTTGCATCTCCAACTGATTAGACAGCATACTATTCTTCTTACACGCAGATGATTATATAGTTTGGTTGTTTAGGTACAAATATTAGATTCTGAATAGTAAATGAATAATTTTGTCACAGGCAGGACACTGTTGAAATCTGTGAGATTCATACAATCAGTCCAGCATCTCAGGTGAGTTTAATTTAAATGATTTACAAAACACATATGAAGGACTCAAAATACAGTATCTGCACACAGTCTACTTTAAAATGACATTTATTTCACTAATGCAGTTTATAGAAAATACAGATAAAACTATCCATTAATACTTGTGAAGTATTTCACCATGTGTTTTGAACTATGAAATATGATTTCCAGTTGTTTAAAATCATCAGCTTCTCTCTAAACTGTGTGAATTAGCATCAATTAAAAGGTGAGCACACTACTATGAGCTGTAATGATAATAGAAAACGTTTGATTACATTTTACATTTATTTTGTTAATCACATTTATTGTTATATGTATGACATATACATCAACTCCACACACCATTCCACTCTTAACATTTTAATTCAGAAAGATTACATAATAGGATCTTAACAAAAACAGCAATTTAAATTAAATTTTAATTCAAAGGGTGAAACAAAGTAAATAAACTTTCATAAATTCTGAATTCTTGAATCTGAATTCTGTTCATCCTGATTTTGATCAATCCTTCTTTCTGACTACAAACCACAGATTTATTAAACAGCAGTGTCTCATTGTTTGACATCCTCCTTCAGTGAAGCGTGAGTCAATTCTTTTATTATTATTATTTTACTCTTGGCATGATGGATCCATTAACTTCAATGTTTATGGTCAAAACAGACCAGTTTACTGAGGTTTATAAAATGTGCACAGCAAATTCATCAGTGTAGATTCAACTCTTTTAGGGTTAAAATCAACTCTGAGTGAACATATTGTCCCAATATTTAATTTTTTCTTTTAAAAGTGTTGCTGATTTAGCACTAAGACAGAGTTATATTTACTCTGTAATGAGTTACAGCTCTGGTCCACAAAACAGGGGTTCATTTTTCTTCAACACCAGAGTAAAGAATGACAATTTAACACTTAAGATGTGTTTTAACTCTAGATATTTTTTTTTAAATAAAGGCAAAATGCAAAAGTTGATTTAACAAACTTAAAAAAAAAAAAAATTTTTAACAAGCCACTTTAAATCATGGAAGGTTCACATTTAAAATGAATAATGAAGGCACAATATAGGCATTTCTGTCATCAGAAATAATATGAAAGCTGCTTATGAAATGGTCTGTAATACTTCAAGTCCTGTACGTCAGTGAATGTAAGTCTCTAAATGTCAGTGAAGTTGAGTCAATACTTTCAACTTTCCTACACAGTACAGCAGTGCTTGAGTTAACACAATATTCAGCAGATTAAAAAATGGCTGGATATGTGGATCAGTTGCAAACAGTGAAGTTCAACACACAGTTGTTTCTCAGAGCAGAAAGGCCGTGCAGATTCAACTTCCTGCAAACAATACTTTAGTGCTGGTTCTCATCTGGACAACACAAAACCAGACCAATTAAAATTAATGCTTGACCTCTCGACTACTTATGACATATGTCTTGTATTTGGCCCAAGTTCAAGTGTGTGTCGAACTTCATTACCTGATGGGACACACTTATAGTGTTGTAAAAATGCAAGTGCAAGTGTTTACATAACTTTATTTTAATTTTACATTTTAAAATCAACTTCTAAATGTATATTCAGTAGTCCCTATAACATGACATAATTTTATTTTGTGGTGCTTCTAATTAAATGATAAAAAGCAGTTGCAAATGTTGTACAAAATAAATATCCACTACTCATCTTTGCACCAATAAAACGTAAAAACACTGTTTTTCTACCAAATTATTTGTAATATCTAATTATTATATTAATATTTAACTTACGTTGGAAAGGTTTCTGTGACCTCTCAAGAGATCTCAGCAAAAAGTCTCACGATTTATTTCCAGAACATGATGCATGATGGGATACACTTAGCCTTGAATAGCGCTCTGGATTCTCGATAGTGTGCGTTAAGGGCACTGCGCTTTGCTGTTTTTAAGATCTGGGACAGTCTTGCACACTTCCTGTCGCACGCATGCGCTTTCAAGTGGCCAAGACAGCAAGTGTGGGTATTTGGACAAGGCATATATCTCCTCAACACTTTATCATATTCAGACCAATCTTGGAGTTTGTTATGACAACCATGTCCTGAGGTTACCTGCACAGTTTCGGCACAGTGCCACCTAGTGGTCATGAGATGGGAAAAAATTGATCTAAGGCTGTATTTCTGCAATGTTTTGGCATATTGGCACCAAACTATGTGTGTGTCATTGTCACCCCAAGTTCACCACACCTCATTAATTAGGGAGCAGCACCACCTATTGGTCAAAAGCAATAAATCATTAAATAATATTACTAGTGATTGTATTTATGATTTTTTTTTCAGCCTTTTGAGTAAAATCATCTTAAAATGTCCATAATTACTCAAAGGTCTTAAAGAACCCAGGTAATTGCTGTTTGCAGCTCTATTTCTTTTGTGTTTAGTAATTCAATTCAAGTTTATTTGTATAGCGCTTTTCACGATACAAATCACTGCGAAGCAGCTTTACAGGAAGTTACGTTTCTACAATATGTTTAGTAGTAGCTTAGCAGTGGTGGCTACGTCAAGCTGATGTACATATGGCAGAAATGTACGGTAAAAATCAGTTAATGACGCAATCAAACAGACGATGAACACTTAACAGCGATGATTATATGTTGCAATCAAACTTATAGCAAAATTTGGTGGTTCTGTGTGTTGTTTAAGGATTAGCATCATCTGAGGTCCTCTGAGGGGTTGGCATCATCTCTTCTCAGGTGTTCGGATATCTCAGATCTTTTAAGGGTTGGATCCAGACAGTATCCAACCAGTATTTAGTACAGGCCATGAGTGAAATGGGTGACTTGTCAGTTTTCCAAAAAGGACAGATCATGGGAGCCCATTTAGCAGGAGGTGTGTCCCACAGCAACTCACTCCATCAACATATAATTGTATTTATTTAATTTACTGTCCAAAACCAAAGAAAAATGCTTTAAGGATCCGAATCTATCAACACACACACAATATAAAAAATAAAATAGAAAAACGCAGACACGTGGTCCAGCACTTTCTCACCCATGGCCTTGAGGACTTTAGGGTGACCGGTCTTCAGTCGAATCCGTTTTGGTCGTTGTGTGAGAGATTAAAATTTGAAAGCTTATGGATCACAAGATTCAATACAAAATTTCCAAAGGGTCTAAATGAGACTTAAGAGATCCACCTGACCTAAACTAAACCTAAACCTACCCAACTCACCGTATCATAACTTAAACCTGCCAGAAACTTCAGGATTCAAACCTTAATTTTACAGACCCATCCTTAACAGACCAAAACTTCACCAAACCTAAACTTAACAACCCTGGCCTCAACAGCCCTGTGGTTGGCCCTTGGTGGTGGGACTGCTGTGGCCTGCCTTGGTCTTTGTGGGATTTGTGGGTGATCAGCGGTGGGATGGACCGTGCACAAGCCAGGTTGGGACCCTTAGGGCCCTAACCTGGGAAATACTCTTCCTCCAACATCCATGAAAGAGCTGTAACTGTTAAAACTTCAACACCCAAAGCAACTGGCAGATTTTCTGCTTGTTGTATGAATCTATTCTAAGAAGGTTGGAGGTTGTATTAAAGGCAAATGGTAGTAAAACACCTTAATAATGAAATATTGCTTCTTTCCTAGGTGTTTACGTTATTTTGTCCAACCCCTGTATATATAAAAACAGGCAATTCAGTTTTGCCAACACAGTGCAGTGCCATAACAAACACAGGCATTTCAGATTACAGCTCCAGGACTCAAATTAATTTATGAAAATTATTTTACTGCACTCATGATTATCATAGTCATATAGACTGAACTGTTTTCCATTAGGATATTTTTATATTTCCTGTTAAAAACGGTTGGGATCCTGTTTGACAAGTTAATGAGTCCAGCCTTTTAATTTTTCTGAATTATACAGTAATATGATCACTATGAATTACAGTATACACCATGGTTTTAGCACCATCACTGGCCTTTACACTTTCAAACTGCTGTAAAACTTGCTACAAGTTAAATGTAATATTATTTTACAAAAATGTATCCTAATGCATGCATTAAATTGCATTAAAGTGCAGCATATTTCACATATTTCCAATGTGTCAGGTTTGCATTGATTAGCTGTTGTGTTCTAGATATCCAGTTTTAATATACCATTTGAAGCAATGCATATTTGTGCAGTTTTGCTATATTTTAGTGCTTAATTGGCAATAAAAAAGTTGGGAAACACTGCAATAATTGTTTATGGTTCGTTGAAAAACCATGAAGTCTGTCATAACTTAAATATATTGGGTTTCTTCTGTGTGTATGTGTATATGTACAGTATGCATATATATGTGCATGTGTGCGTATGTGTATGTGTATGCATATATATAGTAGAAACTTAACTTCCTGTAAAGCTGCTTTGCAACGATTGTATCGTAAAAAGCGCTATACAAATAAACTTGAATTGAATTGAATGAAAAACATTTGTTTAAACATGCCAATAAAGATCTGTAAAGTTCATTTTGATTTTACAAAATTATCTTTAAAATACAGCATCGAAAATACAATGTTTCTTTTTTTGCTAAGTTGTGTCATACAGTAGGTTTAATGTTGTTTACAGGTCAGCCTGCAATTGCTTAATCATTACACCACAATGTGGAGACATTTTACAATATAAGTAAATTCCTTATATTGTATGTTACAATGTAAGTACATTTCCTAAAACATTTCCAACTGCTTGTGTGGACAGTTTTTTTAAGCAGTTGGTGAAACCTGTTTTCAGAAATAACCATATACTGTATGTAGCACAAAAGGTGCAAAGCAATTTCCAGACTGAAGAAAAATGCTTAGGATTAGTAGTTTGTTCATATTTCCTTGATTTTAAAGCAGTAATGTAAATAAATGTATCATATCTTGCAGATTCATCTTCTACAATGGCGAACAATAACAGAGAGAAGATCAGCTCAGTGTCTGACCAAACTGTTGCGCGACATGCAAAAATCAACAGGTTAGTGTCATAATACACTTAACAGTTTTCATTCTTAACATCAGGGTTTGAAATGAACACCTGCCAGTTTGCCAAATGTGGGTGAAAATCAACTGTTATGGATCATGATTCATAAATGAAGTCCCATCGCTATCAGAGCCCTTCACTTAAGAGGAGCCTCCAAAAAAAAAAGCATAAAGAGGGCAGCGTGAATAATTTAATATTATTCTCACTATATCTTTTGTGGGTAGCTCCGATGAAGATGTCAAACTCTCTCTGAAGCGTGCAGTCTCTGTCTCTTGCTCTGCGAAATTTCCTCTTGGAATAAAAGTTATGGCACAATAAATTACTTATTTCATCACTGCCACCACAGGACAAACTGTGCATTTCATCAGAATATTCTTCTTCACTGACTCTACAAGAAGCCGAAGAACGAAGACAGAAGAAGCTCAGCTCTGCTCGTCGCTGTCGAAGAGCCTCTGGCAGAGGAAGAGTATTCCCCTGTGGCCATCTGGCACCTCTAAAAGAGCATATTTTCTCAGCAAATTTCCAACGTGTGTTGTTGCAAATGTCACGTCACGTCGCGAGTGTGGCTCGTGCAAGGAACACTTGCTCGAGACAGATGGGCACAGCGAGTGTGTCGCCTGCCTGGGCAGTGCTCACTGAAGGCTCATGTTCTCACTGTGAGGGCATGAGTCTTTCCTGTCTCCGCTCGCGGATTACCTTCTTCAAAGTAGGGGTGTAACGATGCACGAATCGCGGTTGAACGATTCACGGGCAGTTCCAAATGGAGTGGGGACTTGGGAGTGAGTAGGGCACGTGTGTCATTATTTCGTCGTTTGGAATGCACTTGGTGAAGGGAGCGTAATTTCCTCATTATCTTCAGCTGGGATGTTCCGTGACAAAGCAGCACGGACAACCGCATTAAAAAATACATTTCATAATTTAATAATTTACTTTCAAAAGTTTTATATATTATTTTTTATATATTATATAGCATATTTTAAAAACTTTTTAAAATATAAAATGTATGTTTATTTGCAACAGTAATGCTAACAACAATAAAAAGACTATTGATATTTAAACAGTGACATCTGCTGACAGTCCTTCCCACTCTGCTCTCCTGTTTCCTTTCTTGCCTAAGAAAGAAACAGCGGAGCAGCAGATCTTTCTCTGTGGGTTCGAGCGGTGTCACGTCGGCTCAGCGCCCACATGCCCCTCTCTCCCCGCATCGCCTCGCTGCGCTGATGTGTTTCACACAGGATGATCAACACCCCTCCTCGGCTGCGAGCGGCTTGATTTCCTTCAACGCCTCCGGCAAGGAGATAGGCGTCGACGACTCAATGTCCTTGACGGTGTCGGACGCCGAGGAATGGGTATGTTCCAGCAAAGAGCCCAAAGACCTTCCTCCCTCTCAACCAGCACGGCCGAAACCGGACAGCGAGCTGATCCGTGTTCTGACTAATGCAGTGAAGGACCTTGGCTTATAGTGGTCAGCTCTGGATGAGCCCGCCCATGGCCTCCTGGACGAATGGTTCCTGCCAGGACGCCGTCAGCAGTCCTCTCACCAATGGCCCGCCCTGTTTTTGCCGGCAGATAACGAAGAACTCACAAAGATGTGGCGTGCCCCCTACTCGGCCCAAGTTAGTTCCTCTGCTTCAGCGGTTCTCACCACCATTGATGGCACTGAGAAAAAGGCTACCGCAAGCTCGTCTGGTGGTGACACCCATGGCTTAACCTCACCGAAATAAGGGACGCTGAGAAAATGGCCTTCCTTGATTCCCCGGTCTTGCCGAAAGGCCTTTTTGGGCCTGCTGTGGACGGCAAGTGCTGCGTCACTTCATCCCCAAACGCTCTGGTTCAGCGGCTGCCAGTCGCCAGAAAACCCCCTCCACTCAGACTACAAAGCTGTGGCCGGACAGCAAAGTGGTTTCCACACCTGAAGCATCAAGAAGAGCACATACTCAAAAGAGCAATTTTCCTCTTCCCATACTAAAAGCGAAAGCAAGTTCACCGCCCACTTACGGCGAACTTATGGAGCAAATTTTGAGACAAAATTATACAAACAAATCCAGTGTTTTGCAAATAAACACAATCTGCTTTGCAAAGAAAAACTCTACTTTCAAACAAACTCAAAGTGATTTGCAAATATAAAACTCTATTTGAGATAAAATGCAGAGGTATGCAGAGGTAAAAATACCTCTTATCCTCTGTTGGACCGCAGGATATATATTGATGAAACTGTTAGAGCCCTGCACAGGCCTCAAATTTAGGCCCTAGCCCGGCCCGTGTCCGACAGCTTATCAGAATTATCGACCCGAGCCCGTGTTTTTTTTTCCACTTCTCCCAAAACGGCTCATATTTCAGCTATTAAAATAGTTCAGTTTTGTATGTAATGGCAAAGTGATTATATTTCGTTTTTTTCCCCTTTTTTTTTAATTTATTTTTTTATCAAGTTAATTTTGACATTTTTTGTTCGTTAAACAAGTTATTTCTTTCTTAAAGTAACGACCAAGCGGCCAGCGGCAGACCGGCAGGCTGATCATAGCCTATGTTTGATCGATTTAGCCTTCTCAAATCATCACGACTTGCCTAAAATAAAATCTATAGATATACTAAAACAGTTCAAGCATATAATAATGTTTAAAGCTTATACCTAGATAAATGTGCGCTGCATCCAATAGTTTGTGCGGAGAGTCGAAGCTAAAGCGCAGGACATGGAGGCACCAGCGCAATCAATTGCATTTTTTTTTTTCAATTGAAACAACTTAAAATAGGCTGTAATTTTTGCTCATAAAGGTAAGAGTAATACATCATTCGGAACTGTAAAGGGTCTACTTCTATTTGTGTGCATTCACAATATCAACAAAACGTCGTGGTTTTAAGAAAACAATGATGCGCTTTCTGCCGTCTCGTCTTGAACAGGAGCGCTTCACAAAAATGAACCGAAAGTCAGCGAATACATGCCTCAAAGACATGATAAATATATCTATAGAAAGCTTTAAATTACTACTTAACGAAATAAATCAAATTCGAAAAACAAAAACTCATTCATTATAATCATAATCCGTGAAGATGCACTTCTCTCTAAAGGCGCGTCTAATGAGATGAATCCACACTGATGCAACACTGACACAGAAAACACTAGTTTATTAGTAAGTAATTCAAATATCTCCTTACTATTTTCCTCGGACACATTCATTGTAATTACTTTTGCTGGGGCTTTATTGCGTGTATTTGAACGCAGAACAGCTGCGCTGATGGCGCACTCTCTGCTGCGGCGGGACTCTGAACACCGCCGAGCCGTTCTTCACAGTCGCGCACGGTCTCGTGTTGTTTCCACCAGCGGCAATTTTTTCATCACTAATTGATAATAATAATTCCTTACATTTATATAGCGCTTTTCTAAGCACTTGGCTTAGACATTGATGGATGTCTAAAATATAAAAATAAGGAGAAAACTAAAACAGGCCCGAGGCCCGGCCCTCGTCTGAACTATGACGTGAAAATTGGCCCCAAGCCCGGCCCTAGGGACGTAAAAACAGTCAGGCCGAAATGCAGGGCTCTAGAAACTGTTCAACATTCAAAACAATGCAGGAGTATAACTATATCGTGTCACAATATATTGTAATACTAAAATGCAAATGTATAGTGGATAGCGACAACATTTTGTACCAAAAATGAAAGCGTTTTGAATTTTATTTTTTACAATAGGTCAAGTAAGATTTATTGTCATTCTGCTATAACCTATATGTTGAGACATAGCCTCCAGTGGAGAGAAATGTTGTAGGCTACCTCTGCAGTAAACGTTTAAACAAGTATAAAACTACACATAGACAACCTACTGAAAGGAGTATGTTAAACTAATTATACAAATAGGCTACTATAATAAAACTAGTTTAAGTTCAGGTGAGCTTTATTGTGATTCAGCTATATAAATGTTTAGATTATATTTTGGTACATTAATATCCCTTATGAAAATGAACCATGGTTTTACTAAATAAATACCATGGTATTTGTAGTAAAGCAGCTGTTATAGAAATGGTAACCTGCAAAAAAAAGTGTTACCACACTTTTACTATAGTGAAACTAACTTTAATTTTCATAAGGGATATCATAATTTATTATCATATTTATGTTTATATATAGCATAGTAATATACATGCCTTGTACAACATTTAAAACTAAAAGTGGCCTGTAAGGAGATATTTTGGTAACACTTTATTTTAAGGTCTCTTAACTAGCTGCTTATTAGCATGCATATTAATAGAATTTTAGCCGTTTATGAGTTGTAATTAAGCACATATTAATGCCTTATTCTACATGACCTTATTCTACATCCCTAATCCTACCCAATACCTAAATTTAACAACTACCTTACTAACTATTAATAAGCAGCAAATTAGGAATTTATTGAGGGAAAAGTCGTAGTTAATAGTGAATAAGTGTTCCCTATTCTAAAGTGTTACCAATATTTCATATTTCAACCAATATACCAGCAGATTTAGTCTGACAATAGCCTGTTTGGAAAAATCCAACTAAAAATATGTAGCTTTTTATGAGCAACATTTGAACACATGAAGTTAAGAATAAAAGGCTGCTGTCAGGAATTATATTAGTGGCTCTTTAAAATGCAAACGTTCGTCATCTGAGTCACTCCGAGAAGAGTCCTCGCTGTCCAGAGTGTGTCTTCACCCGTGTAGCACGCTGTTTATTAAACCACTGTTTATTAAAATGCTGAATTTAGTATTATATCAGTGTGAACTTGATCCTTCTCCCCAATCCACAGGACAAGAGTGACACCAGAAGAGAAATATTCATCATTTTGCTTAGCTAAAAAATACATCATTATTTTAGACACAAATGATTCCACAGTGTTACATCATTTAAAAAGTTTTAGATATTGTACTAAATAACGTGATTTGTTTTCATTTTTTTTAGTTAATAATTAATGACCTCTTGGGTGATACTACTATATCTGATATTACATTAAATTGTCTAAGTTTTCATTTTTGGTACACAATAGTGTCGCTATCCATAATACATCTGCATTTTAGTATTACAATATATTGTGACACAATATGATATATTCTTAAACCCCTGCATTGTTTTGAATGTTGAACAATTGCATCAGTATATATCCTGCGATCCAACAGAGGATAAGAAGTACGGAGAATGGATCAGTTTTTATGGGGAAAGACTGCCTAGTTAAATGTTTAGCCATGTCACTACTGATTTTTAAACTAATCAATCATGTTAACAACTTTACAGCACTTGTTGTGAATTTCACTGACACTGTAGTAGGGTCGCTTTGTGAAAACATCTAAATGGTTAATTATAGAGATAGTAAGACAGAAAGAAACTCACCTGTTCCTCACTCATACTGGTCTGAAAAGGTAAAGAGGTATTTCGGGTCTCGGGAGACTAGCGTAAGTTGACCGACAGCGCCATCTGCTGTTTTTGGAAAAGAAAGTTGCTCAATTGCACGTGTGAGAAAATCTGCCTGCATGCATTTGTGAGAAAATCAAGCCAAGTTTCTTCATGAAAAGTCAAATGAGTCTCACAGTTGTAAGACAATACATATATTTGTCCATACCTCTGCATTTTCTCTCAAATAGAGTTTTGTATTTGCAAATCACTTTGCGTTTGTTTGAAAGTCGAGTTTTTATTTGCAAAGCAGATAGTGTTTATTTGCAAAACACTGTAACACAGGACAGAGAAGCTCGTATTCTCCAGTCTGAAGTACAAACACTGCTTGCAAAGGGTGCCGTGGAAACGGTATCTCTATGAACAGCGAGTCAGGCTTCTTCAGCTGCTACTTCATCATACCCAAGAAAGATGGCAGGCTCAGATCTATTCTAGATCTCAGACATCTGAATCACTCTCTTATGAGACGGCTGCTCAAGATGTTAACTTTGAAACAGGTTTGCCCCGAGGACTGGTTTCTGACCATGGATCTGAAAGATGCATACTTTCACATTTACATAGCCCCCCGCCACAGACCTTTCTTGAGATTCGCGTTCGAGGGAGTGGCCTATCAATATGCAGTCCTACCGTTTGGACAGACTCTGGCCCCTCGCACTTTTATGAAGTGCATAGAATCCGCATTTTGAACTACCTTGATAATTGGCTGGTTCTGGCCAGATACAAATGGGAGTTAGCCACTCACAGGATGCTGTTGCTCAGCCACCTAGAGTGCCTCGGGTAGAGAATCAACCTGCTCAAGAGTCAATTGTCACCTAAACAGTAAGTTGTCTATCTGGGGACGATCATAGTGTAGCAGCCTGCTACAATGTTTAATTAAATATTAAATTAAATAAAAGAAAAGGGAAATTATGAACGGAAAACTAAATATTGTAACATCTGCGTACGATCCTTGATGGTCGTTGGGATCTTTATGTCTTAAGAGACCCCTTTTAGCCTTTTGACATTTGCATATAATTCACAGCCTGGCCCCACATTCTACCGTTATATGGGTGCTAATTGCCAAGGGTTGTCCCCCCCACTGTCAAAATATGCTAAACAGATCGACTATCTTGTCTCTCCATCGGACTTCAAACACATTCCAAGAGAACTAAATGACCCTCGGTACCAGGCCTGTGGACTACCCCCACGATTACAAGATACATAACACACACATAGAGGCATTTTCTTTATTTAGACCATAATTAATCAGTTACAAATGTATCTGGTATATGCATGTGTTGTTTGTATGTTTCCTTATTATATTAGCCTAGTTACCACTCGTTATTCGTATTAGTAAGCTCTAAACACCCATATTCAGGTGTATGAATGTATCTCTGGTTTAATACCTTGTAGATGTCTCTTTCTTGATATCAAAATGATCTGCTCTTTATTCCTCACACAATGATGTACACTATGTGATCATGAAATGCATCACACTAGTTTTACTGTACTGTGGGGAAAATTACACCAGTCTCCAGATCAGTCGTAAAACATGCAAATGAGGTGTCAAGTGGGACAAAGAAACATTTTCCCGCTGAAACTATGAGCCTTGTTATTGGTCAAACTAACCAAAATGGGTGTTACAGGGAAAACAGATAAAACTTCTCCCACACCAAAAGCTTTGCCCTCTCTTAACTTTCGGTGCCCCGGAGACACACTTATCACCTTGGAAACCTCACAGCTCCCCTTCCGGGGGGAGTCCGATCTTCTGGAAGTTTTAAACTCAGTAACTATGTCAACTCACTTCGGACTAATCAACCCATGGCTGGAATGACGAAGCTTTCACTCCTAAAGGAATTCACCAGGGATCTACGCATTATACATGCACCAGGATGCTTTACTCAGCACCCACAAAACCCATGCAAGTAACCGCTTGTTAACTATCTAGATGCGCTTCTAGGCTTCGACCCCTTTTAATTAAGGTGATGTGATTATCTAATGGTTCATAACAGGTTGTAGTTAGCTGATGTTAAATTCCTGCCATACTCTCTCTTGCGCACGAGCGCTCCCTCTCTCTCTCTCTCTCAGTGCCTTCCTTGCGTTGGCATCCATGTTTAATGTGTGTATGTCTGTGCCTAGTTCTATGTTACATGTTCCCCTGTAGTGTAGTTTAATAAACATCCATATGTATTCACACTTGGTTGTCTGTGTCTGCTGCTCTTAGAACAAAGTCACTTTAACGTCCGGTCTTGTTACATGCTTGGAAGCAATGTTTCAGTAAGGAAATTATTTGTCGTGGCTAGAGAAATAGTTTTCCTTAGAGTCAATAGAAGGGTCCGTACTGCGGACAAACTAATCATTTTATTGTACTATTAATACTACAGCTAATTCCTGAAGATGGATATATAATTGATAACCCGTTATGATTAATTATGTTCATCTCATAAAGCAAATATGCTACAATATGGAAACAAAAGAGGCGGGGTTCAGGTGTGTTACGGACAAAAGGAAGAGGAAGATAGGAAAGAGCTGTGAAGCAGAAGTGAGAGCCTGGTTTGGGGATTCTGAATCAGCGTCTGGGAAGTCAGAGGGAAAAGGAGGCCGTTGTTTCAGCGAGTCGTGAAGACGCTCTTTTGGATTATTATTTCTTATGGACAAAGTCTGGATGTCTGCTTTGTGGAATAATGACGCATGTATGCGCCAGGATTAAGAGCAAGTGAACGAGTTGAAACCTTGACGAAACGCCTGAACAATTTGGGAAAACTAGGCATTAGTAGACACAGAGAATCGCAAGTTTGAACCTGTGAGTTGTTAATCCCGTCTGTGACTCTGACTCTGAAGAATTTAGTCTTTCTCCATGCTCTCCACTCTTCCTGACTTTAAATGCGTGCATTAACTCTTTCCTCAAACATCAATCGCCACACTCTCCCTTCAGAAACCCAAATAATAGGCCCATTCTCTGATAAAATATTGTTTGATTTACTTTAGTTTTCATTATATATTTATACATATTTTGGACTTTTTTTTGTTATTGTTGTCTTTTTGAAAGGCCTGCTCTTGACGGTCTGTGTGTAAACACGCTGGAGAACCAGGAGAAATGAGCATTCGCCATCAGGTGTGGTTCCCCGAGCTCGTACAGCAGTCAACAGCAGCCCCATGGCTGATAGCATTGAGGAACGACCTTCTCTCACAGGCAAAGGGCATGATTTGGCATCCCCAGCCGGAGCTGTGGAGCCTTCATGTTTTGAGCCTCAATGGGAGCCTTTGCAGCTCCCAGTGAGAGTGAGCAGCACCATTTTATAGGCTAGAGCACCATCTACAAGACGTCTTTACGCCCTTAAATGGTCAGTCTTTCATGACTGGTGTTCCGCACAAGCCTGGACCCGATCTCATGTGACGTGTCCCACATGCTAACCTTTTTACAAGAGTTGTTGGTTAACGGGCACGCCCCTTTAACACTCAAAGTTTATGTGCCAGTTATCACAGCGAATCATTCCCTCGAAGCTGGCCAATCGATCGGCAGACATGATCTGATCATTAAGAAGACCAGTTCTTGAAGTACGCCTGGAGATTGAATCCTCCTCGCCCTCAAACTGTGCCGACTTGGGACTTGTCAATAGCGAGTGGGTGACTTGCAGGCACTGTCAGTCAGTGCGTCCTGTCTTGAGTTTGGACCTAATGACTGTAAAGTTGTCCTTAGGCAAAGAGGCCAGGTTTTCACCCTCCTGGCACTCCCCGCTGCAGACGGTGAGCAGGATTCTAATTTACTCTGCCCAGTCAAGGCTCTTAGAGTGTACTTCAAGCACTCTAGTCTATTCAGAAAATCAGACCAGCTCTATGTTTGCTTTGGAGGCTGCTCTAAAGGGCTGCCAGCTACAAAGCAGAGACTTTCTTGCTGGATAGTAGATGCCATAGCCCTGGCTTATGCCTCAGAGGGTTTGCAATGCCCTATGGGTGTGAGAGCCCACTCCACCAGAGGAAATGGCCTCCTCCTGGTGGTCGCCATCCTCATTTGCCAGATTTTAGACAGGCATGGATTTTGCAGGCATGGATTTTGTCTATTTAAATTGCCTATTTCTCCCCAAGGGTGGAAATGGTTATATCTATAGTCCTCAGCTGTGGCTTGGGATGTTCTTTAGGGGCCCTTATCTTAAGTGCTCCTAGACTGGGCTCGCAGAGCAGGTCGTTCTGAATCTGCTCATAGCACAGCGTGATTTGATGCGTTCCCCATACACAACGTGAGAGAATGTTCAAAAGGGACTGACGTAACCTCGGTTCCCTGAGATAAGGGAACAAGTGTTGTGTCACTAGTTGTGCTATAAGCTGCACGTGAATCGATGGCTGTTGCTTCAGTCGAATGATTCTGATGAAATGGCGATCCGAGCCGACTTACTGTATATAGCGGTCGGCTCCGACCATTCTGGTGGGCTAAATGCCATTGGTTTGTGCAGCTACACAAATGTGAACAAATCAGGCTTCAGTATTAGAGTAAACAGGAGTTTCCCATACACAACGCTCATTCCATTATCTCAGGGAACCGAGGTTACGTCAGTAACCGGAGCGTTTTTTATTTTATTTTAAATAGCAACGTTATTAATCACACACTACAAGATATTATTAAGATTATCATGCCAGAGCGAGCGATTCACGTGATCTCACACAACAGATCGTCATAGATATTTCAGTGATGTTTACATATGTTAGCTAGCATGCTAGCAGCTTTCTGCACTCATCCGGTATGTCCAAAACTGAGGCGATTTCACCCCAGTGCTTCTCTTTCTCCTTACAGGTGTAATAAGTTTTTGACACATTATACAGACAGTCGTGTTACTACAAAACAGTGGCGGACTGGCCATCTGGATTGATGGCCGGGAATTTTCCCAGTGGGCCACTGTACAATGTGGGCCGGCCCATTGCGTAAATATATATAAAGAATTAATTATAGTAAGTGTACGTAGCCTATATGCCTCCATCGGCCCAGACGAATGGCACGCACTGCCCATTTGAGTCAAACATGAGCTTGATTCATTTTGCCAAAACCATGTGATCTGTGACGTCCGAAGCTTCGTTTTCGCACACAACCACGTGACTGCTTTGTATTCTGTTTCAAATAACACGAACCACTTGCACAGTTTGAAGTGTCACTCACTTCTTTGATACGAATAAATCATAATACGAATAAATATTTGTACGTGTAGTTTTGTGCATGTTCATTTTGTATTAATTCCCGCTTCACAATCACTTCAGCTGACCATTCTGATAATCTTCTTTTATTTTGATCATATATGCATATCATATATTATTGCCTATTTTCTTCCCCCACAAATTCACAGACTCATTCATTTATTTATATATTGTGTAAAACAATGACTGGTATGTAAAAGACCTATTTATATAGAGTGAATGCTTACTTTGCTTTATTTTCATAGCACAAACGGATTTATTATCTGAAACAATCCAAAAATGGCTGGGTCGTCTGGGACGCAAATGCAGCTTTTTCCACCTTTTGACCACAAGATGTCGTTAGTGTGCATCGTCTTGAAAAGCTTAGAGTAATGAACCTTTTTATGATACAGTTGAGGGGAAGCCTCGGTGCTTCGCAAAGCTTCATTTTTCCATCACTACCTAGTGAACCAAACTGAGAGACTGTTTTGAAGGCTCAGGAAACCTTTGCAGGTGTTTTTAGCTGATTGGCATGTCACCATATTCTAATTTGTTGAGAGTGAATTGGTGGGTTTATGTTAAATGTGAGCCAAAATCATCACAATTAAAAGAACCAAAGACTTAAACCACATCAGTCTGTGTGCATTGAATTTATTTAATACACGAGTTTCACAATTTGAGTTGAATTACTGAAATAAATTAACTTTTCCACGACATTCTAATTTATTGAGATGCACCTGTATATTGTCGAAGTTTATGCTGAGTGAATTCTGCATTTCAAAACTTAAATACAAGAAGAGATATTTAAAATGTACTTAAGTAGGGGAGCACGAGGCACAAAGTAACGCGGGGTTAGTTGTAACACACATGGTTTAAATATTTCCACACATGCTAGCATAACCAAATTTACAGTATTTACTAGTTACCATATCAACATTATATAGAGAAAAAAAGTGCACCAAAATTCAAAAGTATTTTGAAGATATTGCTGAACATTTATTTTACCATAGTAAAATTATATTTCTGGCTTAAGTAAATTTTTACTCTGAGTTTTTATTGCTATTTTAAAATGACACAAATCTGCTATTATTTTCATCTTCAATCTGTTATTTATCAGTTTAGATTATTTTTTAATGCTTCAATAACTAGCAGAAGACACTAACCGGTTTTAAATTCCAGTTGCGCAGATGGGGTACGTTGTAACACCGCGTTACAATGTGCCCTGCTGTGCTATTGTATGTTCAGAATTTATTATTTCAAGACTTGTAAAGCATTTTGGCTCTTTTATATGGGCTGTCCCAGGCATGGTTGCAATATGTTCAATGTCAAACTTAAAAATCAGATTATTTTTTAATTATTAAAAACTATTATTTTATTTAAAATAAATAATTATTTTATTTTATTGACAAAATATTTTAGTTTCTTAGTTTTCATAAGATCAGATAACATTTTAAGCTGTCAAATGGTCATATTACAACATACCCCACCTATGGGGCATGTTGTCACATTTCACTTCCAATTTTTGAGGGTAAATGAAGAAAAACGTATACACTGTAATTATGAATCAAAGCGACATATCAAATTTAAGACATTTAAAGACCTTTTTAAGACCTGCACTTCACATTTCAGCCTTTAAACATTTTTTAAGAAAAGGGATGAGTCAAAAGTATTAATTATTATATTAATTTAAACAATTATTATCAACCAATTATTATATTATATAACAAATATATCTTAGTGTCCTAATTGTTTATATTTTTATCATGCATTAGCTTCTTGTCGATCCATCGGTTCACATTTAACAAATATGTAGCAAAAATAGCAGGGCTTATTGAAAAAGCTAATTCGTTCTCTGCCAGCAGGGTTCACTTTCAGAACAGCAGAAATATAGCGGTTTCCCCGGTAACAGCTGGACACAAAGCAGCAGCGCCCGACTTTGAAACTGCAGCACTCAAGTTTATTCAGTGAAATCATAGCCTTTTTAAGTTTAATCGTCATATTAATCTATATAGCAATTCTTGTCTTTCCGTCCCCAAATTTAAGACCGCTAATAATTAAGACTTTTTGTACCAAGAGTTTTCATGGCCTTAAATTTAAACAATTAAACTGAAGACTTTTTAAGGACCCACGGAAAACCCTAAGAACATAGTTCAGTGCAAACATTTCTGTCATGCATTTGGCAAAAAGGTTTTGTTGACTATGCAATTTACCTTTAAAATTTGAGGCAAGAGCAACTCTGGCGTCCCCGTTGTTTGTGAGCAGTGGTGTGATGGCGATTTAAATAAAATTACAGATTTCCAAACAATCCAAACATATGGGTATCCCCTTGAACTTGGTAAAAAGATAATCTGTTTACCATCTTGACTGGAAAATACTGCTTTCATGGTCAGTTTTTCATTTATTTGCTAATGTTTAGAGTGCACGTCCTACTACGCTGAAATTAATACGGGGAGCGGGTGGAAACTAGCCACCTCTCCTGATTGGAGATAGTATTAACGTCATTAACTGAAAGCAATCTTTACGTGACTATTCCAAATGGTTTAAAATTTATCATCCGAGTCTAATATGATCCAGCGGGCCGTACTAAAAGACACTGCGGGTCGCCAGTTGCCCATCCCTGCCCTAGACTGAATGGTAATACATCACATTCTCTACAAAACTATGAAGCAGCACAACTGTTTTCAAAATTGATAATAATCAGAAATGTTTCTTGAGCAGCAAATCAGCATATTAGAATGATTTCTGAAGGGCCAATAGAAAGGCACCATAAAAACAGTCCACATTTTGCACTACATCCAAAGTCTTCTAGAGCAGAGCAGAGCATTGTGTCATATGGACTGATATTATGGTAGGCATTTAACTTTAGTGATATTGAGCTGTCCCTCTAAAAGAGATGTGTAAAAATTCTTCTAAAATATTTACTATTTGTCATATACACCAGGAAAGACAAATTATAATGTAAAGAAGTCATTCATTAATGTTAATAAGAACTTATATATAAATTATATATATATATATATATATATATTTTCTTTATTTCTGTATTGTGTTATATTTTTATGTTAGTAAGTGGAGTTAAAAATTGCTCTGTGCATAATGAGCTGGTGGGTTTACGGTGTGGTGTGTTCGGGATCGGGTGTGGTGGGCCGCTCTGTGCCTGAAAGTCCAGGGCCACTTTTTAGCCCCAATCTGCTCCTGCTACAAAATGTCAAGAAGCAGTTTCCTCCGTCTCCACTATCCATCGGAGCCGTACAGCAGCTATTTTGCAGTCATGCATAGGCTATTGTGAAAGTACTGACGTAATCATAGTCCTCATCATCCTGATTTAAAACATATTTGATATGATCGGGGCGGCCCCGATTTGTGTGGGAGCAGATCGGGAGGTGCAAGATTTGATCTTTAAACACCTCACATTACCAGATAATCCGCGCCGAACATCGGGACCGATCGAGGTGCTCGACAAGATTTTTGCTCCGATTCTCGGGAGGGGGAAGTCGGGCTAAATCGGGCTAAAAATCCTGTAGTGTGAGCCGGGCTTTAGGGGAACGTTCTGTGTTTGCTGGGTAATGCTCCAGTAGACGCCTGCCTTTCATTGAGGCTTATTTGCCATATACTGATACAAAGCCCATTGGAATTTAACTGTCATGAAATTGTGTGCTTGGATATAACTTTGTAGTAGCCTGCAAGCGAACGGTGATCATGGATTCCTTCATGAGTGATGTGGGGGAAAAAAGCTAAAACAAAAGTGAAGAAGAGACGCACCTGAATGCACTTCTTGTTCTGTGCGTTTTTTGCTAAAAAATAATTGCTCCGAGTCTTTATTACAACCAACAAAAACTATCGTTATTGGATAAAACGCAACAGTCGAAGTCGAGATGAAAAAAAAAACAATAAAAACACTGCGAAGTTGCATTAGTCATCCGTCTCCGTGACAGTAGACTTTTGAAGCTGGAATAATGAGTGGATTAAGAAAGGCTCTTTCAGTCAGCAAGAGAGAGGAACAGCCTAACATGGATGGAAATTTATTGGCTGGGAGGATTGTATGCATCACAGTCAGGAAGAGGGCTACTAACAGTAGCAAAAAAGAGTAACAGTTATTTTTTTTGTGTTTTTTTTTTTGCAACTTGTTTATTGACTTAATAGCATTTGCTGTGCATCATGTGCCAATCGGGACGGAAGCAGTCGGGTCTGTGTCTTCCCAGCCGGGTTTGGGTCCAACTTTCGAATAATGGTCGGGTCCGGGCAGTACATTTAAGGCATTTCTCGGGTCTGCACGGGTTCAGGCCCCACTTTCAAATAAAATACGGGTCCAGGTCAGTTTTTGGACCCATGAAGACCTCTACTGTCCACTAGTCTTCAATATGTTGCCATTAAACACACATTTAGGATCAAACTATATTTAGAAATTACAAACAAAATAAATGGTGTTTTATAAGTTAAGTCACAGAACATTTTGTTATTTATCTCTATTTTATTTTAATGGTATCCACAAACTATAACTGACTCTTGTAAAACTGAAAGCCATTCAATGTTTCAGAATCAGATTTAAGAATAAATATGCTTATATAACTTCAAGCGCTGTAAAATCCAAGCTTGGTAATTTTGATATTCTTGTTTTTGTTGTTGTTGTTGTTGTTGTTTTTTTGGCTTATAGACGTTCTTAATGGCCCATAACCTTCTTGGCCTATGGCTAAGTGAAAAAGCTCATTTCAAACCTTGCTTAATATGTATTGATTTCATTCATTTGAAAAACTGTTGAAAAAAATACCATTAAAAGTCATAAACAACTGCCCTCAAATAGGCACTGTATATGCTAATAAATAGCTGATTGAAATAATAATGTTGATGCTAAATCAATTTTCTCTTTAGCAGATCACGTTATGATGCCACTCTAACAAAAGCAGGTCCTCCAGCACTTTACCAACTGAACACAGAAAGAAAATATTTTGATGGGATGGATAGAAAGGTCAGACGATGGACATATGGAAGAAGAGACAGAAACAAGCAGAACAAAGTCATACTGATGGTGGGAGAAACCGGCGCTGGGAAAACCACCCTCATCAACACCATGATCAACCACTTACTGGGAGTGAAGTTTCAGGATCAAGAGTTTTATCAAATCACAGAAGAACAAAAACATGAAGATCAATCACAGTCCCAGACGTCAGAGATCACTGTTTATGAGGTGTTTGTTGAAGAAAACCCAACATCTCTGACCATCATTGACACTCCAGGATACGCAGATACTGAAGGATACGAGAAAGATGGACAGATTTCTGAGAATCTGAGCAGATTATTTTCAGTTGAGGATGGGATTCATTATATTGATGCAGTGTGTTTTGTGATGAAGGCGTCTCAGAATCGACTCTCTGGAAAAGAGCATTACATATTTCACTCAGTTCTGTCTCTGTTTGGTAAAGATATAGAGAACAACATAATGTTTCTACTCACGCAGTCAGACGGAGGACCTCCAACAGACGCTCTCAATGCCATTAAGAAAGCAGAAATACCCTGCAGAAGAGATGAAGACAAGGAACCTGTTCACTTCTTGTTCAACAACCGACAGAAAGAGAAAAGAGACAAACGTTATGAGCGAGTTTTGAAATCAGCCTGGGAAATGGGAGAAGACAGCATGACTGAATTCTTCACACTCCTGGAAGAAAAGAACAGAAAAAGTGTTCAGATGACGTTAGATGTTCTGAATAAGCGAAGACGACTTGAGGCCTGTGTCTCTAATCTGATGGAGCGAATCTTTGAGAAGGAGTTAAAATCTGACGAACTGACTCAGATTCAGGACGTCATCAGAAAGAACAGAGACAAGATTGAGAAAGATGAAAACTTTGAGTTTACAGTCAAGAGATTTTTCAAAGAAAAAGTCCTCATTGAAAATGAATCATGGAAGAACAGATACGCGACCTGCTGCAGGGTCTGTCAGGAGAATTGTCATCTGAAGGGCTGCTGGTGGGCAACAGATCTTTCACGGTGTTCAGTCATGAAAAACAAGAAGTGCACTGTGTGTTCAGGAAGTGTGATCACAGCGACCATGACAAAGAGAACAAAAAATATGTGACCAAATCAAAGCCAATCAATATGACATTTTATGAGCTGAAAGCCATGCTTGGCGCTCAAAAGAGTTTTGACACAAACCGTTACATGAAAGAGTCTGAGAATAAAACAGAAATAGAAGAAAAACTGAACAGCGATCTGGAGAATAATAAAAAAGAAAAGTCTGATTTGCTGCATGAAGCTTATATAACCATCATGAACCTGTCTAAGATCGCATTAAAAGCAGACAGCGCTTTCACTCTTCAGCATCTGGATTTCTTGATTCCCAGACTGAAGGAGGAGGGAAAAGATGAATGGATGAAGGACCTGGAGGATATGAAAAAAGCTGGAGAAGAGCCGAAAAATAAGAAGGCTTTAGATCTTGTGATGGATTTCACTGGGAAAACATTTAACCAGTTAATGAGTTTTGTAACTAGTAAAAAAGAATGAATTCAACAAATCCAAACAATACAAGATAGAAAAAGCAGAACTGATGCTGAATCATCAATGAAAATAATTCACTTAAAAATGATTTGATAAAGTTCCATTGTGAAATTACTGAATATATTTAATCTCTTCAGAAAAATTGTGAAGTAGCTTACCATTCATTACTTTTTAATCATTTGAATCACTTTTTAATCAACATGTTTTAGTCATTTAATTGAAATACACTTTTTGAAACAGTATAAACAAGTATCTTGGTGAATTTTGTTTAATGATTTTATTTTTGGTCTTTTCAGACTGCATATGCTGTTTTCTTGGATGATAAATTGCTTGTGATGTTCTTCATTTTTGAAGTCACTTTAATAAAAGCATCTGCTAATGATTAAATGTAATATAGTTCTGGATCTTGTGCCTCTAGCAAAAATAGTTTCATCTTTTTAAAATAACTGTTTGACCCAAAAAATTATTTTTATGTATTTCTTACATCTTTCATGTGTTTTAATTCAGTTATTTCTGAGGTTGCATCTTTTTTTCTTGGAATGATATTATTAAGAAATAATTAGCTATAATGCAACAAATCACATGAACATCAGATTCACTGTCTGATGTATAATGTAAAAGTCAAACTGTATTTATAGAGCACATTTTTTTTTAATTAATTTTTTTTATTATTATTATATTTTTATCAGAACAAGGTACATTGAAAGCATTCAGTGACAGAAGCAACTTCAAAGGCATTCATTTTTCACTTTTCTACCCACAACAAACAAAGAAATAAAAAAAATAAAAAACCTGGGGGGTGGGAGGGCTCAAAGTTAGAGTACATTCTTCTCGATATAGATTATTAAAGGATCCCATGTTTTGTCAAATGTTCTGGCTGATCCTCTGAGAAAATATTTGATTTTTTCAGTTTTTAGAAAAAACATTACATCACTAAGCCATAGTGACAGTTTAGGTGGCATTGGTGATTTCCGCTCTAAAAGAATTCTTCTTTTAGCTATTAATGTTGCAAATGCCAAGGCATTTTCTTTATCTTTAGTTATGTGAATATCGTCACCTGTAACTAAAAAACAAAGCCATTATTGAGTTAGGCTGAATTCTTAAATTAAATGCCCAGTTTAAAATTTCAAATATTGAAAACCAAAATTGTCTCAGTATAGTACATGACCAGAACATGTGTGTTAGATCTGCCTTAGGTGCATTACAACGATCACATGTTTCATCTATATTTGGGTATAGTTTAGCCAGTTTGGTTTTACTATAGTGAATACGGTAGAGAACTTTCACCTGAATCAGATTGAGTCGTGCACAAGATGAAGTCCTATTTATTCTTTCAACAGCTTTATCCCAAGTGTCTTCGGATATGTCAATTCCAGCTCTCCTATCCATTCTGTTTTGATCTTCTCTAGTGATATATTTTTGAATGTCATAATTAAGTTATATATTTTGGAAATGAGGCCCTTGAGGTGTGTAGGGGTCTTAAGAACTAAGTCCAATCCTGATTCCGAGGGCATTTGAGGAAACACAGAGCAGTGGGCCTGAATAAAGTGTCAAACCTGGAGGTAATGAAAAAAATCGGACTTTTGAAGATTACATTTTTGAATCAGATCATTGTAATTAGCAAAAATATTATCAATGAATAAGTCACTACATTTAACTATGCCCAAGTCCTGCCATTGCTTGAAAGTAGCATCTAGCTTGGCAGCTGGGAAAAGATGATTATTACATATGGGGGTTTCCAAGGAAAAGTCCGAGTTGAAATGCCTGTCTAAACTGATTATATATTTTGAGAGTCGAAATTACAACTGGACTTGAGGAAAACTGTGATGGTGAGAATGGTGACTTCATTGTGATCAGCACCGCCAGTGACGTTGATTTGCAGGATTTAACCATTCTATATGTGGGGACTGAAACCAATAAATAACTTTCTGTAAATTTGCTGCCCAATAATAATATAGAAAATTTGGGGGAACCAGTCCTCTGTCCTTTTTAGGTTTTTCAAGAAACTCTCTGTGTATTCTTATATATTATAAGCAGTTACTATGGAATGAAAGATTACTTTACAAAGAGCCCATTAAATCTGCTTACAAATGTACTATAATAATTTTATAATATAAGAAAATATCTGATATTAAATAAAGGAAAACATGTACAACCACAATCCAAATGGAAAACTCCAAAGACTTTTATTATTGCTAAAGGTTCAAGATTTAAGCAAAGCACTGCAAACAGAAATGCACAATGACAGTTCCTCAATCAGACACATGCAATGACCTCCAAACAGAAACAGCAAGCACAGGAGACACCAGACAGGAAGAAAACGAGTCCATTGTTGAGATTGCTGGAAAATAAAACAAAAATATACAGGCAAGACATATCATATTTTACACCCAACATTTAAGCTGAGAAACTTTGTCAGGCAGCAACATGTTTTTTTTTTTTTTGGTCCTAATAATAAATAAATAAATAGTTAGCATAATAGCATAATAGATGCAAATATAATTTCCCCATCAAAATGTTTTCAGAATAATCTGGAAGTCTAAATTTCTTCTCAAATAGAATAAGGGGATAAAGCTTATAACCAAATACCTGCTTTATTTGTTTGATCATGTGCCTGTATATTTGTATTTGTGTTCATGTTATCTATCAACTTTATGTAAAGCGTCCTTGGGTTTTGAAAGGTACTATATAAATAAAACATTATTATTATCATCATTATAAATATTGTCACTACAGGCACAAATTGTGTGGCATACTTCATAGAAAATGGTTGAAATGTTTGTGATGTCAAACACCAAATATACTGAAAGAACCCTTAAAAAAAAAAACAGTTGTCCCAAAATGAAATCTCTCTGCTGTATACAAAACATTTCAGAAAAGCATCTCTGCTCTGTAGGTAAAAAAAAAAACAAATTTAAAATGCATCAGAATTCATGATGTACTCGCTCATTATATACATTTCGCAAATTCTGAACAGAAAAAGTTAATTAGTGCTGCTTTAATTGGCTTTTGGGCTTATTTGAAACCTACATGCGTGTTGGAGCAGGGTTGGAACTCAGTCAGGGGTGGCCAACATTGGTCCTGGAGAGCCACATTCCTGAAGAGTTTTTTCTTTTTCAGTGTGTTTGATTATGGTTGGAGCTGAACTCTCAGGACCGACATTAGCCAACTCTGAACTAAATTCTGCAAGGCTGTGGCCCTCCAGGAACAGAGTTTGACACCCCTGCAATATAAAAAAAGAAACAAATTAAAATTATCAGTGCTTCACTTATTTACCTTCACTTTACATCTATTTAACGTTCATTAAAGAAATAATAGAGTAATTGAATAATCACTCATAAAATAATCATTGCATAGTGACTAGTGTAATCATGTATAAATAAATTATTAAAGCTACAAAAGTTACTTAAGTTCAGAGAGTGGTTTCCTCTTTTCTTTTGTTACTTATGTTACTTAGGCTAACTTATGCTTTGGCTCCTGAAGGACATACATAACTTTATGCATGATAGGCCTATTTAATTATTTAAAAGAATATATTCTTTTGTTTTTATGCATCGATATAGAATCATTCATATCAGCATTGCAATACATTATAAAATCGATTATATTCCACAGCTCTAAGAGCAGGGCTCAAAATTAAATATTAGGTAGCACTGGTGCTCCTAACTTCAAAAATTTAGAAGCACCACAACTAAAGTTTATATATACTAAAACATTTATTTTTCTTAAAAGGGGTCATCGGATGCAAAATGCACTTTTACATGTCGTTTGAACATAAATGTGTGTTGGCAGAGTGTGTACACAACCACCCAATAATGATAAAAATCCACCCAGTGTTTTTTTAATCTCCTAAAATCATTACCGCTTTCTCAAATCAAGCCGTTCTCAGCTTCTTGTCTGTGTGACATCACACAGACCCAGGCCACGCCCACGATTGTTGATTGGCACTGATGTTTTACCTTAGACCCTTTAACTGATGCTGCTCTCTCCTTTGGCCCTCGTGTCCAGCAACTGGTGAGAAGATTGAAAGTGAACTTGGGCTTCTATTTTAGAAATAAATCCTGCCTTTCTTTTGAGGCAAAAACGAAGCTTGTTGCTGCCACTTTTATGTCTGTACTGGACTATGGTGATGTTATATACATGCATGCATCTTCTCAAGAGTTTAAATTATAGACACCGTTTATCATGGTGCACTGAGGTTTTTAACAAATCTGCCCGGGTTGGATGGTCTGCATTGTTAATCTGTAGGTTAAAACACTGGCATGTTTTTATTTATAAATCTATCTGGGTTTACTTCCTTCATATCCTAATACCTACATCTGTAAAAAATCTGTTCGTAGCTATAGCCTTCGGTCCCAGGAATTTTTCTTATCGTCTGTTCCAGTGGTACCTACTGAATTGGGGAAAATTTGAATTCATTTAAATTTGCTGCTCCCTTTGCCTGGAATAATTAGCTAATTAAATTACAGCTTAAGGAGCTGGTTTCACTAGATGTTTTTAAAGTGATTTTAAATAATTTGGAGACTGAAACATTGCCCCTCCACGGACATCCCTGTGCCCCCCTCCGGACCGAGGCATTCTCAATACTCAGAAGAGCTAAACTGGATAGTCTTTGTTGTAACGCTGTGCTCCGGATAGAGCTGGGCGATATATCGAATATTAGCGATAATATCACAATAATTATGACGACGATGTCAAATTTGAAAATATCGTGAATAACGAATATGTCAAATTCAAGCAGACTTTTCCAAAAGAACGCGCCGAACGTCCAATATGGACACTCTCGCATTAGCGTAAACTAGTTTTTTTGTAATTTGACGCAAGGTAATACAATACAAAGAATAGTGTTATAAATGTACATACATTTAAAAAATAATACAAATATGAAAAACTTTCGAGGATTTATGATGCTGATGACCGTTAAACGCGTCATCACAGTCTTGTGAAAAGGGTCCATTACGTCCCCTTAAGTATTACCGCGCAAGGGACGTGAGGTAGCTTTCATTAGTGCGGTTGCCAGATACCAAGAGTTCAAATCCCCGAATCAGAGCTTCCAAGGGTACATTTTCTGCCCGGTGTTTTGTTTATTTTAAGCAATCTGGCAACCATGAGCACGCGCTCGCTCCTCATTGCGGAAGCACCACCATTGATGATCTGAAATCACAACAAACAAGCTGGAGTTTAGCATCTAAATGAAAGTGTCACTCAACCAGTCTGTGTTGTCATGAGATCTCGACTGTATTGTTTTCGATTGTGATCGCTGAATAAATGCACTTACTCAACTTCTGTTGTTTGAATAGAGAAACATAGAATATTGCAATTTGGAATTACACATAATATTTTTCATTTGTTTTAGCAGTTTTCATAATATAGACAGAGAGAGTGCATAAGTCTTTGGTTTGAATTAATATTTATTTATATATATATATATATATTATATATTTATACAGAGTTTAGCTCCAACCCTAATCAAACACACCTGCCTGTAACTTTCTAGTAATCTTGAAGCCATTGTTTAGCTTCTTTAGGTGTGTTTGATTAGGGTTGGAGCTAAACTCTCTCTCCTCTCCACCTGTAGCTGGTGTGTGGTGAGCGCACTGGCGCCGTTGTCCTGTGGCTGCCGTCACATCATCCAAGTGGATGCTGCACACTGGTAGTGGTTGAGGAGAGATTTGCACTAAACATTTTGTATTTACTTTGTAACAATAGCTGTTCTATTTAAATTGTTTTGTTTTAATGGGGGCAGAATAAAATATATATTTGTTTAATTATTTAAAAGCAAATGCAAACATAGAGATATATATTGAATATCATAAAAATAGAGATATCAATTTATTTTTATATATATCGCCCAGCCCTAGCTCCGGATAAATGTCTTGATCACTTTCAATTTCGAGAACGAATGTCAGCAATTAAAGCTGCAGTCTGTAACTTTTGGTGCTCTAGCAAAAGTTAACCAACAGAACCGCGTGCATCTTGCGGAAAAACATTGTAGCTGGAGCTACTTCTCTCAGTTTATGTCTATGACGAATCACTGAATAAGGTAATAAATTAATTCAGGATTAAATTTGATTACACATGAACTATATTTGTTTTTATCAAGTCATTTATTTATTTTTCTGTTATTACATTTATTTTTTTTAACTAAATATGAATTTATCTTTAATTTCTGCAGGTTTGATCCTCTATACCATTGTAGCCAAAACCAACATGCTATTAAATGTCAAGAAAGGGATTCAAAATCTAATTTGATAAGGTGTTAGGTAATGGTGTCATTTGAATTATTTTTTACCTAAAGCTTCATCCATCAAGCCAGGAAGTGAACCTTAGAACATCAGGCACTGGAACACAGAAGCAGATGAGACAACAATTAGCATCAATTGTTAGTTTGTTTGTGAATGGTTTCTTAATTTCCCCATGAACTATGCATATATACACTGAAAATGTTATACATGTTTGAAAATGGTCCTAAATATCGCATTAATGAGGTCACTTCAACCCTCAGACTTTAAAAACAACCTGCGGCAACAATGGAAAAAAAATTCTTGTAAACATTGGAAGACGTCACGTAGAGTCATACGGAAGAACATTAAAGTAAGTGACTATGCATTTATTTATAGCAGGGGTCTCCAAACTTGGTCCTGGGCTGGTGTCTTGCAGAGTTTAGCTCCAACTAGGGGTGTGCAATATGACGATTTTTGATCGTTGACGATAAAAGTGTCTCCACGAGCTGCTTTTGGAGAAATATCGTAGTATCGTGCACATTCTATCAGCTGCAGTTCTGCCGCCTCCGTCTCTATATACTGTACAACGCCACATACATTCACATCAGTGTTAACTCTGCGGTAGAGCTACTCTCACGGGACACTGCACTTATTCGCAGTCACAAAAGTATATCATTAGCATCTGCTTTAAAGCCTTGCCGGTTAAATGTTTTATTCACACGCTGGTCTGATGTGCGCTTTTTCTGAGCCCGTACACCTGAAGCGCGTGCTCTAAAAAGCCTGTCAAAAAGCACCTGATCACTGAACTAAGTTATCTTTTGTGCTAATACTGACACACACGGTTTATGTATAGACTCATTTGGTTATGTCTAAAATGAAAGTAAACAGCTGAGAGAAAATCATGATTGAAACCCTAACCCCTACTTAGAAGCCACTCTGTGCTCTTGCCAAGCAGATCAGCACGATCTTTGAAAACGTGCATTGTTTGCCAAGTCTTCCAGTAACACATGATAAGCCATTGCACTGAGACAAACATTTGTCTCCGCTGTCTTTTATAGGGTTTGACACCAACTATGCAACTTGTCTGTTTAAAACTAGAAAAATTATAAATTGAGTTTTTTTATAATTAAAGGAAACACAGGACATATGTGGATTGCTTAAAGGTGCAGTAGGTGATCTCGGAAAATTTTAACTTTAGCCTGATAGCACTGAAACTAATGTCCCACCCTCCCTGCAATCGCCGTCCAAAGCCACGCCCCCTGAACACACATACGCTCAAAGAGCAGCCAGAAACAACATAAATTACTACAATAGGCTACATCAATGGTTTCCAATTACAGTCCTCGCGCCCTCCCCGCTCTGCACATTTCATATGTATATCTTATCTTATACTATCACGTCCGACTATTATACTATCATGTTCTGTTCGACCGTAAGTCATAAGTGCCCTGCGAAGTGGACATCACCAGATATTCCGCCATCATTCCAGTTCAAAGCGAGCGTATGTTTTATACAAAGGGCATTAAAGTGTGCCAGACCTGAATTTAAATTGTATTTATTTACAGAGGTATATTATGTCACACTTCTCTTTCGTCTGTGTGTGAAGATGCTGCGCAGCGCAATCCGTGAGTGAATGTTCTGAAGTGAAATAAACGGATTACCCTGCTCAGGGAGTAGAGAGCAATGAACACTGTGTAGGGTTTGATACATAAATATAATTTAATTTAGCTCAAAGGGAATCATTTATGATTTTATAGGGAATTTGAACAGAATCACTGTTTTGCGGCTGATCACTGAGTCGGCAGCGATTCACTGAACGAGCCGTATAACATCAACTCCAAATCAACTCCATTAAAATCCAAAATATAGTGAAAACACTATTAATAAGCACAGTAACAAGATCGGCAGATTAAGACATTAACTTGTAAGCACAAAACACAAGATACTTCTCTTTTAAATATAAATACGACTTTATTTATATAAACCTAAGACATAAACTAATCTAACACTTGAACACAAGCATTCACACATTCACACGTTGCAGAAAGAGAGAAAGGAGGAATTTAGAGAATGAGAAAGTGAAATCCCAAGTTTATAGCAATATGTGCTATTACATAGACCTGAACAACCATCAATCACTTAATTAACCCTCGCATTGAGTTTCTCAATGAGGTTAACATTTATATTAAATGCACCAGTTCAGTTAGAACCTGATTCTGGAGGTACTTGCTTGCGTTGCCTTTGGTTACAGGGATTCCCTTCTGTCGTCGTCGTTGCAGGAAAGGGGTTTTCCCGAGTTGGTGATTGGCTGGAAGTTCAGTAGTCTTTGAAGTGATGTCTTGGGAAGCCAATGGTTGGGTGTTGGCTGAGGGTGGTCTTGGAGTCCGTTGCTGGTTGAAGTTTGAAGCGGGTGCAGTCGGAGCTGGACTTTGCGGCAAACTTAACTTTTGAACACGAAACTCAACGGAAAGAAAAGAAACTACAGTGAAAGAATAAATTGAGTAACGAGACTAGGTGGGTTTTCTTCTCATCGTGGTGTTAAGTAGCAACTAGCCTGTAGGCCAGAGCACGCTCAAAGAGCGCTAAAACAGCGTCAAAACGCGGTGGCGAGAAGAAGAGGAGAAGGGAAGAAGGGACGAAAGAGAGAGGAAGATTTGATGCTGTCCTGAGGTTTTAAACTCGGCTTTTTGGACACATCCCATCTGGTGTCTTGACCAATTAGATAGGCTATTATCTTAGCTAGGGTTGTTCCTTCCATCATAAATCAGCATGTTATCAGTCACATGGTCTGAATTTTACACACTCTTGCAAAGTATAATTTTGGATGTGATTTCTATAACCAGAATATGATACATTTGACAAAGAATCAATTGGAAGAAATGTTTCAAGCTAGAATTGTCAAGCTCATACATACCAAACACGAATAAACCTTAAAGTCATTCAATAGTTATTAGAAAGACATACATAATATGTGCTTAAAACATGATAATCTAATGTGTGGTTACATACATAATATAGTGTTATGCCTAGAAATGTCCTTCTAGGATGGTTTTATGTGCATATGAAAAGAAAGTCTCTGTGTAGTTCTGTGGAGACCAAAAGACATGTTCTTTGGACAGAGGAATTTCAGTCTGGTTCTTTGTCTTCTATGTGTGGGGGAAAAGTCAATCTAAAGAAGCTTGTGATTTCTCTTGTGGAACACATGTGATGGCCATCTCTTTGACCATTAATCTTGATTATTTGTCCCAAATTTGACGATCTCCTTCCTGCGTTGGACTTATCAATAAGTGTTCTTTTGTCTTAATGTTGCGAGCTGTTCTGTGAAAGAGGCTTGTTGGTAAGGCTTGCTCCAGACTCATGGCGCTTAGGAATGTGATTTATGATGTCCTGTTTTCTTGGGCCTCTCCGGAATTTCGGCTCCTCATGTTTCGATGTTCTGGTCGATTCTTAGTTTTGTCTGACTCGTTCTGATCCTACAACTGTGTAGGGAGCATGTCAGTCGGAACACAGTTCATGCACGGGGCTCTCTTCTAACGAGCTGGTTATCTGAACCGAGTGTGTTAACTAAGAGAGACATGCAAAATATGCAGAGCGGGGGGCGCGAGGACTGGAACTGGGAACCGCGCTGGGCTACATCATGTGTCATTCACCGGTGATAAAACTTTACAGCACAGTTAGTAAAAGTACTACAATACCAGGAAGGAAGATCGGGTTGTTGATGTTTGCCTGCTATTCTGGCTCTGTCTGCACAGCGTCCGTGAACGCGCTGATGACGTATCTGTCTGTGCGAACAGGGTGCGCAGAGGTATGCAAATACATACGTTGACAGGCAGGTAGGAAAGATAATTAAAACTTAGACTTTCAACCAGAATAACAAAAACAATTCTGAAGACAATCACCTATGGCACCTTTAATCCATACTGTGAAACTCTTAAATGCTTTTTATGTGTAGTGTCGCCATTCTACCACTAGATTATCTGCGAAAGTATGCTCAGAGTTATGCTTATATTTACACACATTTCGTCGTATAAATACAAGTTGGTAGATCCCACACTTTGTGTGAAACTGTTCTTAAGCACACATCTGTGCGTACGCACCGTTGATAAATGAGGGCCCTGGAGATCTTTGCAGAAGAGTGGTCCAAAATCCCAGTGGAAATGTGCAAAATAACACCAATTCTAAAATCTGTTTGACAACTGTGATGAAAAATAAAGACTTTTACACTGTTCTTTGAGAAAGAGTGTGAATAGCTGTGAACATGGAATGTTTTGTCAATGTAAATAAATAAATTAAAAAAAAGTAATTTTGTTAGATATTATTTTTGTCACATTTGTGTGTCATTTCCAGCCAGATGAGACCTATTTGTCGGATAAAAATTCACCACAATTAAAAATTTGGCCTGTACATTAACAACTAACCTTTATATAACGGTGCATATTGTGTTATTTTAATTATAAATTATATAAATAAATGCTTGTCGTACTGATATACAAGCAGGGGAATTGCTAAGAAAAAAGTACATATAGGACAGTTGGTGAAATAAAACCACCTGTCAGTAAATTCAAGTATGGTCTGAGTGGCCGTATAAGATAAAAACAAGATTTTTTTTTTTTTGTAGATTATATAACAGCAAGTTTGAGAAAAGACAAAACAGAAAAGGTGAGAAGCAATATTTGAGAACAGCGCATATTACAGCAATTACCAGTGAATCACAACAAACATCACTCAGTGTCACATTATTTCTGATTCTTATGAAATTGACAAATTGTATATTTTGACTCACATGTCAGTATGGTGGCCCACAATCCCCCATTGCTATGGTGGGTTTCAGCATCTGGATGCAGTGGCGTGCACAGACCTCTGGAGGAGCAGGGGCAAAATGGGGGTTTGTTGAATGAACAAATATAAAAATAAAACACTATATAGATTGATTCCTATTAAAGCAACTGTATTAAAATTTTTCAGTCAAGAGTAGTGAGTGATTTTTCTCTTTGTGTTTGGTGTTTTATTAACATTAAAGGGATGATTCACCCCAAAATTAAAATAGACTAGTGTTTGATTTTTATACCTTCATTTACTCACTCAAAAGTTGTTTTAAACCTGAACGAGTTTCTTCTGCTGAAAATAAATGCTATTTTGAACATTCCATATCTCACCCTTCTCTGTCCACCTGATCGTCATGATCAAATCATTCCCCATAGATTATATGCACCAGAGCTGTCTCGGGGTAATGAAAAAGCTGCTGCTCTTGTGGACAAGAGGGAGAACAGATTTCCGGATGTTATCAGGAGATGTGACCCATGTAAGTGGCAGGCTGGAGACACTAAAGAAGTCCATTCCAGATTGCTTTGCCAGGAAGCCAGGGAGCTTGCAGGAAATAGATCGCTGGAAAGCAACAGAGTTCAGACAGTTTGCTATCTACACAGGGAAGATTGTTCTAAAGGGAATTCTCCAAGAGCAGCTCTATGAACACTTCTTGAGCTTCAGCACAGCTCTTTGCATTTTGGTGAATCCTGATCTCACAAAGTCACAAGGACCCTATGCAAACCAGCTGCTGAAGTATTTTAGAGAGAGGACGGGAGCTGTATGGAGAGACATTTTTGGTATACAATGTCCATTCCTTGCTGCACCTTGCAGAAGATGCCCAAAACTTTGGCAGCCTTGACAGCTGCAGTGCTTTCAAGTTCGAGAGCTATCTTCATCAAATGAAAAAAATGGTACGATCTGGAAAAAATGTTTTGGCACAAGTTGCAAATCGTCTTGAGGAAACATCCAAGTCCAAGATAGAAATCAAGGAAAACTTGATGTCATTCAAGTGCCCAAACAATGCCTTTGTGTTAGGCCCTGAACAATTTTACGAGGTGGCGTCAGAACAAGCAGATGACACAGTGTTGTGGAGGGTGTACACAAATCTACAGCCATATCTGACGACACCGTGTGATTCACGCCTCTATGGAACATACGTGGCTAACATCAGGCATTCTCAAATGCTTTGCTTAGAAAGAAAGTCCCTTCAGAGGAGGGCATTCATCGTGGAGGAAAACTACGGGATCAAAATTGTGGTGTCCATTCTTCATACTTTCTAGGATGTGACAAAAAATAAAATCACCAAAGATAAAAAATAAAATAATAAAATGACAAGATAATGACAATTTGGGTGAAATTACATACTTGAAGTATTCCTTTGCTCCCTGAGCCTCTACATCCTTCAGCTTCACCCCTGAGTCTCCGCCTCCTGAAGCTTTGTCCCCTGTGTGTCTAACTGCTTCGGCTTTACCCCTGAGTTTCTGAGTCCTGAAGCTTTGCCCCTGAGTCTCTGCCTCCTACAGCTTCCTTCTGTCATCCTTCTTCATGCTCTCCAGTGCCATTCGCTTTTGAAAACCTAGATGTTTCCAGTACAACAAGAACCAACATTGGAAAACATAAATTAAGTATAAGGTTAGAGAAAGTAACCAATGATTGTCTATTAATAGGTGATTGGGGTATGTTTCATTTGTGTGTTGCAAGCTGAACTTACAGATTTATCTAAACTTCACTTACAGGTTTATCTTCGCTATGTAGTCCTCAATTTCATTGAGCAAAATGAGGTTGAAGTGGCACCATCTTCGTGGCTCGAAAGGATTGATGGGGTAGGATTTAGTCCATATATGTTTTTATAAAACATAAATGATACACATTAATCAAGGTCAACTATATACATAGAAAACATTAAGCAAGCATCCTTGTCTTTGTCTGAAAGGTACTGTTCTGCTATTGGCCCAATTCAAATGTTGGGACCAAGGTCATAAAATGTGCCATTCCAGACAAACATCTCTGGACAAAATATGTCGTCAGAGTATATTCTGACACAGGTAAAGTATAATACCAGGATCTCAACTACTAGCAACCATTCCTAAAATATCAATTATTTATATAAGATTTATTAAACAAAATTTGTGATAATTTTGAGAACAGACAGTTACAAATTAGCAAGGTATCGGGCCCAAAAAGCAGTTGAAACTTCCCATGTTGAAGACTCAGATGGAAATAGTTCACGAAAAATTATACCACCAAGAAGATTTAGAGGTATAAAATCTGTGCTGACACTGTAAATAAGATAAAGTTGTTGAGAGACAATTACAGTTGTAACTTTTGTTTCTTGCAGAAGAAGAACTTTGGCCCACCAAACCTAGAAAGACACCACAGACAAACCGATACATGCAAAACAAATGAATTTGGAATGATCAAGAAAAGCCAAAATGCATATATATATGTATATGTTGTCTATATCTATATCTTCTTTAAATGCTATTTTTTTTTTACAGTTCTTGAGGACAGTGAATCATCCCAAGGTGAAATCATTATTATGTCACTGTATTCTTTATTTAATGCAAGGTTAAACAGTGGGAATAAATTATTCAGAACAGTACCCTCTAGCATATTTTTCTAACTGACAAAATACTGTTTATTGCCCTGTTGCGTTTGGCCCTGAAGATGAGATTTCCAGTTTGAGAGCAAAGAAAATAAACAAACGGCCAAGATCAACAGCAATTGCATCTAAGTGTAAGTAGAAAGTTAACAAAAGTAATCAACTGTTGATGATAATCTGAAATGGAATCGTCTTTCTATGTTGTGCAAAAATGATTCATGAAGTCCAAAACATTAAAGGTGTAGTTCACCTAAAAATGAAAATTGGTGTCATCACCCTCACCCTCAAGTTGTTCCAAACCTGTATAAATATATTTGTTCTGCTGAACACAAAGGGTTACAGACATTCTTCGAAATATCTTCCTTCGTGTTCAGCAGAACAAATATATTTAAACAGGGTTGGAACAACTCAAGAGTGAGTATGATCATTTTTGGGTGAACTACTCCTTTAAGAAATGTCAAAAAGTCTATGCTAATATTTTGTTTTATTTTGTTTTCAGCTGGGGAGCCTAATGAAGGTAAAGACACTATGATTCACTTTCATTTGTTTGCTATAGTCCGAAATTGTACTTATATATATATATATATATATATATATATATTTTTTTTTTTTGTCCGTGTTAAATGAGGAGTAACCAGTAAAAAAAAGATCTAATGTGATTTTGCCTGCAGCACCTTGCTGCGAGTACACTAAAATCTCAATGGAATTAAGTGAATTTTAAGGTTAAAGTCAGTCTATTTGTGTTATAATGTTGATTACTACAAAATTAAAAATTTTCATTAAAAACATGCAAAACTCTAATAACTATTGTTACATAAAAATATTCTTGTTTTTAAAGATATTGTGTCATTATTTAAACAACATGCTAATAATAATGTTTTTATGGTTGTACAGCTTAACACTATACAGCTCGAGTGTGACTGTTGGACTAACAATAGGTCATTAATTCTTTAATTTAATGATTTTTTTTCTTGTAATGTGATTACAGTTCCATCTCTTTCAACAACACAACAGCAGCCACATCAGTCAGTTTCTGCCAACTGACAGAATCAAGGTACACTACAACACACACACACACGTTTGTTTTTGTGAAAAGTGGGGTCTCTCCATAGGCGTAATGGTTTTTATAGTGTACTTACTGTATGTGCTATTGTCCTACACCAACCCTACCCCTTACAGGAGACTGTGCATTTCAACTTACCCCAAAAAAACCTCACTCTGTGTGATTTATAAGCGTTTTGAAAAGTGGGGACATGGGTCAATGTCCTGAGATGTCACCTTCACCTTGTAATACCTGTCATACCTTTGTCATTATACACATCTATGTCCTGACTTTTCACAAAAACGCACACACACATGCACACACACACACACACACACACACACACAGACACGTGAGAAGAAACAGGTTTTCAAACGGTTTGATGCCACGGATGATGTTATATATGATGATCTCCCTGCAAAAGACTTTCTTCCAATAAAGGCAGTTATATATTTTAAGACTCTTTTATACTGTGTGTGAAAAATATTATATTATAAAAACAATTTGAAAATTATTTAAAATTAAAAATGGTTATGGTTCCATTTTATTTTAAGGTCTAATGCTCACTATTAACTATTATTAATTTTGCCACAATAAACTCCTAATGTGTTAATTAATTAAATTAAATTATAATAATTTAATAATCAATTAAATTGTTACTCATAAATTGGTTTGGATGTTTTCTGTATTTTCTAGTTCGGGGAACAGACACAGTCTCTATAGTGTGATATCGAGGTGAAAGAGTCTCTATGTGCTGAGAATTAACTGACTTCTGTGACGTGAGGCGGCTAGCAGGCGGCTATATGTGAAGTTTTAGCTCAATATACCCCACAGATAAATTTTTATAGCTTGTTAAAATTGCCACTTTTAGGGTATGAGCCAAAACATGCTGAATGTGAGTATGTTGCTTTAAATGTGAGTGAGCTGTTGCTCCCGGAGAAGAGGGCGGAGCTCCGCATTAGCAGTGTTAGCCTTTGCAAATAAACATTCCACTATTAATACAAGCCTGTTATCTTTACAGAAAACGTCTCCAGGTTATGCATGTAACCATGGTTCCTTGAGGGAACGAAACGCTGCGTCACAACGCTTTGGGAACGCCCCTGCGTGACCGGCTCTGAATCTGCTGTGTAATCTGTCCAATGGAAGGGCGCGACGTCATAGGCGGGTGACGTCAGAGACCAGGAAGCATAAAAACACGTGCGGCAAAGCCGGCGTCAGCCTCAAGTCATGAAGAACTGCGCTGGCAGGGATGCCGGAAGTATGGCAACGTGACGCAGCGTCTCGTTCCCTCAAGGAACCATGGTTACATGCATAACCTGGAGACGTTCCTCTTCGGGAACTCGAGCTGCGTCACAACGCTTTGGGAACGAGATGCCTACGCCGCCAGACTTACAAGTCCCTGCCCTGTGTGTATGTCTCAACATAAACGACTAGGACGAGAGGACTGAAGAACCTGGGGTCGTACCGATGTCTAGGCCATAAAACCGGACAAAGGTAGAAGGGGTGGACCAACCCGCAGCGTTGCAGATGTCTGATATAGGGACACCTGCAGAGAAGGCCTTGGAGGCCGCCATACCTCTAGTGGAGTGTGCCTTAACCCCCAAAGGCGAGGGGAGGCCAGAAGACTCGTAACAGGCCGTGATTGTCTCGACAATCCACCGGCTGATAGTCTGCTTGGTAGCTGGGAGACCTCTCCTGGGCGGACCAATGCACACAAGCAGTTGGTCCGACCTTCTCCACAGGGCAGCTCTGTGGACGTATGTATCAAGTGCTCGCACGGGACACATACAATTAAGCTTGCCTGGTCTGGGTCCCGAAGGGAGGAGGATGGAAGGCCTGCAGTACTATTGGCTGTGGTGCAGTAGTGGGGACCTTAGGGGTGTAGCCCGCTCGAGGGTACAGAAATGCTTTCGCCAGTCCGGGCGCAAAGTCGAGATAAGAAGGGGCCACTGATAGGGCCTGAAGGTCACCCACTCTCTTTAGAGAAGTGATCGCTAACAAGAACGTAGTCTTGAGGGTAAGATGACGATCTGAAATTTCCTCAATGGGCTCGAAAGGTGGTCTACACAGAGCCTCTAGCACCACCGGCAGGTCCCAAGTGGGGACACGAGAACGCACTGGCGGCCTCATCCTCAGTGCACCGCGGAGGAAGCGTGTCACCAGGGGGTGTTTGCCCACTGTGTTTCCATCGAACGGTGAGTGGTAAGCCGATAATGCCGCCACATGCACCTTCAATGTGGAGTGGGATACCCCTGCAGAGAGTCTAGCCTGCAGATACTCGAGAACTGTACCAACTGGGCAGTTAACAGGGTCTTGCTGGCGAACTCTGCACCATGAAGTGAAGAATTTCCACTTCAGGGCGTACACTTTCCTCGTAGAGGGAGCTCTGGATTGGAGAATGGTCTCTACTACCTCAGCTGGGAGACCAGAAGCTATGAGCTGTGCCCCCTCAGGGGCCACACCCACAGTTTCCACAACTCCGGGCGGGGGTGCAGAATGGCGCCCCCTGCTTGTGAGAGGAGATCCCTCCTGATGGGAATCTCCCATGGAGAGCCGTCTAGGAGGGAAATCAGGTCCGAGAACCATACTCGGCCCGGCCAGAACGGGGCTACTAACAGCAGGCAAACACCGTCTCGGCGCACTCTCGTCAGAACTCCCGGGAGCAGAGCGATCGGGGGAAAGGCGTACAGACGAAGCCTCGGCCATGCCTGTACCATAGCATCCAGTCCCAGGGGAGCTGGAGGAGCTAGAGAGAACCAGAGGGGACATTGCACATTCACTCGAGTCGCGAAGAGGTCCACTTCTGCCTGATAAAATATTCTCCATATCTGCTTCACTACCTCGGGGTGAAGCATCCATTCCCCGGGCCTCGGCCCCTGTCTGGACAGTACGTCTGCTCCCACATTCAGATACCCAGGAATATACAGTGCTCTCAGTGAGAGGAACTTGTCCTGGGACCACAAGAGGATCTGGTGTGCCAGTTTGTACAATGGGCGCGAACGCAGACCCCCCTGGTGGTTGATGTAAGAGACCACCGCTGTGTTGTCGGTGCGCACCAACACATGGTGACCTCTCAGGTCTGAGAGGAAATATTTCAGTGCTCGATAGACTGCCAGCATCTCCAGACAATTGATGTGCCATAGGAGATGGCGGCCACTCCACAGACCGCGGGCTGAGCGGCCACTCATGACTGCTCCCCAACCGGTGAGAGACGCATCCGTCGCTAATGGCAACTGGCGACACGGAGCTCCCAGCACCGGGCCCTGATTTAAGAACCAAGGTTTCCTCCACATGTCTAGGGCTCGCACACATCGTCGAGACACCCTGATCGTGCGAAGTGGGTTTCCCCTCGGGGAAAATCCCTTGGTTTTGAGCCACCACTGTAGGGGTCTCATGTATAGCAGGCCAAATGGTAACACCTTGGACGCAGCTGCCATCAGACCCAGCAGTCTCTGAAACTGCTTGACAGTGAGTGACTGGCCTTCTCTCACTCTCTTGACTGACGCGAGGATCGACTCGATCCGAGCAGGAGACATTCGTGCCTGCATCGTGGTCGAATCCCACACCACGCCTAAATAAGTGGTCCTCTGTACCGGAGAAAGCACACTTTTCTTGGCGTTTAGTCTCAACCCCAACTGTTTCATGTGAGCGAGGACGACATCTCGATGTCTCGCCGCTTCCGTCTCCGACTGAACTAGAATCAGCCAGTCGTCGATATAATTTTGTATGCGGATGCCCTGAAGCCGCAATGGAGCTAGTGCTGCATCCACTACCTTTGTAAACGTGCGGGGTGAGAGTGCTAGACCGAAGGGAAGAACCCGATATTGGTATGCTTTGCCCCCAAAAGCGAACCTTAGGAACTTCCTGTGACAGGGAAGGATGGATACGTGGAAGTATGCGTCTTTTAGATCTATTGTGACAAACCAGTCCTCGGACCTGATTTGTGACACGACTTGCCTCAGCGTGAGCATCTTGAACTTCAGCTGACTGGCTGAGCGGTTCAGTTGACGCAGATCTATGATCGGACGCAACCCTCCATCCTTCTTGGGAACTATGAAATACCGGCTGTAAAACCCGGATTCCCTCTCGTGAGGAGGAACCACCTCGATGGCCTCCTTTTTTAATAGGGTTTTCACTTCTTGTTCCATAACCAGAGCCTGCTCGGGGCCCACCAACGTGGGAGTCACGCCGCTGAAGCGCGGCGGTGAAAAAGCGAACTGAATTCGATACCCCTTTTCTATAGTCTGCAGGACCCATTGAGATACATTTGGCAGTCGTTTCCATGCTGCTAAATAATCTACTAAGGGAACCAGCCTCTCGAGGCTGGCCTCTGGTGTTAGAGGCGGCAGCTCGGACTCCTGTGACGGCGCACCGCCAGGCGGGGCCCGAACTATCCGTTTTATAGACCCCCTCAGGGGTGACGCGCGTCTCAATCCCTTTGTGTCGGATTGAGCGCAGCGTCGAGGGCACTGGGGAGAGATGGGCACCATGTAATGTCTCTCTTCCCCAGAGGGGTCTGCCCTCCGAAGTCCTGCACCCCCATGTGTCAGGACTTTTTCTTCTGGGACCTCCTGGCCGAAAGTACGGACCTCAGATCCGGCTTCGACTTCGAGGCCCCAGATGAGTAGCGCTGTTTCTGGCCCCGCCGCGGGGGGGCACGAGAGGCAACGTTCTCTTTTTGAGCCTCTCTGTATGAGGAGCCGGTACTCGTTGAGGGCTGCTCCCGCCCAGTAGTCCCCTGAGCCCGAGAGCGACGAGGGAGGAACCGCTGGAACGCCGCCGCTTGCTTCCTCGCCTCCTGAAACCTGTCGACGACCGAGTTGACAGCGTCGCCGAATAGGCCAGAAGGCGAGAGCGGGGCGTCCAGTAGGCAGACCCTGTCCTTGTCCTTCATATCCGACAGGGTCAGCCACAGATGTCTCTCCGCTGCCACCATCGCAGCCATTGAGCGCCCAATGGCACGGGCGGTCTCCTTAGTGGCGCGGAGAGACAAATCAGCGGTCCTCCTGAGCTCCGCGATATCATCGGAGCTCACCTGCTCGCGCTCATCGAGCTCTCTCAGCAGATCAGCTTGGTACGCCTGTAACACAGACATTGTGTGCAGACACGCACCAGCTTGACCCGCTGCCGAGTACACCCTGCCCACGAGCGTAGATGTTGTACGCAAAGGCTTTGTGGGCAGGGCCGGAGCCTTCAAGGACGATGCCACATCTGGAGACAGATAGCTCGCGAGCGTCTGTTCTACCTTTGGCATCGCCCTATAGCCGCGCTCATTCAAACCCGCGACATTCCCATAATAGTCAGACGCGGGAATGAAGAGGCGGGCCGAGTACGGTCTTCCCCAAAATCTACACACCTCAGTATGCAGATCGGGAAAAAAAGGCAGGCTCCGATGCGGAGGTGGCGGCCGAGCGCGCAAGAAACGTTCATCAAGTCTGCTCTTGCGCGGCTCGGTCTGCTGCTCGGCTGGCCAATCGATCTTAAGTTTATCAACAGCGCGAGTCAACACCTCCAGCAGCTCCTCATACTGTAGGGATTGGGGCGGCTCATCGACGCTCTCCATCTCTCCCTCCTCGGAGGAAGACCGGTCGAGCGTCGAGCCCGCTCCGCGGGAGGAAGCCGCCCTCTTTTCTCTGCGACCTCTCCCGGAGCGGGCGCTCGATCTGGAGGCGGTGGACGGAGATAGGGACTCGCCCGTCTCCATTTCCACGTCCAGATCGAGCTGTGAGCCCCACGAGTCAAATAACAGAAAAAAACTGAACGCCCACATAATGACAGAAAACTGGGGAAAACGGGACATGAGTCAGGAAAAAAATATATATAAATAAACAAAAACAAAAAAACATTTGCTGGTCAAAAGCTTCGTATTTGAACTTGATTTTGGTGAAATGTTTATATTAATATCTAATGACACATGCAACGATGCAAATAAACAGTCTATCTGTAGGCCTAAACATCTATATGGTAACACTAAAATACATTTGTTAAAGTATTTATCTTTGTTAATGTTAGTTAATGAAAATACAGTCGTTCATTGGTAGTTCATGTTAGTTCACAGTGCATTAACAAATGTTAGCAAACAACTTTTGATTTTAATACATTAGTAAATGTTAAAATTAACATTAAGATAAATGCTGCAGAAGTATTGTTCATTCTTAGTTCATGTTAACTACACTATTTAACTAATGTTAACTACTGAACCTTATTGTGAAGTGTTACCATTTATATAAATGTATCCGTATACAATAAAGCCACAATACCAATTACCAATAGGAGGTTTCCGGTGTTACACCAAATTCTGTGACCATCGTATTCTGTGACCCTACTAGGCGCTGTTGTCACTGTTTGGCTTGAACTGTATCACACAGGAGGATTGGGCACGCAAACAGCGTACAGGTTTAAAGGGCCCGTGCACATTGTATGAGTGCGTCAACACAGTCAATTCATTCTGGTGATGTGAAACCTCCTCTATTGTATAGTCCATCCAGGAAAGATTTTTGGTCTAATATGAACAGTTCAGCTGTTACATGAAATAATTTGTATTTATTCATTAATTTTCTAATACCTTTAAATGGACCAGACTCATTTAGCAGTGCCATGGCGATCTCTCCTCTGTACTGTTCCACTGCGGAGGTATTATTGGGAAACTGTAGAGACTCTCCGGCCAGTATTTTCTCTGCATACTAAGATGACATTAGGAAAATAATTTTTAAGTGCATGTATACATAGAATATAAACCAACAAAATGTTTGATGAGAGAAAAAAAAAAAAATATTGTGTTTCATACATTAAACAAGGTTATGCACAAATTGTGTGAAATCTGCATATAAACTTTTTCAAACACAAATCATGATTCACCAAAACTTTCATATTAAAGCTTATTCTAAAAAGCCAAAAATAACTTTAAACAACAGGAAATCACACACACACACACACACACACACGTGAATGAGACCAATTGATCTGAAATACAGATCTAATACAGATATAATAAAATACAGAATGAAAGCAAACTTACTTTCAGGACAAATATGCCACATGAGGTGGCATCTTTTTGGAGGCTGTGTGTCGCTGTGCTGGCTGTCCACCTGGACACCTGGCAGCTTGGTTTTCTTATGAAGGCCCTGACACATCCAAGAAAATTATATATATATATATATATATATATAAAATTACATTTACCCACATATTTTTTTATTTCATTTTATTTTTTAAAGAGACACTTTACATTTATTAATTCAGTGTTGGCAGAATCATTTCCCAGGGGGTCCAGTACGAGGCTCCTTTTCTCAGAAGGAAAGATTACCTGTAGAATTGTAACCTTAGATTCACTTGCACTGCCATTAATAATATTGTAGTTATCCACAAAGCTTAGCAATACACAGATCAAGGTATTTGGTCTTACTGCCAATATCCAGTGCCCGGGCTCATGGACAGCTCCCAAAATAACACCGTATTTTGTTGGATCACACTAAAAAACAAGAGCAATAAACGTTTAAGAAATCACTTAATACTATACATAAAATTACTACCAACTTATAAAAGCCTGACAACTGAAATTACATAATCAAAAATAATTCTGCAAATAACTGCATTGTTTATTCTCATTTTATTTTTATTTAGTTTAATAAGCATTTCAATAGAAACATTCCACACAGTCACCTTGTATTTTTTCAATAAACAGATAAGTAATTGTACAAACAAATTTGTGGGAGAATTTTTATTTATCTGTTACGTGTTGCTCCTCTCTGCTCCTTCACTGGGCCGTAACAAAAATTAACTAAAATATAGGTGTCATCCCTGTCCCAAAACAGAAGAAAAATGTATTTCTTCAAAACAAAAATAGGCGCCCATCTCATACAAAACAATCGCGTACTTATGCATGCAATCAACACATTACCTTTTAATATCGATACAATAATAATAATAATAATGAGGAAAAAAGGAATTCTACTACAAGCATTGTCTCTCTTTACAGTTTACCTTTTAATACTGATAGAATAATAATAATAGTAACAACAGAAAAGAGAAAAGCCAACAACAAAGTGTTGTGTGTATCTCGACTAGCTTTGAAACAACAATTGAAAAGGAACGGGACACTAACACCTCTGCGTCCTCTCAACACACACAGCTGTGCTCTCTCAGTCTTGTACGGTTGCGACTTTTAAATGAGCCAGTCACTCCACTTCTCCAGTCAATTATGAGCAGGAACCTGGAGTAACGGAGAGAGAGAGCAATTGGACAGAGAGAAGAGAGACAATGCACAAAAGCCACAATTTAACACCATAATTTTTAAAATAGAAATTAAAGTACAAATGTAAAAACTAAAAGTATTAGAAAATGAATAAATAAAATAAATGCCAGTTAATATTGTAAAAGCTGTAGTGTTCATATTAAAACTTTCAAATATTTTTAGTGTATTTACTTATTTTTAAAATACACAGTACATTTGGAGAACATCAAAGTCTTTCTGTGGGAAAGAATTTCCCTTAGGCTATATATATACATATGTATGTATGTTTGTTGATGTAAAGAAATCTGTTTTGAACGGTTCATTCGGCGCACGCGACCAGACTGTGTTGACGCGCTCATACAATGTGCACGGGCCCTTTAAACCTGTACGCTGTTTGCGTGCCCAATCCTCCTGTGTGATACAGTTCAAGCCAAACAGTGACAACAGCGCCTACTAGGGTCACAGAATTTGGTGTAACACCGACTGACAGCAAAAATGTATTTTGCCTATGTCACAAGTTGAGATCAATCCAGCCCTGTATTTGATACTGATTTTGTTGCCAAATTGGTTTGGAACAGCTGTTGAATGAACAATTAAACTGAACATGCCTGTCTGTCTGCTCGACTGACAGTTTTATTGATCAGCATCAATTTTTTAATAGCTTGGATGTAGTAAACTACTTTTGCCATGTTGCTGTATCTTAGCTTGCTACATTTCCCAGGGCTGTAGCTTTAGTGTAGTTAAGCTTCATTTAAAGAAGAGTAACTGTTAGCTTAGCTCACTACATTTTCCAAGCTTGCCCAACACTGCCCATTCACAATCATTCTGTTAGCACTTGAAGGGGCACCACCAGTGAAAACACACAGAGACAATGATAGCTTTAGCAATTAGCCTTACAGAGTGCTAAGAAGCTCTTTCAGAAAGGCAATCTGGAAAACAAACGTGTGATACTTACTTTGTCTGGAGCTGACCTTCATGCACGAAGCGTTTGTATTAATTCCTAAACATTTAGGGGATGTTACCAATTTTTTCTGGGATATTTCCTTTGAAAATGAAATTTAACCAAAGTGTCCTCAGCTCAGATTAGGGAAGATTATGGCAACTCCTATATGTTCATTAGTGCATCCCAAAACACAACTCTAAAGCCTCTTTGTTTCTGACATTGTATATATCTCCAGAAATGGCGGACCGCAGCTTCTCACTCAGGGCTGTGTTTATGCTAATAGGGCAGAAAGCGTCACAAATGGGCGGGACTTTTCCCCCTCGTTGACATGAACAGAGGGAGAATCTGAAACAGCTCGTTATGGGTTTTATAAAAAAAAATTAGTTGATGGATTTTTAACAACAATCTTTTAACTGTGTTCAAACAGCTTATAAAAGTGATTTTTGCATAATAGGTCCCCTTTAAGATTTTGTTTTTAAATCTCTTAATAATTTAGCACCTAATTATCTTTCTGACTTGATCTGTATGCTCTGCTAAGAGCACTTAGGTCTGCTGACCATTTGCTTCTAGTTGTCCCTCGGGTAAAGTTGAAGATAGGGGTGTGCGATATGCCGATGTTTGATCGTGGACGATAAAAATGTCTCCACGATCTGCTTTTGAAAAAATATCGCAGTATCGTGCTACAGCGCACATTCTATCAGCTGCAGTTCTTATTCCTCCGTCTCAATATACTGTACATTATTCGGATCTGCTTTAAAGCCTTGCCAGTTAAATGTTTTATTCACGCGTCCCACATAGCAAGCACACTCGGGCCGATTCTGGCTGAAATACGGCACTGTCGGCTCAGTCACGACGTCGGTGAGAAGATAATGGGCCAGAGCCGCGCCGACTCTACTAAACACTTCTGGCTGACAGACGGCTTTTTCTCTCTGGGCCGATCTCGGCTGAAAGCTGTTGTACGTGCGGCAGGTCCACACTCGGTGTAGTTGTGTGTATGTACCTTCGGCCCGAGCTGGTTTTGTCTCCGGCGGCCGCTGCTAGAATGAAAGCCGCCTGAGAGAGAGATTTGGCGGTTAATCCTGAGGAGATTTCGGCGGGCACAGTTCTGAAGAGGAATACTTCAACTGCAAAAAGTTAAGTTAAGTTATTTAATGATCAATCTAGTGTTGTTTGATATTTAAATGCCACGAAGAGTATAGTTTTTAGATGGTTTCTGTTAGGTTTGCGAAGATAATAGCGTCAGAAAAACCGTTCGGTCCGGATATATTGAGTGTTGATGAGTAACGTTAGGCCTAACTGTCAGGCGCGGTCTCTTTAGGAAAACAATATGTAATTTTTTAATATGAAAAACCGATGAGCTGTATCCAGTGCACGATAATGTTAGGTAATTCAATTTTAATGAGTTAAATTCTATTTTGTTTGCTAGAATTCATTCGATTCGTCTTTTTCAACGAGTGATTGCTATTGAATCAAAGGAGTCGGACTGCGCTGGAGGCGCCATAAACATCTATACGAGTGACTCTCTGATTCGATTCACTTAACCATTCAAATGAGTCATTTGTTTGTGACTCAAACTGAGCACGCTGTTGTAGCGTTACACCTGCTAAGATAATTCAATATGTGCAATCTGAATTTAATAATAATATTTATTTTGTGGTAACACTGCCGTGTGGGCAGCTCTGACAGAGAAAAACACTATAGATACGTAAGAGGGAGCCGTAAAATGTAAGTGCATCATCTTTTCTTGAATGGAGGCCTAATCTGTCTGCTGCACTTCAGCAGGTTCAGTTTTTAGAGTGAATGAAAACTTTTGAAGCATAGATATGCCGTGTGATGTGATTAAAATCATACTTATTTTACTGTGGTGGGGATTATTATGAGCAAACAAACTTAAAAGTTTAATCTGAACACTATATATATATATAATCTGACATTTATTTATTTTATTTTTTTACAGAAATTCTGAGCTGCTGCATGAACATTCATCAAACATATAAGGTGCGAATTCTGGGTCTGGTCCTAATGATTGTAAAAAGCTGTAATGCTTGAGATTAAATAATTACCTTACAATATATATTTGTACATATTTCAAGGCTGCAATTTGGGAAAAAACTTTCAAGCTAATGCTGCTGAAATGGAGGTCAAGGGGACTATGAAGAGGTGGCTTCAGCTGGCAGATCAAAAGGGTGGACTTCAGGAGGCAGACACACTCTGTGAGTTTAAAAGACCCGTCTCTTTAACAGTTCATACACATGACACACTATCACATTTCTATAATTCAAATCTCTTAAAGGATTTGTATGCTGCACCAATAAGGGTAAGCAGCAACACTTCCTACAATATCTAATGTACATGTTAATTTGTAAGAAGAATGACATCATTGCTTATATTAGTTGCTTATATACTGTCTCACCCTTATCCCTAGGTTACAGTAATCAGCTGATCCAGTCGGTATCCAGACCAGACAGTGGACCTGCACCCAGGAGCGACCACAACACATCCCTGACTGTCAGCGGAGACCATGTCAGCTAGATGACAGATCCCTGTGAAGACCTCACTGATGGCCTCAGCACAGATCCTCAGCAAAGACTACGAGAACCAGACAAGCCCTCTGCGCAGACCCTTTTTACCAGCTTCACCTGCTAGCGTGATATTACTTCATGCAGAAGAAGTTGGATGAAATATTCTGAATGATATCAATCCACAATCTGACTTGTGATGCAGCCTGGAATAATCACACCACATTCATTAATTTGGCCAGACGAGACTGTTTCCTGACTGAGCCGGGTCTTGTTTGGGTTCCTTGTCACTGTTGCCTTTTGTCTTGCTTGGTTGAAGACACCTAATATTCAGCAATATTATTGACTTGACTGCACTGACACCATTTGATAAGAACTGAACTGAATTGAATTATGACACACAATGTTTTATATACGAAGAGTTTATTTGCAAAAACGGATAACTCCGTTTTTAAATATTTTAAAAAATCATGTTTTTTGTTATCATGTTTTTGTTTTATTGTCTTAGTTAGCTAGTATTTATTAGTTATTCTTTACCTAATCAAAATAACCTGAATGCAGTTTGATTGAGATTAATTGGAATGCACAATGAAAAAATTGTTAAAAACGAAGTTATCTGTTTCTGCAAATGAACTCTTCATTTATTTATTTATATATATATATATATATATATATATATATGCAGTAAATATAATTTACTTGTTACTTTGTGGTTTAAAAAGTGTGAATGTTTATACTGTAGTGCATTTGTTCATGTATATTTAAAGTATTTGGTAATTTTATAATTAAAGCCTTTTTAATGTTTTTAAATGGTTGTATTTGTGTTTTACTGCTGAATTACATTTAGCAGTTTCTGGGCCACATTCGGCCCGGGGACCAAGCCGAGTCTCAGCCAGATCTGGCTTAAAGTGTCTGGGCCAGACCTGGGCCACATAAAATAATAGAAGTCACTCTACAGTATGCGGGCCAGATCTGGGCCACGTCAATAAATAAGAGTCATTTTACAGGATGTGGGCCACATCTGGGCCGGAGGAAATTGTTTGAGTCGGTTTTCAGTGTGTGTGCCAGTTTTGGGCCGGGGACCCAGCCAGAACTGGGCCAGAAGTGAAGCAAGGTTGTGGCCCAGAGGTGGGCCAGACAAATTTTGCTATCTGGGGTTGGTCTGACGTGCGCTTTTTCTGAGCCCGTACACCCGAAGCGCGCGTGCTAAAGCCTGTCAAAAAGCGCCTGATTACTGAACTAAGTTATCTTGTGCACTAATACTGTCAAAACACACAAGGTTTGTGTATAGACTCCGTTGCTTATGTCTAAAATGAGTAAGTAAACAGCTGAGAGAAAACGGATGCGTGCCTCTGTATATTAGATGCGTGCATGTCTTAAAGGGGCAGTACTGAACATGCTGCCGACTATCATTAAAGGGATAGTTCACCTTAAAATTTAATTTCTGTCATTATTTACTAACTCGCATGTTGTCCCAAACCTGTTTTAATTTTTTTCTTGTGCTGAACACAAAAGAAGATATTTTGAAGAATGTTAATTATTCCTTCAATGTTAATAAAACACCAAAACACAAAGAGAAAAATCACTCACTACTCTTGACTGAAAAACGTTAATACAGTTGATTTAATAGGAATCAATCTATATAGTGTTTCATTTTTATATTTGTTGATTCAATTTCTCGAATGCTCCTGCTAAATACACCTATTGTACCTGAAAATAAAACACTGTTTTATTTGTATAGTATGTGTATTTGTAATGTGTATCTTTGTTCTAATTTTTTAATAACAAAGATAAAATAATGACAAAGATTTTTATCTTCGCCCACTTTGCCCTAAATATCCGCCATTCTTTTTTTATATTTTTGTTATCTTGAAAGGTTTTGTCTTTATAATAGGGAAATTAGTTTGGCTGTAATGCTCAGACAACTTGCAAAATAGTAAAACCAACATGACAAAGAATCGTGATAAAATCATGAATCGTGATTTTTCTTAAAAATATTGTGATATTATATTTTTGCCATATCGCCCACCCCTAATAATAACCAATTCTCCAAATGTTCCTCAAATTCAAGAACTTATTGGAGTACGGTGAAAGAACTAGAAAATAAACATCTGTTATTGGGACCTGTTTCACATAAGAATGAAAATATTGTTGTTACAGACAAAGCAAAAGTAGCAGATCTTTTAAATAAGCATTTTGTCAGAGCAAGTAATTTATTTAAGAATCATGTTCCTAGACAATATATTAATAAAACGAGACACATAAGAAACATTCAAACTATTTTACCTTTTAGCTTTTCTCTACAACCGGTTAATAAGTCACAGGTCTGGCATGAATTACATAAAAATAAATTACGTATTTTGATCATAACTCAAAAAAGCCTGCTGGTCTAGATACCTTAGATCCTTTCTTTTTTAAAGTAGGTGCACCAATTATATCCGAACCCTTCACATATATTTTTTTATTTATCTATAACTACAGCTGAAATACCTAAAATATGGAAAGTAGCCATTATATCTCCTGTCTATAAGAGTGGTGATAAAACTGATCCAAATTCATACCGTCCAATTTCAGTTTTGCCTTGTGTTGCAAAAGTGATGGAAAAATGTATTAATAAGCAATTGGTAGGGTTCCTTAATACAAATAACATCTTATCTCAAGTCCAATCTGGTTTTCGTTCTTCATTTAGTTTTACTACAGCAGCTGTAAAAGTTATGAATGATATTGTAACAGGGTTCAATATGATGAAGGACGAGGAAGGCAGGGGTGGCGAGTAAGACAGTTTATTTAGTCCAAAATAATTCAAAGAAACAAAACAAAAGTCTGTCGGGCTCTCTGCCTCGACAGTCAATCCGTCACACAACACGCAGGGCTCCGTCTCTCAAAGGCATTCAGACCCTCTCTCTCTCTCTCCCAGGTCTGTGAGCCGCTTTTCAGCCATCTCTCCCCCAATCACTGTAATCAAACACAGGTGTTAGTCATCATTCACTTGACCTCCTTAACACCGCTCGTCTCCACACCCGCTCTCCCGTTGCAGCCTTTCGCCTTCCCACGCCCCCCTCGCCACAGATATCTACAGTAGATACATTAGAAACACAACAATTTTGTGCAGCTATTTTTATTGAACTTGCTAAGCTTTTGATACAGTTGATCATTCTATTTTGTTATCCAGATTCAGTTCTCTCCTTGTGAAGCTCTCACAAGTGTTTGAATCGGCTTTGCTTGACTGTATTCTCAAGCTTGCGGTCATCCCTGTTGCTTGTGCACCTTTTCCTACCCAAATTCTTCCTTCCAGTCAACTTTGCATTTAATATGCTTTGATACAGCACTCTGTAAACAGCCACACCTTTCAGTAATGACCTTCTGTGACTTACCCTCTTGTGGAGGGCGTCAATGTTCGTCTTCTGGATCATTGCCAAGTCAGCAGTCTTCCCCATTATTGTGGTTTCAAAGAACAAGAGATACCCAGAATTTATACTGTAGGGATGGTCATTTATTCAAACTCAAATGTAAATATTGTAATATTTTGAAATACTGATTTTTGACTTTCATGAGCTGTAAGCTCTAATCATCAAAATTAAAAGAAATAAACATTTGAAATATATCAGTCTGTGTGTAATGAATGAATATAATATACAAGTTTCACTTTTTGAATGGAATTAGTGAAAAAAATAAACTTTTTTTTTTGTTATCAACATTGTTTTTTTTCATACATAACATCCAAAAAATAAACAAATAAATAAAAAAATACAAAATAATAATAATAAAACAACAACAACAACAACAGACACATACTCAATATCTCAAAGTCCAGTCAAAGGGAGGGAGAGAGGGAAGGACAAGACAAACATAAAAGTCACTCCTTTATATAGTCACGTATATCAAAGAGAAAGCACTGCCAAGCATCAATGGTAGAAGGCTTGGCCCCATTGATTCGTGCTGTTGTACATTCACAACTCACTATTTGCAGGAGGCTACGGATCCAATATGTTTTTCCACACATGTGCGGTGTAAACCAGTTTAATAAATCAACTTTTTGATGATATTCTAATTATATGACCAGCACCTGTATATACAACTAGATCATCTAATTATATTTCATTGGCTATTCATAGGAAGAAAACTACTTATGGTTGTTCTGCTTTTGAATTTGCTGCCCCAAATGATTGGAATGTGCTACAAAAGTTAATGAAATTACAGACAATTATTCCAGTATGTGCATTTAAAAATTTACTAGTAAGTGCTCTGACCTCAACCTGCAAGTGTTTTAAATGAGATTTTTTTCTTTTATGCATTTTATGTATTGTAATACATGTTTGTGTGTTGTTTAGGAGATATTAATTCTCCTGCCAGGCTGTTATTGAATATAATAACTTGTTCTTAATTAACTTGCCGGGTTAAATAAAGGTTAAATAAATTAATTAAATAAAAGATCTGCTCACAATGCATCAAAAATTGATTTGTGCGCGTTTTCCCAGCTTTAACAAATCACACACGTTTGTGTTAAGTGTATTGGCCATTCAGAGGTGTTTAGATTAGTCACCAGTGAGGAAAAATCCATGAAAAGCTACGGTTGTGTTCAGTTCATGCGCTCACTAAATGCATTCTGCACTCTCTCGAATACTGTCATCATAAATCAGATACGCAGCTTAGACAGCAAGATTCAGTGAGCTCGTGCTAGATTGAAATCATCCGTTTCGGTGATGGGGAATGTTTGGTGCTCGTTTTCTGTATGTTTTAATCCCAAAATACATAACCATTTTGTTTTTCATGCTACTAAAATAACCAGTGTGAAGACTGTCATGAATATTACGTGTTGTTTCCCCCACACAAAAAAGTAACTGACATTAATTGTCATTATCACATCAACTTAAAAAGACATAAAAAGACTTAAATGCCTTAAATGGTACAAGAAAAGACTTTGTTATCATTTCAAGAGGTCTAAAACTTGACAAGAATCATGATATGGCTTAATGTGACGATTAAACTTCATAAGGGTATGATTTCATTAAATAAACAAAGTCAAAATGCGTCGCGGGTGTTTTGGTATGAAAGTATCTCTGATGGAAACTGCCTGCCTTCAGAAAAGCTTTGATGGCATTTTCATTTCATCTTGCCAGTCATTTTATGGTACCAGTCATTAATATGTTACCATAGACATTGCCCTACCCCGCTCATACAGTATTCATTTTATTTGTGCAGGTCTTTGTCGTGGAGATTCTAACTTAATCAAAGTAATAAAATAATTGTGAAGACTGAGAATGAAAAACCAAACATTTACACTTAGTCATTTTGCAGACGCTTTTATCCAAAGCGACTCACAATTGGGGAATACTTAAAGCGATTCATCTTGAAGAGGCAATCAGACAGAGGAAGTGCTTGTAACACCAAGTCTCAGGCATTGTTTAAATAAGTACAAGCTAGCAAGGGCTTGAAGTCAAGTAGCGTCGAAAGTGATGAGTTTTCAGCTGTTGCTTGAAGATTGACAGGGATCCAGCGCTCCGGATAGGGGTGGGAAGATCATTTCAGCAGCCAGGAATGGTGAACGAGAATGATCTGGAGAGTGATTTTGAGCCTCTTTGTGATGGTACCACGAGGCGTTGCTCACTAGCAGATCTCAGACTTCTGGAGGGGATGTAGATTCTTAATAGAGAGTGCAAGTAAGCGGGTGCTGAGCCTGTGGTTGTTCTATAAGCAAGCATCAGTGTCTTGAACTTGATGCGAGCTGCGACTGGTAGCCAATGCAATGAGATAAAGAGGGGTTTGTCTTTGTCTTGCTTTAATTCTCTGCAGAGAATGATCAATCCATTCACAGAGGAAAAAGAGCTGGACTCTCCCAGGACCTGTTGTTTATACCATCCAAGAAGATACATTGTTGAAAACAGATAAGACCTTAGCCAATCATACTCTGTGCACATCACCCCATAACACATGCACAGCACATGTACATCATCATTATATGTTTAGTTATTAGTTAATGATTAACACACACACACACACCATATATATATATATATATAAAATGAGATTAGTACAAATAATGCAAAAAAAAAAATTAAAATTCCCATAACATCTTAAAAAGCCTCACATTTTATTTTAAAAATCCTGTAAATGATTTCTTTATAAAAATGTTGTAATTTATATTCTGTATGTTGGCTATTTATATGAGGCAATGCAATCAGAGCAGAGAGCGCCTTTCTGAAGATTCCGTTTCACTCACTCAATATGCACAGCACCGCTTGCTCAAACCAAAATGCCCTTTGGTAATTTGCTAGTTCGAGAATCTGTGGAATAGGCTAATCAATAGTTTGTCTAAGCTAATGTTTCTAAAAGCAAATTCTAAAATCTTGTAAAGATTGACAGACATTTTAATAGACCGCATTTCCCCGCAGTTTTGGTCTATAGGTGCATCTCAATAAATTAGAATGTTGTGGAAAAGTTAATTTATTTCAGTAATTCAACTCAAATTGTGAAACTCGTGTATTAAATAAATTCAATGCACACAGACTGAAGTAGTTTAAGTCTTTGGATCTTTTAATTGTGATGATTTTGACTCACATTTAACAAAAATCCACCAATTCACTATCTCAACAAATTAGAATACTTCATAAGTTAATTTTTAATTAATTTTAGTGAATTGTTGGCCTTCTGGAAAGTATGTTCATTTACTGTATATGTACTCAATACTTGGTAGGGGCTCCTTTTGCTTTAATTACTGCCTCAATTCTGCGTGGCATGGAGGTGATCAGTTTGTGGCAATGCTGAGGTGGTATGGAAGCCCAGGTTTCTTTACCAGTGGCCTTCAGCTCATCTGCATTTTTTGGTCTCTTGTTTCTCATTTTCCTCTTGACAATACTCCATAGATTCTCTATGGGGTTCAGGTCTGGTGAGTTTGCTGGCCAGTCAAGCACACCAACAACATGGTCATTTAACCAACTTTTGGCGCTTTTGGCAGTGTGGGCAGGTGCTAAATCCTGCTGGAAAATGAAAAAAGCATCTTTAAAAAGCTGGTCAGCAGAAGGAAGCATGAAGTGCTCCAAAATTTCTTGGTAAACGGGTGCAGTGACTTTGGTTTTCAAAAAACACAATGGACCAACACCAGCAGATGACATTGCTCCCAAAATCATCACAGACTGTGGAAACTTAACACTGGACTCCAAGCAACTTGGGCTATGAGCTTCTCCACCCTTCCTCCAGACTCTAGGACCTTGGTTTCCAAATGAAATACAAAACTTGCTCTCATCTGAAAAGAGGACTTTGGACCACTGGGCAACAGTCCAGTTCTTCTTCTTCTTAGCCCAGGTAAGACACCTCTGACGTTGTCTGTGGTTTAGGAGTGGCTTAACAACAGGAATACAACAACTGTAGCCAAATTCCTCGACACGTCTGTGTGTGGTGGCTCTTGATGCCTTGACCCCAGCCTCAGTCCATTCCTTGTGAAGTTCACCCAAATTCTTGAATCGATTTTGCTTGACAATCCTCATAAGGCTGCGGTTCTCTCGGTTGGTTGTGCATCTTTTTCTTCCACACTTTTTCCTTCCACTCAACTTTCTGTTAACATGCTTGGATACAGCACTCTGTGAACAGCCAGATTCTTTGGCAATGAATGTTTGTGGCTTACCCTCCTTGTGAAGGGTGTCAATGATTGTCTTCTGGACAACTGTCAGATCAGCAGTCTTCCCCATGATTGTGTAGCCTAGTGAACCAAACTGAGAGAGCATTTTGAAGGCTCAGGAAACCTTTGCAGGTGTTTTGAGTTGATTAGCTGATTGGCATGTCACCATGTTCTAATTTGTTGAGATTAGTGGGTTTTTGTTAAATGTGAGCCAAAATCATCACAATTAAAAGAACCAAAGACTTAAACTACTTCAGTCTGTGTGCATTGAATTCATTTAATACACAAGTTTCACAATTTGAGTTGAATTACTGAAATAAATTAACTTTTCCACGACATTCTAATTTATTGAGATGCACCTGTATTTTAATTTTAGAAAGTGTGTTTTTTATATTAACGCCACTAAATAATTCTTTGTTAAGTGCATTTAATCTTGTGTGTGCTTTCATGGGCCTGATAAGCAAGGTGTATTTTGTGAAATTCTATGTGCATTTCATCTTGTGTGTGTTTTCAGTGTTCTGTTGCACAATAACTGAAGCGGTTTTCATGAAAAAGTATACGAGGACTCATCTGGTTCCCGAGGTCTTGTCCCGATGGCCGTCTAGGAGACAGGGTGGTTGACCTAATTAATGCAGCCTAACAATCCTTTAACGGATATTAATATTAGAAGCGTATTAGTGTGTTATGTGTACGCCAGGCTAAAAAGATGGGTCTTTAATCTAGATTTAAACTGACAGAGTGTGTCTGCCTCCCGAACAGTGTTAGGTAGATTATTCCAGAGTTTGGGCACTAAATAGGAAAAGGATCTGCCGTCCGCAGTTGATTTTGATATTCTAGGTATTATTAAATTGCCATAGTTTTGAGAACTATAATGCGATAAGAGCTTGCTCAAGTACTGAGGTGCTAAACCATTCAGGGCTTTATATATTGTTATAAATTGAAGCAACACCTCCTCCTTTACCTTTTGGATGCGGCTCATGTTTATTATAGTAATATTGTGGGGTAGACTCGTTTAAAATAATGTATTCATCTGGTTTTAGCCAGGTTTCTGTCAAACAGAGCACATCTAGGTTATGATCAGTGATGATATAATTTACAAAAAGCACTTTCGTAGAAAGCGACCTGATATTCAATTAGCCAAATTGGTTTGGACATTTTTGGATGTTTTGGAGGGATGTCGCGAAGGAGGGAAAGACTGACCCATCCGTTCTCCAGACGGCGGTGGCCCAATCCAAAGCCTTTCCGGTAAGCAAGGAGCATGCAAATGAAATCTTACTTGAGTCTGTGGGGTACAAGGCAGGTTGTTGATTGACGAAGAGAGAACACTGCAACAGGAATCCTTTGCACGTGGTTGGGTCCCCGTTAAACTTATCCAGGAACGCCAGTCGAAGGCTCATCGTAGGTGGTAAATTGGTTGCGATGCTCACAGGTGCATTGATTTGCGCAGCAGCTGGTTCCGTTGGTATCAGACTCAGGCACCATCTGCCTGATGACCAAGAAATCTAAGGAGATGAACCAGAGGAAAAAATATACATACTGAAGAGCAATGGACACAAAATTGATCCCTGGGGTACCCCAAATTTGACTGAGCCAATTTTGGACTTGTAACCCCCCATGGAGACAAACTGCCTGCAGTCTGAGAAGTAAGACTTGAACCAATTCAATGCAGCTCCAGTAATGCCAAACAGATTCCTTCTGAGAAAGTAGAAGAGAATGATCAACTGTGTCAAAGGCCGCACTGAGATCAAGAAGAATCGATTAATTTATAGTAAATTTACTAAAGAAAATGTAGTAAAAAAATGATATAGTAAATACTATAGTGTTTTTGAACCATACTATAGTAAAGATACTACAGTAAATTGTACTAACTTATGAATGGTAATTTGCTGTGTTAATTCTACTATAGTAATATAGACAAATTACTTTAGCCATTACTGTAGTAAATTCTCTAACACTCCAGTATAGGATACTACAACACATAATAACACAACGCATACAAATTCCTTAAAATGAACAACACCAAACAACATCTTAAGAAGTAATTATTTTTTTATTATTATTATTATTGTTCTTGGCTGTATTGTTTAACTTTTGCCCGATATAGCTGTCAAGCAGAAATGGGAGTCTGGCCTTGGCACCCCCTGAAAAAACACACATAAACACACACACAAGTTAATTTATTAATGTAAATGCACTTTTTTGTGTCTTAATTACAATTGTGATTGACTCATACTTGTTATCTCCTAAGTCTTTTTTGGGATGGATGGCTTAACTGAGTGTCTTTTGATGACTGAACCCCATTCACTGAATGTGTTCAAGCCCATGTCTCTGATGCAGACAAGCATCAGGAGTTGACTTGACTGGAGGAGGGCCTAGCACAGGCAGTCCTGACTGCAGAAGACTCTCCAGCCTCTGCACATTACCTGGCAGCTCTATCTGAAAGAAAGGCAAAGATTACTGACAAATACACAAGTCCAGTCCAGTCTGAACTTGGGTTACTTAACACAAATACAGATTTGGACAAATTTGTCGGTACTCTTACAGTTAATATAAAATGCTTGATTCCTCCTGAAGAGTGATGATGACACAAATGTCTCATGTATATACCGTATGCCTCCAACGGGATAATAACCCAAAATATGCAGCTAAAAGTACACAAGAATCCAAGAAACATGCAGTCTGGAGAAGGCAACCCTTTTGTGTTGGAAGTTGCTATGAGGTGCAAAGATTTTTATATACCTATTTTTTAAAGTATACCTTTAATCTTGAACTATATCCATGCTAGTGAAGTGCTGCTGCATTTTTTTCATAATTGGGCTTGTGTGTTTCCTTCAAAAACAGAATAATAGGATAAAAGATGTAAATACTACTGATTTGAGTGATGCACCCTGGAAAGAAAAAAAGCACCACATTTCCATTTAAAAGCTATACATTTTTTTCTGCCTTCAGTGCAAAAGCTGACAAAATACTTTTGAACTTTTTATTAAATATCACATTACATCATATAATTAAAGTGGGGGAAAAAATAATAATTGACTTATACTAACTCTTATAGCTAAACATCTTCCTTTTCTATCAGTCTTAAATTCTTTAATTTGTTTTTCTTTTCCCTGCTCAGGTCTTGACATGTTTTCCCTGTCATTGTATTTGGCCATCATTTCGACCAAAACCTGTTTATCATCAGCATGCAGAGAATAGCGCTCTGAAACGTCACATACGTCACGTAGCGCAAGACAGCGTGTGCACTGATAATTGTTGTAGTTAAAATAATTGTTAAAAAGCAAAATAAATAAACGCTAAATAAATAAATAAAAGTTACATTATTGTTTGCCTTACAAAATGTCAGATGACGATACAAATGATATCTATCTGTACCGGTTTTGAAAAGTACAGTGCTAGAGAGCACCATTTACTTTACACCAGAACACACTGTATTTTCATATTATCCTATAGTAACTCATTGATTATCTCTGTAGTTAATACTACATTATGATATAATATACATTAATTAAGTGTATAAATAGGCCTACTACAGTATACTTCAGTATTACTACAGTTTACTATAGTAAAAACTTAATTTTACTACAGTTACGAACTCATTAGTTAATACTAGAGTATGCTGTAGTATAAATTAACAAACTGTAGTAAATATTATAATACACTACAGTTTACTACAGTATGCTGTAGTATAAGTTAACAAAGTAATAAATACTAAAATATACTACAGCATACTATAATTTACTACAGTACTTGCATATGTGGGCAAACAGGGAACATTAATATCCTGTACATTATATACTGCAGTTGTAAGTGTAGACGTCAGGGTTTACACAGCCATCGTTTAAGAATATTGTATACAAAGTGATCAGCTAACTAATTAATTGACTACATATGACATGCAGATGTATGTATATACCCATACACACGCATTCATATAACATACATCCAAACACCTATATATATATAGCACTCATCAGTGTCGCCCTGGGAACGAAGGAGGAACACCTGCGCACCCTCGTCACAGGCAGACCGGCCACAGGAGGGTGGTTTTTATTTAAAGATTGTGCAGGTGCTCAGCGTGGTGCTCCGTGCTGTGCTGGCAATCACTCCTTGTTTTTCTGTTGAAGTCCTCTTGTCGTGTGATCCTTCACCCTGTCACAATATATATATATATATATATATATATATATAGTTTTCTGGTGCTAAATTCCATACACCTTCTACCTTATTTTATTTATTCTCAGGTTAGGTAAAGAAAGTCTGTCCTATCTCATAAGCATCTAAGTTCATACTTATGTGATGGGATTAAAATAAGGAAGTGGTGTTGGTATATGTATTTTGATATGTGTGTAGGTATGCTTTTATTTTTATTGATTAGTGTTGACGTATTATGTTGCTCGTGCTGACGGACCCTTTGTGACAGACTAATTTGGATCCCAGTGTGATAGGCTGGAATATGAATGGGTGGAGAGTGTTGCCCTTTAAGAGCACGCCGTGGAGACTGAGACAGCGGGTTCTACGTGATGACGATCCAGCACGCGTTGGTTACAGTGTTACGGTGCATAGACGTGGCGTGTGAGAAGGTGTAAGAAGAACGCGTGGGTGAGAGAACGCAGAAAAAAACAACTCAAAGGGTGTATGGAAGGCGATACAGAGGAAACACCTCTACAACCGTGTTAGAAGTGTGAGTGGATCAGGTTGCCGCGAACAGACGGCGACGCAGAAGAATCACGTTTATACTGCTTGAATTCGTCTAGACTGGGTAGTGGAACTGCTACCCGGTCCTATTGTGAGTACGACTCCATCAACTGGGTTACTGAAGAGAGATTGGTGGATAACGACTTGTGCCTATTCCATATCAATTGACCTTTAACTAGTAGAGTCTGTGATAACTCATTGCCAGTGGACTAGCCAATAATTTTCTTTGTGTTTGGGCTGTGAACAAGGTTTTGAGTGTTTATTGTGCTGTGACTGATTATTGGGTGCACTTGTGTGATGGGTTAAATTGGACTAGGATACTGGCAGTTGCTTCTATCTGTTTTCCAGTGCACTACTGCCAAAAGCTGTGGAGGTTCCTGTGACTGTGGGACCGAATCAAGACTGTTTGCATCTGACCAGAGCAATATGATGATCTGACGTTTTTAAGACTGAATACCTTGCTGCATTTGTCTTTCCCATTCTTACTATTTTTATAGTTGAATCCTTTTATGGTAATAAAAAGATGTTGTAATTCGATATGCCTCTTGAGTGTCAATGGTCTTGATGTCCAGCCCTCAGTTGGAATAGTTCTTAAGTGAATTAGGTTAAGTCTGAGTCCTGGGTCTCAGTTGAAAAGCCAGGTGGCGTAGTCGGCTGTTAATTTGTAATTGTGTGGTTGGCTTTATATCTGCCACTTCAAGAAAAATAATTTTATTTGCGCTTTGTGACATCTGTCCTTTTGACACTTACAAAACAGGTCTCAGAAGACTTCTCCGTGGTCTGTTCTGCTCAAGTCTATAAATCAGAGTCTTCAGGAAGGCGAGCTTCTTAGTTATTATTAAGCATAGTTTTATTGTATATAGGTTAAATGCGTTACAAACAAAATACTAATATAATAAAACAGAAATAAAAACATAGGTATATAATTTGCAAGCTCGGTTGTCTAGAGGCATCTCTGGCAAGGCCGCCGGCACCGGAGAAGCTGTCACGCAGAACCAGCATCTGATTCTCTTCATCGTACTTCAGTCCTTTATAGACAGCAGGTGGATTCCTATTGACTCATCATGATGGTCTGCAGATTCCCTCAGAAGATTCCTATATAAAGTCCTCTGTTTTCTCATTTTTCTCCTCCGAGACTTTCTTCTTAGATGCCTCCTTCGCTGCGTCCGCAACACATCAATCAACGCTTACATTCCTTTCCTTAAAACTCTTGCTAATACAGGTTTCACTCCTAGCTATATTCCTATTGATGATACAAGCTACAGAATAACATTTTCTTAATAAAACGAATACAGTAATATGTGTGGTGTCTGTTTCTTAATAAACCACTTTCTCAATAAAACAAATACAATAAACTTTCTACTTTCTCAATAAAATGAATACAATAATATGTTTGGTGTCTTTCTTAATAAACTACTTTCTCAATAAAACGAATTCAATAATGTTCAATGAAAAGGTATTACAGAAAAAAGGCAAAATTGCTTATTTTCCTCAACTACATATATATAGTTTTGCTTGACCTCAGGAAGAGAGTTGTTCTGACAGTCTCTCCAGCTCTTGAATCTCTCTGGAGACATCTACAGAAAACACATTACACAATACATCATACTTTAGATAAACTTATGAACTTGATTTAAATAAACCAGCAATTCAAAATAATTAGTCATTACTTCATGTAAGATAATTTACTAAAATTATTTTAACTCATAAAAATGATGAAATCAGTGTCTTACTCAACCAGCTGATTTTTCCGGCATGTGAAAACGAGACTTCCACTGAAGGTTTTAGCTCAGATTCGAGGGTTTTCATGATATGCAGCTGTGTGTGTAACATAGTCTGTTAAAAGACTTCCTGATCGCAAAATATTATTTAAATATTATATAAAACTTTTCAGTCAGTATTTATGACATTCATTATTGATGAGTGTGTGAACAAATTACCTTCAAGGTTTTTAACATATCAGTCACTTTCACTTTCGCTTCATTGAACATTTGATTTTTTAACTGCTCAATTGTCTCTGTTATGATTTTCTCCATCCTCTGCATGACTCCTTCTCCTCTCTGCTGTGCAGCTTCTGTAATAACCAACATTTAAAATTCATTCATCATATTTCTATAGAGAAGCGTCATGACACTAAAATGAAACACCTACACCAAACATGTACTGTAATACAGTGCCCTCCACTAATATTAGCCCTTGGTAAAAATGTCTTTATTGTTTAAACTTTTGCTCAAAATATTAACAAAAAAACTTAGCTCTCATTGAAAACATTTGCAAACACAGCACAGTTTTATTATATACTTCGAATCTTAAAACTAGCAGATGGACAATACCAAAAATAACTGAATAGTGTGTGTTTATGTATATTTTATTGGTGTCTTACTTGTGTAGCCAGGTGTCATTTTCTTTTGAATGGTTGTTTGAATTGATGAGTAGATTTCCTTCTTTTTCTCAACTATGTATCTGCTGAGTAATGCCTTCACTTTGTATTCCTATTCAGACGTGTTGATCAGATAAACAAAGAACATGTAAGAATGTTTGAACAATGTTGCAAATGTACATTCAACATGCAGGTAATAGGTTTAGGGGTTTAGACTTTTTTGGACTCTGTTGTGACCTTTTTAAAAAAAAATGTAAAAATGATGTAGGTTTGTCATTTACAGGCAATTGTTGTTACGTGTTGTAAACTGTCATCTGGTTCTGCTTAAGCTTTTTCTTCACAGAAGTGATAAAACATTTTAAATTATTAATTCACATCCAATTTACATGGCTATCCTTGGATGTATAGCAGCATAAATTGGATGCAAAATATTAAGTGTCAGGGTCCTGATCACCCTGTCAGGGTTTATTCTGATAGTAATGCAGTATCTTTTTACTACAGAAGCCTTTCTTAGTGCATCTCTCCTATTTTAAACAATTCTTGCATGCTGTGTCCTATTTTATCACACAACATTTTCTAGGATTGGTCTTAAATGTTTTGTTTTATAATTAAGCTTTGGTCACTTGAATGTTTAGTATCATTGTGCATTGAAAACACAAGGAAGACACAGACACACTGACAGCTGAACTCACCCGTGTTTTGATGAAGTTCTCAATGTGTTTTTGCCATAATGATCTTGGGGAGTCACTCTGGATGACGCTGAACTTATCAAGATGTTCTTGCAGTGATTTCCCTGTCTTGACATTTTCATCAACACTGGAACCAAGAAAATATGGCAAAAGTAAAATTTGCCTGAAAGCAATTCATATGTCTAAATCTAGTCATCCAGGTCTTTTTAAAAGGCTTTCTGCATTAGTCTCATTCAGCCCATTATCTCAACCAGATTCTGTTATATATGCAACAGAATAGAATTTTGTCAAAATCTAGTTCACAATTTTATTCTTCATTACATTACTATATTTGTAAATATGTACACTCCTTGAAAAAAAAAAGGGGGCCAAGCCAAAAATGGAAATGAAGAATTAAGCCAATGCACTCTTGAAACCATATGTGCCACCACTTGCTTGTTACCTTTTGCTGCAGTAAACTGTTTGGGAAGACATTGGAAGCAGAGATGTAGTCAAATATACTGTAAAGATGCTTTATATAAAATTCAAACAAAGACATGTCTGTGTGTATAACATTTTCCAAAAATATCTTCTAGGACCTTTTTTCTCTGAATATTAGTCATTTAGAAACTGATGCCACACCAGATGCAGCCTACTAAAGACCTGATAACAAGCTCATAAACGTATACAGTACAGATAGAGCAGGAGAAATCTGCAAAGTAAATGTATCTGTATCTGCTCTAAAAGAAGCACAACTGAAAAGAATGATGAGCTCCTGCCAAGTAGCTTGAAAACAAGTCCATCAGGCTCATATTCAGATTTGAATTTTAGAGAGTATTTGGTGTCATATTAAACTTCAACTAACTGGGAGATATTTTTCAATTACTCATGAACTTTTTGATTCCATCAACATTGAGTAGAACAACACTGACTCTTCTTTGTCTAAAAAGATGTCTGCAAGTTTACTCACAAGGCTTAAACATGTAAAGACAAAGGCTATCCCATACTAATACTAGTTACTTTAGTTGCTAAAAGCTAAATAAAAAACTTTATATTTTGCCATTTTGGGCTTGTCTCAGTAAATAATTCTACTGTATGACTGAACTAGATATCAGCATTGGTAAATCGCTTTGATAACATTTCTGAACTGAGGGGAGCCTGCATATGGGATTAAAGTGTAAAACTTACGGAAATATTAATTCAAACTCCTCATCGAGGTTGTCATACATGTGCTTGCTCAAACATGTGTTTAAATCTAAAGGTGCGTCCCAGTCTTTTGGCCAGTAATATCCTTTTCTCTTACACATCGCTTGATAAATTTTATGAAAACCTCTGTTATCTTTTGGTCGAACCTGAAATCAAAAAAACAAACTGCTGTCAGGAAAATATTGAATATGCAACTTTCACAACAACTGAAAAACACTTACAGATTTGATCATGTCTTGTGTGGTCTTAACACATGAGCTCACTGATTCTTCTACTCCAGCTGAGAGACAATCTTCCAGAACCTTATAACACGAGTCAAACTGACACCCCAACTCTTTCAGTGCCTTATGTAGGTTTATCTCCAGATCCCTGTGGACTTTGGCTTTTGTCTTATTAAAACACAAAAATATAATAGCAGTGAATTAGAGAAAGAAAGAAAGAACGTTTGCATTTAAAACATCAGCAATTCTCACTCATACCATTTTTTCATCTGCATCCAGTTGGACACTTTGGATCAGAGACAAAACCCCTTTTGCTTCATTGACATAATCTCTGGTCAGTTTTCTGTTGATGTTCTTATTAAGATTCTTCAGAACATCCCTCAGTTTTGGAATCTCTACAGACCATTTTCAAATATATTCAATTATTTCATTATTAAACCAATTTCCAAGTAATGACAAAACAAAGGTTTATTTTTCCTCAGACAATACCGGTTTCTGTAGCTTCCAGAACAGGATTTTCTGGATCCAGGAACGCTTCAGAACTTACAGTAAAAACATCAGTGATGAATCTCTCTTTTGAATCCTAAATAACAATATTAATCAATCAGTCTGATTAATTCATTCATTTCTCAAAATTATAAACACATGTCTAGAAAATAAAACTAATCAAATTTGTACAAACCTTAAACTTCTATGACACCAAACACACATTCAAAAACATTATATTGAGATCCATCAAAATTTGAATGACACAAAACCACAAAATTTTTTGTAGTTATTTGATCTTGTTTTCCAGTAAAAATAAACTGTATACGTTTACATTCCCCTTTACACACACACACACACACACACACACACATACATATATATATATATATATATATATATATATACATACATACATACAGGTGCTGGTCATATAATTAGAATAGAATCAAAAAGTTGATTTATTTCACTAATTCCATTCAAAAAGTGAAACTTGTATATTATATTCATTCATTACACACAGACTGATATATTTCAAATGTTTATTTCTTTTAATTTTGATGATTAGAGCTTACAGCTCATGAAAGTAAAAAATCAGTATCTCAAAATATTAGAATATTTACATTTGAGTTTGAATAAATGACCATCCCTGCAGTATAAATTCTGGGTATCTCTTGTTCTTTGAAACCACAATAATGGAGAAGACTGCTGACTTGGCAATGATCCAGAAGACGAACATCGACATCCTCCACAAAGAGGGTAAGTCACAGAAGGTCATTACTGAAAGGTGTGGCTGTTTACAGAGTGCTGTATCAAAGCATATTAAATGCAAAGTTGACTGGAAGGAAGAATTTGGGTAGGAAAAGGTGCACAAGCAACAGGGATGACTGCATGCTTGAGAATACTGTCAAGCAAAGCTGATTCAAACACTTGTGAGAGCTTCACAAGGAGAGAACTGAAGCTGGAGTCAGTGCATCAAGAGTCACCACGCTCAGACGTCTTCAGGAAAAGGGCTACCAAGCCACTTCTGAACCAGAGACAACGTCAGAAGCATCTTACCTGGGCTGTGGAGAAAAAGAACTGACTGTTGCTCAGTGGTCCAAAGTCCTCTTTTCAGATGAAAGTAAATTTTGCATTTAATTTGGAAATCAAGGTCCCAGAGTCTGGAGGAAGAGTGGAGAGGCACAGAATCCATGTCAGTGATGATTTGGGCTGCCATGTCATCTGCTGGTGTTGGTCCACTGTGTTTTCTGAAGTCCACAGTCAACGCAGCCGTATACCAGGAAATTTTAGAGCACTTCATGCTTCCTGCTGCTGACCAACTTTATGGAGATGCAGATTTCATTTTCCAGCAGGACTTGGCACCTGCACACAGTGCCAAAGCAACCAGTATCTGGTTTAAGGACCATGGTATCCCTGTTCTTAATTGGCCAGCAAACTCGTCTGACCTGAACCCCATAGAAAATCTATGGGGTATTGTGAAGAGGAAGATGAGAGACACCAGACCCAACAATGCAGATGAGCTGAAGGCCACTATCAGAGCAACCTGGGCTCTCATAACACCTGAGCAGTGCCACAGACTGATCGACTCCATGCCACGCCGCATTGCTGCAGTAATTCAGGCAAAAGGAGCCCCAACTAAGTATTGAGTGCTGTACATGCTCATACTTTTCAGTTGGCCAAGATTTCTAAAAATCCTTTCTTTGTATTGGTCTTAAGTAATATTCTAATTTTCTGAGATACTGAATTTGGGATTTTCCTTAGTTGTCAGTTATAATCATCAAAATTAAAAGAAATAAACATTTGAAATATATCGGTCTGTGTGTAATGAATGAATATAATATACAAGTTTCACTTTTTGAATGGAATTAGTGAAATAAATCTACTTTTTGATGATATTCTAATTATATGACCAGCACCTGTATATATATAGTACACTGTAAAAAAAAAAAAAAGTTGAGCAAACTTAAAAGTTCAAGGCAACCAGCTTCAGCAGATTTTTTAATTTTCTCAACTTGTTTTAAGTTTATACAACAAAAAGTTGAGGAAACTCAAATCTGCTGAAGCTGGTTGCCTTACACTTTTAAGTGTACATGTATTTTGAAGATGCTTTTACTGGAAAACAAGGTGATGTTTAGCGTTAACATATTCTGGGGTTTAAGTCTTTGACTGCTCTGACCCGTCTCTCACTAGTCCCGTTGATTTTCTTAGATATCAAAAATTCAATTGTATATAATAAAAATTTATAAAAATAATAATACCCTGTTTCCAGCATTTTTTAATTTTCTTTTCACTGCTTCCTTTGCACGGTTGTTTCTATGAAGTATGCATTTTGTTTTCAGATCCTGAAAAACAATCAACACAAGAGATATTGTTGAAGTTAGTCAAATGAAGGTGATATTTGATTCAGGATAAAACAATTAAAAAGAACATCACTTTCATGCGAGTCATCACATTACTAGTGATACAAAACATGAAACATATAATGCATTTTTCAGCCTTTTCTTTTGTGAATTAAAAAAAAAAAGATCAAGTTTTAGTAAAAAATAGAATGTTCTTGATTAAAATGCATTTCTCAAGGGCAGCCAAATGTTACGTCATAAGACAACAGTCAGAAGAAAGTCAAACTTTCAGACATTGAAGTCTTAATGACGTTGAATAGCACAGCATTCAACTGAATAATGCAGAAAAATATAGCAAACCTTTGGTCCAGTCATTTGTTCATCAAGTTGTTCATTTCTAAAGAAAAACACAATGAAAATGACAGAGCAAAACAAGTCATTGTTATGAAATTATATTTGTCCATTAATTCAATTATTTATTTTTAACCATGTTTACGTTAATGTTGCAAAAGATGTAATTTAATGACAAAAAAAGTATTTTTCTAACTCAAGATATTCCTTTGGATTAATTTGATCAGTCTTGGTACAGATGAAGTTTATGTGTTTGCACTCTCCTCCTCCTCCCAAGTCTTGAATGCAGTGCTCTAATATCTCCCAGGGGTCTTTGTCTGAGACTGCTCGGTTGATGTCACTTACAATCCACACAGATGAACAGTGTTTTAGTTTCTAAGTGAGAGCAAATACAAAAGCAGAGTAAAGTATAAGATGATATACCTGTGGTTTTGTAATATATTTGATGCTTAACACACATTTACGAGTACTTAATAGAGAAGTGTTTACAGATCTCCAGAGGCCATCTCTGATCTTGTTGCAGTCTCCAGTACCAGGAATATCAACAAAGACAATGTTCTCCAGGAGTTCACGACAGTTAGGAGTCTTGATTGTTACAGTCTTCACAAGCGGCCAGTACCACCACCAGGATTTAACTCATTGTTTTTTATGTATTGAGCAACTTCACGGGTAATATCAGACAACTTTTGGGGAAAAAAGGATTTTTAAAAATCTGATTTTAAAAAGCTGACTTTCAGCAACATTCAGAATACATCTGCAAT